>NC_050579.1:275074938-275374938 GCF_011100635.1 Trichosurus vulpecula | reverse complement strand
TTGTTTGGTTCGTTTTAATCAATGACTTATAGACAAGGGTGTCCTGAAGCCAACTGGTACCGTCCAGGGCTGATCGGTGAATTTCCAATGTAAGTATTTACACTTTTGGAAATCAGCAAATGCGATAAATCAGGACTTGATTTATGTTGTTTTGCTGATTGTCACACTAGACTCACTCTAGACTTAAGAAAGCCAGGGAGAAGATGTTAATGATGTAGATTACACTTAACTGTTTCATATGTATACCCAGCCTTCCCCTGCCCCAGCTGGTTGTTAAATATTTACCAGCACACCCCTTTAGAAGCGTATCACATTTGCAGATCACACAGTGTTGGAAGGATAGCTAGCTAACATGCTGGATAACAGAGTCAAGTTCTAAAGTGATCTTGACATATTTGAACACAGCGCTGCATCTAATTAGATGAAATTCATTAGGGATAACAATACAAACTTGCACAAGTTTAGAAAATCATGCCTAGAGAGCAGTTTCTGTGAAAGAGATCTAGGGATTCTGGTGGATGGCAGGTTCCACAAGAGCCAACCATGTGATAATAGGATGTCCCCCCAAAGCTAATGCCATCCCTAGGTTGCTCAATGGATAGACTGCTGGGCTTGGACTCAGGAAGACCTGAGTTCAAATGTGACCCAAGACATTCACTAGCTGTGTGACCTTGGACGAGTCTCTTCATTTCTGCCTCAGTTTTCCAGACTATAAATTACAGATAATAAAAGCACTTACATCCTAGGGTTATTATGAGGATCGAATGAGATAACATTTGTAAAAGCACTCAGTACAATGCTTGGTACATATTGGGTGCTTAATAAATGCTTGTTTCCTTCCTAGGAGGCATAAAAAGAGGTATTGTGTTCAGGCCTCGGTAAATGATAGTTCCTCTATTCTTTGTTCTGGTCAGACCATATCTAGATTACTGTGTTCAATTCTAAATGCCCACTTTTAGGAAGGCTATTGGATAGAATACTGGACCTGGAGTCAGGAAGACATACATTTGAGTTTCGTCACGTACATTTCCTAGCTGTGTGACCGTGGGCAACTCACTTTTAATTCTGTATCTCATTTTCCACATCTGTAAAATGAGGGGTAACCTCTGATAATGTCTAAGGTTTTTTCCAAAGGTCTTTTCCCTAAATCTATGATTCTGTGATAAGCTAGGGAACAAGGAGATGATGATGAAGGTTCCTGAGATTATGCCACATGAAGATCAGTTGAAAGAACCGGAGATGTGTATCTTGAAGAAGATAAGACTTAGGAGGAACATGGTAGTTGTCTTCAAGTATTTTAAGAGACAACCTATGAAAAACAGATTATATTTGTTCTGCTTGGCTTCTAAGCATCAGAGCTGTAACTAAGGCAGGGCACTCAGGTATTTGCCCCTGGGGAACCAAAATTTAGAGGTTACAGATATTAAATACCTGTACTCCTTCAGCCGCTGTCATAAGTAATCCTTCATCTTGTTTAACTGAAATTGTCCTGGTGTGGAGGCAAACCTTAGGCCTGTCTAATTTTGTTGCACTTGTGCTTATAGACAAATTGACATCCCTGCAAAAGCCTGTGGGTAGAGGAGACGTTGTTGCCATGAAGAAACTATGGGGTAATGTGTTCCCGTGGGAGAAAATGCTGTCCCTTGGAAGGATGGTTGAAAGTACCTGTACAGACTTACATTACTTTTTCCTAGAATGTTCCAGTCACAACTCAGTCACTGCCACTAACTATACCTTCATCAGTCTCCTAATTTTGTGATTCTCTCTCCCAGCACTGGAGTATTGCCCTCCATTTGTCTCTTAACTCTATACCACCCCCGTGTTTTTTTTGTCTTCTCAACTCAGTTGTAAGATTATAAATTGGCCACCTCTACTCTACATGGAGGGAGGACATGTCTGTGTGTCCATGGTCCAATTCTCCTCTTGTGTGCACAACAAAGTAATAAAATTGCCTTGGCTAAACCATGAAAATGTGGAGTATTGAATTAACTCTTTGACATTAGTTACTTCTTTGAAAAAAGAAATCAGTTACTTTTTCATTTTTTTTCTTCTATCGTGAGTTACGAAGTTGATTCCAGAGTACATTTTGTGCTCTATGCCCCAGGCATACTTCCTCCTGCTTGCCCTGGGCACTAAATGTGCTAGTTACAGCTCTTCTAGACACTTTTGATCTCCAAATGGTGACAATCAAAAACAATATCTTTAATTTTATCCATTTCCCATTTTTCAGAATCTACAGCTCACATAAATAGGGCAGGCTGGAGCTCTTTTAATCGTAACATTTTTTTCACCATTATTTCATCTTCTTCTTTGGTTTTGATTTAACTGGTCAATTGTCTGGTAACAGGCAGACTGCTGGTTCTAAAATGTTTCCCTATTAGTAACTGGTCATTTTTTGAAGGTATAGCCAATTTTATTTTTTGTGGGATCAGGGTTCAAATCTTGCCTGTCCTTATAATTTTATGGGCTTGTCATTTAATTTCTTATGACTTCAGTTTCCTCACCTGTAAAATAGGGGATAGTGGACTAGACACCTTGTAAAGTCAATTCCAGTTGTAGATCTATGAACCTATGGTAGGGGAAAAAAACAGTCAAGTTAATCAGCAAACTAAGTGTTTACTTCATGTCAGGAATTGGGCTAAGCATCGAGGATACAAAGAAAGGCAAAAACAGGTACTTGCCCTCAAGAAGCCTACATGGAAGCAGCCATTTTATGAAGAGCTTTCAGTGTCAAACAGAGGAGTTTTTTTTTGAGGGGGGAAGAAGGCAATTGGGGTTAAGTGACTTGCCCAAGGTCACACAGGAGTAAGGGTGTCAAGTATCTGAGGCTGTATTTGAACTCAGGTCCTCCTGACTATAAGGCTGGTGCCCTACTCACTTCACCACCTAGCTGCCCCCTAACTGAGGGGTTTAAATTTGACCCTGGAGGTAATAGGGAACCACTGCAACTCATTAAGGAAAAGAGGTGGTGATATGGTTAGACTTCCAAAAAATAGCTTTGGAATCTGAGTAGAGAATGGATTAGAGTGGGTCCAAGACAGGTCCTTGACAAAATGTTCACAAGCTCCATAACCTGTGCCATTTAACTTCTTGAATACTCCACAAAGACCTTCCCCAATGCTCCATCATGGCATGAAGGTGACTCGGCTCTCAAAGACCATGCAGCAGAGTTTTACCAAGTTCTACTATAGGCATGGGCCTGTAGTGACTTCTCTCTGAGGTCCAGCCTGGCTAAATGCATAAAGGCTCATCAGCAACATATTGGCCATTAGGAGATTAATTATTGGATGGCAGCCCATAAAATAGACATCCAATATTCTAGTAACAATAGCTGACATTTATATGACACTTGAAGGTTTGCAAAACAGCTTATGTAAGCACTAAATAAATGTATTAAAATTCATTTATTCATCAAGGTTATTAATTTCCAGATTGGGGCTATTGCTGTAGGAGTGCCTATCAGGGAAGGATCAATATTAATGCAGCATGGTATAGTAGACAGAACGCTGAAGTAGGGAAGACCCCTACTGACACTTGCTAACTATGTAATCGTAAGTCACAACTCTGAGTCTTAGAATCCTATCTATAAAAAGAGAGAGTTGAAAGCCATATTCAGGTTTCGAAAGTTTCTTCCACCTCTGGATCTGTCATCCTACTACGTACCCACTGTTGTCAAGTGCTTTAGAAGATACAAAGATATAGGTGGATTGTCCTTTGCTCCAGAAACTCATAGCACAGCTGGGGAGGACCATACATGAAAAAGGATTGTTTGTATTGACAAGAGGTAACTTAGTCAGGTAAGGACTGACAGGCGGAAGTGGATAATTGTTTGAAATGGGTGTTCTGTCCTCTACCCTAAGTGCTCTGAGTCGGTGGGAGTGAATGGTCTCAGGATCCTCCAGAGATAGATTCCTGTCTCCATACTAACTTTATTTAGGGCACCACAGGCTCCCCAAAGCTCCATCTGCCTAATGAATGAAAGAGGATGTAATTCTCATAGAATTTAAAGCTGGAAAGGATGTTAGAGAAAGAGACTGGCAACCTAATTTTGTGGATGAGGAAAATGAAGCCCAGAGAGGAGGAAGTGACTTGTCCAACATCACACAATGTCTTCCCTCTGTTGATTATTTCCAATTTATCCCTAATCTATAGCTTGTTTGTACCTAGCTGTTCGCGTTTTTTCTCCCCCATTAGACCATGAGCTCCTTGAGAGCCTTACTTCCTATTAGAAGTGCTTAGCACAATGCGCACAATAGGAATTTAATAAATGTTTATTGATTGACTGGAAGAGCTGGGATTGGAGCCCAGGTCTTCGGATCTCATTGTATCCCTAGCACTAAGCAGCGTCTGACACATAGTAGGCACTTTATAAATACTTGTCGACTGACTCCCAGTCCAAAGCTATTTCAACTACACCCTTCCTCAAACAGCATTGACCCTGTGCTCTATTATTCCCTGACAGTGGGGAGGAAAGGGTTAACATAGCCTTTACTTCACAAGGGAACATTTATGTAGCTGAGCATATTATACGGTATACTGTTTCATGTGCTGTTCCCTGCAGTGAAGCTGGCTAACATATTATCTCTATACTCACTTCCAGCTCTAATGTTCCAGGACTGTCTGGAACCTTGAGGGGCCCGAGGCAGTCCCCCATTGGCAGACTATTCCATATAATAGAGAAGGCAGCCAAATTGGATTTTTTTTCTTTTCTTTTCTTTCTTTTTTTTTTAATCCAACTTGCTCTTCTTCCTTCCACCTTTAATAGGGGTATAAATTGGGTCTCACAGACACTTGATCTTTCTCAATTTCTTCAGACGTCATTCAATCTCTCTCAGTTTCTCTCTTTGCTCAAGTCTCCTGCCTTTCTCTTGTCTCTTTCTTCTCTCTCTTCTCCTTCTTTCCCCTCCCTTCTTTATTCTCTTTTCCCCTTTCTCTCATATCTCTTTTCTCTTGATCTCTCTCCTTTTCTCTCTCTTCTTTGGAGGAAATCAGGGTTAAGTGATTTGCCCAGGGTCACACAACTAGTAAGTGTCTGAGGCTGGATTTGAACTCAGGTCCTCCTGATTCCAGGGCACAGAGCTCTATCCATTGTTCCGTTTAGCTGCCCTCCCCTTCTCTTGATCTCTCTATCTTTCTATCTTCCTTTGCCATTTTTCTTTTTTTCTCTCTCTCTTGTCTCTCTTTTCTCATTCCACATCTTCTCTTTCTGCTTTCCCTTCTCTCTTCTGAGTCCCTTCATTCTACTTTCTTTCTCTTGCTCTCATCTCTTTCTTGATCTCTCCTCCCCATTCTTGATTCTTTCTCTTATCTCTCTCCATCTCTCTTTTCTCTCCTCTCATTTCTCTCCCCTCTTTCATTTCTTTCTTATTTTCCCTCTCTCTTTGTCTTTTCTCTTTCCCCACTTCTCATCTCTTGCTTTCTGCTTTTCCTTCCCTTCTTTCTTTTATGGTTTTCTTTCTGTTTTCTTTCTCCTCTCTCCAGTTACCTCTTTTCTCTCTTCTTCTCTCCATTTTCTCCTCTTTCCTCTCATTTCCCTCTTTCTTCTTTCCCTCTCTATTGTTTCTCTCTCTCTTTTCTCTCTCCTGTCCTTTCCCCCTTTCTTTTCCTTCTTCCTCTTTCCTTCTCCTCTCTTTCCCTTCCTCTGCTTCTCTTTCCCTCTTTCTACTCTTTTCTGTCTCATCTTTTTTCATCTCTTGTTCTCTCTTCTCCCTCCTCTTTTATTTGCCTATTTCTTCTCCCTCTCTGCTTTGTCTCTTCTCCCTCCTCTCTTTTCTTCTCTCTCATGTCTCATATTTTTTCATTCACCAGTAATGAATACTGTAACCATCATCAGCAAATGTACTCAGTGTTTGTGCATTACCATCTCTCACTTCATGTACATATGTATATATTAATTACTACCTCTGGGTAATGATTTCTCCAAAGTCTCCAAGGTAATTCATCACCTCTGGAGTTCTGTGGGGGCTCCTGCTCCCCCTTCCTACCCAGTGAAACATTCAAGTGCCTTCCACCCCCTCCAGCTTCCATGGGGACTCCATTTTCTCCTCCGGCAGAATACATTCTCTAGGGGAATTCCCTTCTGTTGAATCTTCCAGGGCCATTTTAAGGAAGCCTGATCTTCACTTATGTGTTTTTTTTTACCCTGGGAAAATTTATTAGAGGAATTTGGGTTGAGGCTGAACAAAGCCCCTGCTGAATCTCTACGTAGAAATGAAGCCTGGCTCTTCTTGAGGCTGGTATTTATGTCTAATCCTGCCAGGCAGATTCTTTGAGGCGTTAAGTTTTTATTTTGTTATCTTTTCTGCAGTGGGGGAATGGGGGAAGGGAGAGAAAAGGAGAAAGAAAGCGGAGATTAGATGGCGTAGAAGAAAATAACTTAGTAAACTCCATCTAGAAAAAGAAATCTCTGGGAGCTGTACTTACCTGCAATCTCCTGGAAAAAAAAGCCATGGGAAAAATCCTTCCAGAGCCTAGGGACAAAGAGGTGTTATGTGTTCTGCTGAGCTCCTGAGGAAAAAGCTTTGGGTTGTGGAAAATCTTGTGAATGTAAATTAAGATGGCAGGCAGAGCAGGCTGGGGACTGGGGTGTGGGCATTTTTCACAGTCAGAGACTTTCTGCTGGATGGGATCTAGGACATCACTTAGTCCAATTCCCACATTCTGTAGTTGAGGAAAATGGGGCCCAGAGAGGGGAAATACTTTGTCCAAGATCAGAACTAAAGCCCAGACCCCCCTTGTTGTGGCATAGCTTTCGTGAGATCTAAAGTTGGGAAAGGACCTTAAGGATCATCCAGTCTAACTCCCTCGTTTTAAGATGGGGAAATCAAGGCCCAGGGAAGGGAAGGGAATTACCCACAAATCAAATGTTGCTGTTCCATCATTTTCAATCATATCTGACCCTTCGTGACCCCATTTGGGTTTTTCTTAGCAGATACTGGAGTGCTTTGCCATTTCCTTTTCCAGCTCATTTTACAAATGAGGAAACCAAGGCAAACAGGGTGAATTGACTTACCCAGGATCACACTTGCCCAGGGTAAGTGACTGAGGCCAGATTTGAACTCCAGGCCCAGTGCTCTATCCACTGCACCCCCTAGCTGCCAATATAAGGGCACATTTACACATATTCCTGTTGAGGTTTAGGGGTGCTAGAACCCCAAAATAGCAGGTCCTGCCTCAAATGAGTTCAACCCAAGCCTTCTTTCAGCCAAAGACAAGATTTATTAGAACACTGAGCAGGGTGGGCATGATTCTGAAAATCCGCGCCTTGGTAGACAAGACTAACTTTTTTTTATAGGAAAAAGATCTGGATGGGAGTGGCCAGTAGGCTGGGGTGATTATGAGGTAACAGAGAAGGGTTGGGTGCCCTAGGTTAACACCACGGACCTGGACCATATGGCCAAGGGAGAATGGGGTGTAGATGGAATCAAGGGTGGCAATTGGGTGGGGGGGCAGAGGTAACAGACGGTAAGGGGCTGGGCTAGGTTAGAAGTAACAGAATTGGGAGATTGGGCATAGGTCACAATGAAAGGCCAGTTGAGGGGATGACTGGAATGGATCAATGCATCAGGGGAACACCAGAGACTTGACTGTGTGGGAAAATTCAAGGAGAGTTCAGGGGAAAGTTCAAGGTGGGGTTTCCAGGGCCCCTACCCTGTCATTCCACAGCCTGTGATCTTCTTCCATCCCCTTATATATAACAGGATATACTGGACCATTCTTAGTATGAAGAAGTTCCAACTACTTAGTATTTTACTGGACCGCCATGTCTTATGGTGGCTTCATAACCTCCAAACTGACTAAAATAAAAACAGAATTCAATTTTAATTTTTAGAATTATCAAGTCAGGGGAATATTTGAATCATAATTGTTTTTAGAGCCAAAAGGGGACCTTAGAGAGATTGCTGTCCAACCTCCTTACGTTGATCCAACAAATGCTTATTAAGTGACTATTAGCTGCAGTGCACTGTGCTCCTCAGGAGGATATGAAATTTAGAGAATATAAGGTCTTTGATCTACTGGAAATTACAGTCTATTATGGGGATGGGTGACATTTTGGTGGACAATATATTTCATGACTCAGTGGAACTATAGTCTCATCCAGGTGGGCAAGGATGGCAACCCGGGCACCCAGGACTTCTCATCCAGTGGGAGTCTCATTCGGGTAATTCCATGGGTCCCCCTTAGAGGACCAAGCTAAGGCTGGACGTCTTTACATTCTTTGGGTGCCAATGGAGTGTCAAGAGCATCCGTTTGTTACCCCTTTATTACTTATTCCCTGCATGTTAGGGGTCAGCACTTAGACAGCAGGGGTTGTTTCACTTCTGACACTGTCTTCTCACTACTTGTCAATCAGTAAACATTTCTTTATCACCTACGATGTCTTCTAGGCCCTGGGGAAACAAGAATAAAGAGAGAAATAGTTCTTACTGGTAAAGGGCCGACAGTCTACTGACTGAGACAATAAGCATGTATATGTGTATGTCTATCTATCTATCTATCTGTGTGTATGTATATATGTATGTATATATATATATATATATATGCAGACATATACACACACAATACATATATATATGCACCTATATGCATATATATGTCACAAATATAAAGGAGATAACTGTAAGATAATATGAAGTATATTTATGAGGTGAGT
Organism: Trichosurus vulpecula; assembly: GCF_011100635.1. Classification (NCBI taxonomy): domain Eukaryota; kingdom Metazoa; phylum Chordata; class Mammalia; order Diprotodontia; family Phalangeridae; genus Trichosurus; species Trichosurus vulpecula. The sequence goes on along the minus strand of NC_050579.1, from coordinate 275,366,285 downwards.
AGCTAGATGGTGCAGTGGACAGAATGCTGTGGCCTGGAGTCAGGAAGACCTGAATTCAAATGTGACCTCAGACATTTACTAGCTATGTGACCCTGGGCAAGTCATTTAACCCTGCTTGCCTCAGTTTCCTCATCTGTAAAATGAGCTGGAGAAGGAAATGGCAAACCGCTCCAGTATCTTTGCCAAGAACACCCCAAATGGAGTCACAAAAGTGACTGAAATGATTGAAAAACAACAAAAATATTTATGAGGTAGTTCTGGAGGAGAGAACTAACAGTTGGTGGGGACGGGGGAGGAGGGAATCAGGAAGCCTTCTTGCTCACGCCAGCCTGAGCTGTGTCTTAAAGAAAGACAGGGACTCTATGTGGCAGAGGTAAGGAGGGAGTTCATTGCAAATGTAGAGGACGGTCAGTGCAAAGAGACTTAGGAGATGGGGTATTTCTGTGAGAAGTTGAGAGTAATATTAACCAGCATTTATGTAGCACTGTACAAATAATATCCTATTTTTATCCTGACAAGAACCTCAGGGGGTAGAGGCTATAATTATCCCCATCTTACAGATAAGGAAACTGAGGCAGGCAGAGTTTAAGTGACTGCCCAGAGTCAAAGAGCCAGCAAATATCTGAAGCTGGATTTGAACTCGAGCTTTAGTGATGCCAAGTCCAAGGTTCTATCCTCTGTGCCACCTAGCTTCCTGTAGGCAACTTGGTTGTATTTAAAAGTTCCGTAGGGATCTACTGAGGCTGGGAAGGTTGAGTCCAGGTTGTGGAGAAGTTTAAAAACAGAGTTTATGTTTTATCCTAAAAAAAAGAGGAAGCCACTGGAGTTGACTGAATATAGGAATCACATGGTCAGATTTGCCCTTAAGGAAAGTTTCTTTGACAGTTGTGTGTAGGCTAGATTGGAGAGGTGAGAGCCTCAGACAGGGAGACCAATTAGGAAGCAGCTTCAGTAGTCTAGGGGAAAGGCAATGAGGGTTGAGCTAAGGTGATGGTAAGTTTAGCTTTTGGACATCTTAAATTTGAGAGGTCTCTGAACATCCATTTTGAAATATCCAATACGTAACTGAAGATGTGAGACTGAAGCTCAGTGTTTATACCTGTTGTTCATTATTTAGTTGTTTTCAGTTGTGCCCGACTCTTTGTGACCCTATTTGGGGGTTTTCCTGGCAAAGATACTGAAGTGGTTTGCCATTTCCTTCTCCAGTTCATTTTACAGGTGAGGAAACTGAGGCAAACAGGGTTAAGTGACTTGCCCAGGGTCACACAGCTAGTAATTGTCTGAGGCTGGATTTGAACTCAGGAAGACTGATCCTGACTTCAGGCCCAGTGCTCTTATCCAGTGTGCCACCTAGCTGCCCCACTTACACTTAGTAACTAATGAAAGTTTCTTGGTTGGTTGGTCACTGGCTTTTGCCACATGACTGTTAATCCCCACCTCAACCATATCCCTCCCTTTGCCGGTAGCATGCTTTCTCCATGAGAATGCTCTATGCCATTTGTTATTCATAGGCAAAGCTGCGCTAAAAATGTTTAACAATCATTTCTCCAAAAACTCCATGTGCAATATATTTTTGGCTTGCATTATAAACATTTTCTCGATTGCTTTCTTAAGTTTAGGCAATCAACAAAGCAATAATCAAATCCAGATTTGTAGCATTGGCCAATTTCCAAGGTCTAAGTGTTGATCCTGAAAATTTAACAATTGGCTCCCCTAAGCCTGTATAGACTGGCCCCAGCATGCCCCCACAATAGGTCACTACGGAATTTATGTTGCTGCCACCCGGCGCCTATCATGTCTCTAGAATGCCCCTTGGGTTGTCTGCAGCTTTGATTCTTGGTATATTGTGCTGTCATATGAATCGATCAACAAACATTTATTAAGCTCCTTGGATGGGCCAGGCACTGTGCTAACCTCTGAGGGTACACAAAGAGGCAAAAAAACAGTCCCGGCGCTCCAGGAGCTTGTGGTCTATGGGAGAGACGATGAGCAAACAAATATAGACAGCACATAAATAAGAAATAGTTATCAGAAGGAAGGCACTGGAATTAAGAGGGGGTGAGAAAGGCTTCCTATGGAAGGGAGGATTTTAGTTCAGACTTATGAGAAGCCAGGGAGGTCAGGAGTCAGAGCGGATGAGGGAGAGCTTTCCAGGCACTGGAAAGAGCCAGAGAAAATGCCCAGAGCTGAGAGATGGAGTGTCTTGTTTGGGAACAGCCAGGAGGCCAGTGTCACTGGATCAGAGAGTACATGTCAGGGAGTAAGGCGTCAGAAGACTGGAAAGGTAGGAGGGGGCTAGGCTGTGAAGGGCATTTTGTATTTGCTCCTGGAGGCCGCTGGAGTTTACTGAGTGGGGGCTGGGGGAGGGGACATAGTTGGATCTGCATTTTAGGAAAATTACGTTAGCAGCTTAATGGAGGCTGAATTGGAGTGGGAAGAGATGGAAGCAGGCCGAGCCATCAGCAGGCTATTGCAATCATCAAGGCACGAGCTGATAAGAGCCCGCACCAGAGGGGTGGCAGTGTCAGAGGAGAGAAGAGTGCGCTTTACAGAGATGCTGCTTAGGTGAACTCGACAGGCCTTGGCAACAGCTTGGGTATGGGAGGGGCAGGGAGATAATGAGGAATCCGGGATGACTCCTAGGTTGTGAGCCTGAAGGTTTGGGGGGACGACATTGCCCTCCACAGTAATAGGAAAGGGGGGCCGGAGGAGGGTTTGGGGCAGAGATAATGCGTTCCATTTCAGACATACTGAGTTTAAGATGTCCACTGGACAGGTCTGAGATGTCGGAAAGGCATCGTAACTGTTCTTCACTATTGAGAATTGGTTGTTTTTTCTAAAAAAAAAGGCTCAATCTTTGAAGAGGAAGCAGCTTGGGATCGTTCAAAGTGCCACTCAGCACCACGAACCTGCCCCTCGGCTTGGTCCAGGGCGATGTCTGATTTCCAGCTGGCCTGAATACAGGAGCCCACTTTATGTAACCAGAGGATGAAGAGCAGGAAGGAAGGAAACAAGCATTTAGTAAGCGCCTAGTGTGTGCCAAGTGTTTTTACAGATTTTATCTCATTTGATTTTCACAATTTGCCCCCATTTTATAGGTGAGAAAACTGAGGCAAAGAGAAGTTAATTGACTTTCCTAGTTAGTAAGTGTCTGAGGCTGGATTTGAACTCAGGTCTTCCTAGGTATTCTATCCGTTTTGCCATCTAGTTGCCCCCTAGAAAGGACCGTGGACATCAGCCTGTCCAACCTGCTCCTATAACGACAGAGGAAACTGAGTGCCATGGAAGGGAAGTGACTTTTCCAAGGTCACACAGGTGGTGAATGACAGAGCGAGGATTTGAACTCAAGACATCGTGGTGTTTCCTTTTATACCTGTTCAATTCTGGGCCCAGATTGTTGTCTTTCTTCAACACAGCTAACAGCCCAGTGTGTGGTGGAAAGAGTGCGAGATTTAGAGTCAGGGGACCTGGGTTCTAATCCTACTCTGTTCCTTACTATCTGCATGGCTTCAAGCATATCACTTTGGGCCTCAGTTTCTTCATCTGTAAAATGAGGTGGTAGGACTAGGTATCCTCTAAGACTACCCTTCAGCTTTAAATGTATGATCTTATGAACAGTACGCCTCTGGAGTCAGGAGACCTGGGTTCAAATCCTGCTTCCTGTATGACCATGTACAAGTTCCCAGAGTCTCAGTTTCCTCGTCTGCAAAATAAGGGGGCTGGACCTCTGAGGTCCCTTCCGTCTCTAGATCTGAGATCCAGTGGTCCTGTGATTAGTTCACAAGAGACTGGATAGTGCGATGCCTAAGGGGGGAAAGGCCATTATGGTTAAGCACTGGGGATCTGGGAAGGCTTCATGAAAGGGGCGACATTTGACCTGGGCTTTAAAGAATTCAGAGCAAACTGGGGGGATTGGGTGGGTGGAAGGATATGTTCCAGGTATTATTGCCGTTTCAATCGTGTCTGAATCTTTGTGACTCCATTTGGGGTTTTCTTGGCAAAGATGCTGGAGTGGTTTGCCATTTCCTTCTCTGGCTCCTTTGGCACATGAGGAAACTGAGGCATACAGGGTTAAGTGACTTGCTCAGGGTCACACGGCTAGTAAGTGTCTGAGGCCAGATTTGAACTCAGGAGGATGAGTCTTCCTGGCTCCAGGCCTATCGGGAACGGCAATAGCTCTCAGGTGGAAAAAGAAAGGGCAACATAGAGTCCAGTTTGACTAGAGCTCTGGGAGAGAGAAGAAAGTAGTATGAGATAAGGCTGTAAGCCTAGGACTTTGGAAGGTAAGCAGAGGAGATTAAACTTTATTAGACAGACAATGGGGAACTGCTGAACCTTTTTGTGACTAGGTCTATGCTTAAGGGAGCTTAATGTGACAGAAGATCAAGAAATGAGTTGGAGGGAGCAAAGGGTCACCAAACCATAGAATGTCAGAATTGGAAGGATCTGTAGTTCAACCCGAAAGAATCTCCACTGTAATACACCTGGTAATGGTCGTCCAGTCTTCGCCTAGAGACCTCCAATGAGGGGGAGCCCATGACTTCCCCAGGCAGCCTATTCCACTTGTGGGTGGATAGCTCTCATGATTAATCTATTTTTTCCCTGATGATCTGCATTTCCCTCTTTAAACGTGCCCATATTGCTCTTAATTCTACTCTCTGTGGCCAAGTCCCTCTACCGTAGGACTGTCTTACAGGTACTTAAAGATATCAGTCTCCTCTTCTCAAGTCAAGTCAAACATCCCCAGTTCCTTCAACCAATCCTCAGATAACAGATTCGAGTTCTTTCACTGATCTGGATACTCTGGCTTATCAAAGCCCTTCTCAAAATGTAGTGTCCAGAACTGAATGCAGTACTCACGATGGGGTCTAACCAGAGCACTGTACAGCAGGACCGTCATCTTTTTATTCCTGAAAGTGTAAGATCTCAATATGCTTCTTGGGCTTCCCTGTGATATTGCTGATTTGATGAGCTTGTGGTCCACTAGGACCCTCAGATTTTCCTTTTCAGAGAGAGTCCTGTCTAACCAGCCACATCTTCTCCATTTTGTGAATTTGATTTCTTGAACTCACTTGTGAGACTTTACATTTATCTCTACCACATTTCATCTTATGAGATGCCACCCAATTTTCTATCTTATCAAGGACTTTTGGATCCTGACTTCGGTCATCTAGTATGTTAGCTCATCCTCCTAGCTTTGTATCATCTAAAGATGTGATAATGATAGCATCTGTGCTTTTATCCAAGTCATTAATAAGAATGTGAAGCCACACAGGACCAGGGACAGATCCTGGGGAATCTGAGTTGACATGGAACTGTTAAAGAGTACCCGTTGAGTCCCCAAATTCACTCAGTTCTGAATCTAATTGTACTGTTGTTTGGTTCATATCCAGGGGTATGGTGCAATTTGCTCATACCAGCTTGCAAATGCCAATTATTAAATTTTCAGGGTGAGCATTTACACCCTGGACGTTAACCAATGCTACAAATCAGGGCTTGATGTATTGTGCTATAGACTTCAAAAAGTAGTAGAAAAAATGTTAATAATGCAAATTAAACTTAAAAGTGTGTCACACATATTTCTTTTTGGAGAGCCAGTTATTAAACATTTACCATCACATCACTACCCATATCTCCTCACCTTGTCAACAAGAGTAGCATGAGATACTTAATAAAAGTTTTATTAAAATTTAGGTAAATTCTCTCTCCAGAATTCTCTTACCCATAGCAGCTTAGGAACCCAGTCCCTCCAAAAAGAAATAAGATAAATTTGGCATGATCTACTTTTGATGAAGTCACGAGGACTTTTTGTGATCATTGCCTCTCCTAGACAGTTTGTATTTTATTGCCTTAATAATGCATTATAAAATTTCCCCAGAAATTTAAGTCCAAGCTCACTGGCCTGTAGTTTGGAAATTCCATTCTCTTCTCACTTTTGGAAACTGGGCTAATAGTTGTCCTTCTCCAATCTTTTCATCCCTCTCATGTTCTCCATGATCTTTTAAACACCCCTGGCAGTGGGTCCAATATATCTATCTTTTTTTTTCTCCAGTTGCTGAGAATGTAGCTCAGCTGGGCTGGGAGACTTGATTTCAGCAAAGGCAGCTAAGTACTCTCTTTCTATCTCCTGACTTATCTTGGGTATCAGCTCTCAAGAAGCCATTTTTGTACTGTCCTTTCCAGTCTAAAGGGCAGATAAAGAAGAAAAGTGAGCAGCTCTGTCTTCTCTGTGTTGTCAATCAGCATCGTCCCATCTACCTCCAGCAGTGGTCCTATCCTTTCTTTGGGCATATGATTGTCTACATTTTAGGCACCTTCAATCAATCAATCAATCAAACAGCATTTATTAAGTGCCTGTGATATGCCAGATATGGTGCTCAGCATTCCCTTCTCTCCCCCAATCCCCACAAAAAAACCCCAAAAGGTTTGTGTTATTCCTACCTTTTCTTCAGCTCACCTTCTTTTTTTCATTTTTAAAAATTTAATATTTTATTTTTCCAAATTACATGTAGAAACAAGTTTAACATTCTTTTTTCAAATTTTTTCATTCCAAATTCTCTCCCTCCTTCCCTCCCTGCTGCCACTGAGAAGGCAAAGCAATTTGACATAAGTTATACATGTGTAGTCATGCAAAACACATTTCCATGGAAGTCATGCTGTGAAAGAAAACACAGGGAAAAAATCCAAGAAAAATAAAGTAAAGAAAAAGCATCTTTGGTCTGCATTCAAACTCCACCAGTTCTTTCTCTGGAGATGGGCAGCACCTTTTGTCATCCGTCCTACAGAATTGTCTTCAATCATTTTATCATTCGGCTCACCTTCCTGAGGCACCCTACTATGCCTTTGTATTAATCCTGCTAATTAACTTCACTTCCATCTAATGGTCGTATCTTTGAAAAATCGAAGTTGGTTGATCAGTCTTCCTCACAACCCTATCACCCTTCTCAGGCAAATTTTTCCTCTTCATTGGAATTGCTTCCCTTTGAATCTTAGGAATTTTATTCTTAAGTTTCCCATCATTCAGGCTGGCTTCCCCTGGAGAATTTTGCTCTGTGGGATCTAAAGTAGGGCTTTGGGATCCTTTCTCTAGTAATCAAATGTCCACAAATCCAGGATTCCCATCAGATCATGCTGGACTTGCCTCTTCTTCTATCACACACTCTGGAAGGGAGTGATTACTTCCCCAAAAGTTCCTATTATTCCTTACTCAGAAGCCAGTGCTTCTCTGTTGATGAGAAAATCATATCCAGAAGAGAATCCCCCATTGTTGGGTGACATTATCATTAAGGCAAGTGAAAAGGTTGTTGGCTGAATATGGGGATTTGTTTTGCTTGACTGCTCAGAATTGTTGTAAGGGCTTTGTTTTCCTTTGCTTTTCAATGAGGGGGAGAGAAAATAGATTTTCTTTGAAAAGAACTAGGAAAAAAAGGCTTTTGGATGCTCTGCTTTTGGCACAGAACTCTTAACAGATCGGTTCTGACTGGATGAAGTACCCTATCACTACTACATTCTGATTCCTCAGCTTATCTATTTTCCTTTTCTGTCTAGGTGGTCTGTAGTTTAGTCCTATCACAGAAATAGCTTTTCTTTGTCCCTCTAATGATCTTTACTCCCACCATGCTTTCTTTACTCTGGTTCCCAGATTTCAGATAGGGGTTTATTTTCTTAATCTGCTCCCACCACTCTCCTTTCTTAAAAATAAGATATTTTTGTCTGAGCCATAATTCTGTCATGGGGCTTATCCCACCAAGGCTCAGCAATACCAATGGGGTCAAGTCTGCTTCCCTGTGTTAACTTTTCTAGTTCAATTTTGTTAGGCAGGACATCACATTAGAAGCTACTGCAATGGAACTGGCAGATTGTGATGTGGTCCTGTGCTATCCAGAGGACTAGAGATAAGAGGATTGTTTGGAGAAATAGCTCACAGTTGATATCAATAGGATTTAATAACTAATTGGATATGAAGGGCGAGAGAGAGGGAGGGGTCAAAAGATAATAGCAAAGTTGCAAATATGAGAGACTGAATGAATGGTGGTCTCACTGACAGGGATCAAAATCAGAATTAGAAGGAGCAAATTTGGTGGGGGAAAGAAAATATACTTGGTTTTGGGGTACCAGTGAGGCACCCCAGTGATGTTCTGCTGACAGTTGGAAATGTGGCTCCATGTACTTCAAGGAAAGATCCAGATTAGAGATAATGAGTTAGAAGTCTGTTTTCATCAAGGTGACAATTGAAGCCATGACACCGAGTGATGCTGAACAGGGAGAAAGTGTGAAGAGAGATGAGAAGACAGCCAAGGACAGAACCTTGGGGTACACTCACGCTACAGTGATAGAGGGGAGATAAGACGCAAATGATGGAAATGGAAAAGCAGGAATTTAAGAGGTAGAACCTGGGAGAGTGTGGTATCTCTTAAGCCAAGGGAGGAAAGACTATTTAGAAGGAGGGGATGATCAGCAGAGATCAGGGAGGATAACCACTGATGAAATTTATTATAATAAAGAGGTGATTCCAAAGTCAATTGTGGCTCTTGAGAGAGTGGTTTCAGTAGAGTGGGAAGGTAGGAAGTCAAGAAACAGCCTGGAGATATGATGTGATTCATATAAGGTGGGTCCTCTATTCTTTCTTTTTTTCTGTAATATAAATGTTTAATTGGTGATATTTTTATATTATAGGCAGCTAGGTGGCACGGTGGATAGCACACTGGGCTTGGAGTCGAGAAGACCTGAGTTCAAATTTGCCAAGTTTTCATCCTGTTTGCCTCAGTTTCCCCATCTGTAAAATGGGGCTAGCAGTAGCACCTACCTTACAGGATTGCTGTGAGACTCAAATGAGATAATATTTGCAAAGCGCTTAGCACAGAGTAGGTGCTTAATAAATGTTTGTTCCATCTATCCATCCATGAGACTTTGCTATTTCAACTATTCCACATTCCCTACCTAAGGCATTAGGACACAGAAGAAGACCTATGCATAGGACCACTTCCTTTTTTAAAATTCAATTTGATTTTATTTTCAGTTCCAAATTCTCCCCCTCCTCTAATAACATCCATCAAGAAGGCAAAAAAAATTACAAGTATATATAATAATGCAAAACAAATTTTTTGCATTAGCCATGTTCCGATTTTTTTTAAATGAAGAAAAAGAAAGAAACAGTGAAAATAGATTTCAATTTGCACTTGGATCCAGCTGTTCTCTGTCAGGAGATGGATAGCATGTTTTATCCTGAGTCCTCTGGAATTGCGGCTGGTCATTCTGTTGGTCAGTTACTTAGTCTTTCAAAGTTGATTATCTTCATAATATTGCTGTTATTGTAGAAATAGTTCTCCTGGTTCCACTTACTTCACTTTGCATCAGTTCATAAGAGTCTTCCAAGGTTTCCCTGAAACCATTCCCTTCATCATTTCTTACAGCACAATAATATTCTGTCACATTCACATACTATAACTGGTTCAACCATTCCTCGTTTATCAGGCATCCTCTCAATTTCCAGTTCTTTGTTACCACAAAAAGAGCTACTATCAATATTATTGAACACATATTCAGGAACACTTCCACTATTTTTTTTAATTTTTAGTTTACAACATTCGGTTCTACATAATTTTGAGTTCCAGATTTTCTTCCCTCTCTCCCCCACTCCCTCCCCAAGACGGCATGGAATCCCATATAGCTTCCACGTATAACTTCGCATTGAATTAATTTACACACTAGTCAAGTTATGGAGAAGAACTGTGATCAGTGAAATGAATCATGCGAAAGAAGAAACAGGACCAAAAAAAAAACAACCCAAAAACAAAAACAAAAGAGAGAAAAAGAAAAAAAAAGGGGGGGGAAGGCTAGCATGAAGTGTGGCTCAATCTGCATTCATACTTCATAGTTCTTTCTCTGGATGTAGATAGCATTCTCCATCATGAGTCCTTTGGAGTTGTCTTTGCACCTTGTGTTGCTGAGAAGAGCGAAGTCTGTCAGGGTTGGTCCTCACAGAATCCATATATCTGTGGTTGTGTATAATGTTCTCCTGGCTCTGCCCTGCTCACTCAGCATTATGTCGTGTAGGTTTTTCCAGGTTATTATGAAGTCCGTATCATCCCCATTTCTTATAGCACAATAGTATTCCATTACCTTCATATACCACAGCTTGTTCAGCCATTCCCCAATTGATGGGCATCCCTTTGATTTCCAGTTCTTAGCTACCACAAAAAGAGCTGCTATAAATATTTTTGTACATATGGGTCCTTTTCCCACTTGTGTGATTTCTCTGGGATACAGCCCTAGAAGTGGTATTGCTGGGTCAAAGGGTATGAACATTTTTATAGCCCTTTGGGCATAGTTCCAAATTGCTCTCCAAAATGGCTGGATCAGCTCACAACTCCACCAGCAATGTAACAACGTTCCGATTTTCCCACATCCTCTCCAGCATTTATCATTTTCCTGTTTTATTATTTTAGCCAATCTGACAGGAGAGATGTGGTATCTAAGAGTTGTTTTGATTTGCATTTCTCTAATCAGAAGTGATTTCAAGCATTTTTTCATGTGCCTATAGATATCTTTAATTTCTTCCTCTGAAAACTGCCTGTTCATGTCCTTTGACCATTTCTCAATTGGGGAATGATTTGTATTCCTATATATTTGGCTCAGTTCCCTGTATATTTTAAAAATGAGGCCTTTATCGGAGACACTAGTTGTAAAGATTTTCTCCCAATTTTCTTCTTCCCTCCTAATTTTTGTTGCATTGGCTTTTTTTGTACAAAAACATTTGAACTTAACATAATCAAAATTATCCATTTTGCATTTTGTAATGCTCTCTATCTCTTGTTGGGTCATGAATTCTTTTCTTTTCCGTAAGTCTGATAAGTAAACTATTCCTTGCTCTCTCAAATTACTTATAGTATCAGCCTTTACTCCTATATCATGAACCCATTTTGACTTTATTTTGGTATATGGTGTAAGATAATGGTCTGTGCCCAGTTTCTGCCCTACCATTTTCCAATTTTCCCAACAGTTTTTGTGAAATAGTGAATTCTTAGCCCAGAAGCTGGCCTCTTTGGGTTTATCAAAGAGTAGATTGCTATAGTTGTTGACTTCTCCATCTTCTGTTCCTATCCTATTCCACTGATCCACAACTCTGTTTCTTAGCCAGTACCAGGTAGTTTTGATGACTGCTGCTCTATAGCACAGTTTAATATCTGGTATGGCTAGGCCACCTTCTCTAGCATTTCTTTTCATCAATACCTTAGATATTCTAGACCTCTTGTTCTTCCAGATGAATTTTGTTATTATTTTGTCCAGCTCTGCAAAATAATTTTTTGGTAGTTAAATTGGTATGGCACTGAATAAATAGATTAATTTAGGTAAAATTGTCATTTTTATTATATTAGCTTTGCCTAACCATGAGCAACTGATATTTTTCCATTTATTTAGATCTGACTTTATTCGCGTGAAAAGTGTTTCATAATTATGTTCATATAGGCCCTGGGTTTGTCTTGGCAGATAGACTTCTAAATATTTTATAGTGTCGACAGTAACTGAATGGAATTTCTCTTTCTATCTCTTGCTGTTGGGCTTTGTTAGTAATGTATAGGAATGCTGAGGATTTATGTGGGTTTATTTTATATCCTGCAACTTTGCTAAAGTTGTTTATTATTTCAAGTAGTTTTTTACTTGATTCTCTAAGATTCTTTAAGTAAATCATCATACGATCTGAAAAAAGTGATAATTTAGGTTCTTCTTTGCCTATTCTAATTCCTTCAATTTCTTTTTCTTCTCTTATTGCTACAACTAACATTTCTAGTACCAAATTGAATAGTAGGGGTGATAATGGACATCCTTATTTTACCGCTGATCTTATTGGGAATGCATCTAGCTTATCTCCATTACAAATAATGCTTGTTGATGGTATTAGGTAGATGCTATTTATAATTTTAAGGAAGGCTCCATTTATTCCTATGCTTTCTAGTGTTTTTTTGTAGGAATGGGTGTTGTATTTTGTCAAAGGCTTTTTCTGCATCTATTGAGATAATCATATGGTTTCTGCTAGTTTTGTTGTTGACATGGTCAATTATGCTAATAGTTTTCCTAATATTGAACCAGCCTTGCATTCCTGGAATGAATCCTACCTGGTCATAGTGTATTGTTCTCATGATAAGTTGCTGCAATCTTTTTGCTAATATTTTATTTAAAATTTTTGCATCAATTTTTATTAGGGAAATTGGTCTATAATTTTCTTTCTCTGTTTTGTCTCTACCTGGTTTGGGTATTAGTACCATATTTGTGTCATAAAAAGAATTTGGTAGGACTCCTTCTTCACCTGTTTTCCCAAATAGTCTACAAAGTATAGGAATTAGTTGTTCTTTAAATGTTTGCTAGAATACACATGTAAAACCATCTGGCCCTGGAAATTTTTTCCTAGGGAGTTCATTAATGGCTTGCTCAATTTCTTTTTCTGAGATGGGGTTATTTAGAAATTTTACTTCCTTTTCTGTTAACCTGGGCAATTTATGTTTTTGTAGATATTCATCTATATCTCTAAGGTTGTCAAATTTATGAGCATACAATTGGGCAAAATAATTCCTAATTATTGTTTTGATTTCCTCTTCATTAGAGGTGAACTCACCCTTTTCATTTATGATACTGGTAATTTGATTTTCTTCTTTCTTGTTTTTAATCAAATTGACCAAAGGTTTATCAATTTTATTGGTTTTTTTCGTAAAACCAGCTCTTTGTTTTATTTATTAATTCAATAGCTTTCTTGGTTTCAATTTTATTAATCTCTCCTTTGATTTTTAGTATTTCTAATTTGGTATTTAATTGGGGATTTTCAATTTGCTCTTTTTCTAGCTTTTTCAGCTGTATGCCCAGATCATTGATCTCCTTTTTCCCTATTTTATTCATGTAAGCATTTAGTGATATAAAACTTCCCCTAAGAACTGCTTTTGCTGCATCACATAAGTTTTGGTATGTTGTTTCATTATTGTCATTCTCTTGAATGAAGTTATTAATTGTTTCTCTGATTTGTTCTTTGGCCCACTCATTCTTTAGAATTAGATTATTTAGTTTCCAATTAATTTTTAGCTTATTTTTCCATGGTTCTTTGTTACAAATAATTCTTATTGCATCATGATCTGAAAAGTATGCTTTGACTACTTCTGCCTTTCTGCACTGGATTGTGAGATTTTTATGCCCTAGAACACGGTCAGTTTTTGAGTATGTGCCATGTACTGCTGAGAAGAAAGTATATTCCTTTTTATGCCCATTCAGTTTTCTCCAGAGGTCTATCATATCTGCCTTTTCTAAAATTCTGTTTACCTCCTTAACTTCTTTCTTATTTATTTTGAGGTTAGATTTATCAAGTTCAGAAAGGGGGAGGTTGAGGTCTCCCAATATTATAGTTTTGCTGTCTATTTCTTCCTGTAACTCCCTTAACCTCTCCTCTAAGAATCTGCATGCCATACCACTTGGTGCATAAATGTTAAACAATGATATTGCTTCATTGTTTATGGTGCCTTTTAGCAGGATGTAGTGTCCTTCCTTATCCCTTTTAATTAAATCTATCTTTACTTTTGCTTTGTCTCAGATTAGGATTGCTACACCTGCTTTTTTTACTTTAGCTGAGGCGCAATATATTTTACTCCAGCCTTTTACCTTTACCCTGTGTGTATCCCCCTGTTTCAAATGTGTTTCTTGTAAACAGCATATTGTAGGAATTTGGTTTTTAATCCATCCTGCTATCTGCTTCCGTTTTATGGGAGAGTTCATCCCATTCACATTCACAGTTATAATTTCTATCTGTGTCTTTTTCTCCAACCTATTCACTTCCACTATTTTTGTTGTTGTTCAGTTGTATCCAACTCTTCATGACCCCATTTGGGGTTTTCTTGGTAAAGGTACTGGAGTGGTTTGCTGTTTTCTTCCCCAGCTTATTCTACACCTAAGGAAACTGAGGCAAATAGAGTGAAGTGACTTGGCCAGGGTCACACAGCTAGTCAGTATCTGAAGCCAGATTTGAACTCATGAAGATGAGTCTTCCTGATTTCAGGCCTCTATTCACTGCGCCACCTAGCTGTCCATCTTCTACCATTTATCAAGGGGGAGAGGATTCACTTTTCTGGACCTCAGTCTCTAAAATGTGGGGATAGATTCACAGAATGCTCAAGCTAGGAGGATCCTAAGAAATAATCTAATCTCCTTCCACCATTTTTCAGAGGAGGAAACTGAGGTTTAGAGAAGGATATGCTCAGGATCATACAGGTAGTGAGTGGCAGAACAGGAATTCGCACCTAGGTCTCTAAATTCCAAATCCAGTGTATTTCCCCCCATGCCATACTGACTTCCATAATACCGTAGTCCCTTAATTTATAGGGATGATGGTGCTTTGTCAACTGTAAAGTCCTTATATACATCTGATCTATTATTATTAACAGTAGTAGTGATCTCATTCTCCTCGTTTTAAAAATATGAGGTTCAGATATAGGTAGTTCTAGGCTAAGTCACTATCCTGCTATTATTCTTTTATAGTTTGTGTTCTTTGAACTATTGAGAGTGCAAAGGGGTAAGATAACCGCTGTCTGTAAGTGAACACAAGTATTAGAATGTAAGATGCCCCTCCTCACTAAAAGCGTCCTCAGGACAACTCCCGTAGCAGAGAGGATGATGGTGATGATATGTCCCTCATCCCATTCCCACAAGATTTTGATTTCTTCTGCTACATCTCTACATTTTGAAAGCTTTTTGTCCTATGTAACTTGGATATTATGAGCACTTGGTATGGCTTACATCTGTTAAAAACATAGTTCTTAAGTTTTTATGCATCAGTGCTATCCGGGCAGTTTTGGGATAGTGTTCAGTCTATGATAATGGCCCAGTTCCAGTATCATTGGTTGAATTTTCCAGGAAATTTTAAGATCTATAGCATTTTTTGGTTTGTTTTTGGGAGGCAGTTGGGGTCAAGTGAGTTGCCCAGGGTCACACAGCTAGCAAACGGCCGAGGCTAGATTAGAATTCAGGTCCTCCTGACTCCAGGGCTGGTGCTCTATCCACTGGGCCACCTAGCTGCCCGTGTAGCATTTTTAATGTGGTGACTTGTCATCTGTCAGTCCAGGGCAGCTAGGTGGTGCAATCAATAGAATGCCAGACCTGGAGTTAGGAAGACCTGAGTTCAAATCTGGTCTCAGATTCTTAGCTGTGTGACCCTGGTCAAGTCACTTAACCCTGTTTCCCTCAGGTTCCTCATCTGTAAAATGAGCTGGAGAAGGAAATGGCAAACCATTTCAGTATCTTTGCCAAGAAAACTTCAAATGGGGTCAGGGAGAGTTGGACATGGCTGAAAAATTACTGAAAACAACAACAACCGCAAACCAGGGGCAGCTAGGCAGTGCAGTGAGTAGAGCACCAACCCTGGAGTCAGAAGGACCTGAGTTCAAATCCAACTTCATACATCTTACACCCTTGCTAGCTGTGTGACCTTGGGCAAGTCGCTTAACCCCAATTGCCCTGCCTTCCCCTCTCCAAAAATTAAAATTAAAAAAAAAAACAATAACAGCAAGTCCACGAAGACAGTGAGCTTTTGATGATAATGCTAGCCACCAGGTCATGTTATGTCAGGTATTCAGTAGGAGCTAAATCTTTGCAGCCTATAGAGATGTGTTACCCAGTTTCCTCCATTCCCTTGGTGCATCTTTTTCTACGACAAAGCCTTTTGAATTTCTGGTGGCAATGACTCGGTCCTGAATTGCCATCAGAAACCCTTCCATTTTCCCAAACAAATTTGCATGACTGGTCCATTTATTTGATGCTTCTTTGTCCACATATTGTTGGTTGAGTTCATGCCGATGTCACCCACGGAGAGCCCTTTGATTCTGCTTTTGGATCCAGGCCATTTCAGAGGCTCCATCTGGAGGCAAACAACTTTCACTTCTGTGACAAATCCAACTACATGTGTCTGCTGTCAGCCTTTACTAGTGGTCAGTGAAGTGATGTCTTCTTGTTCCCAAGTATTTCTGTAGAGTTTTACTTGTTTATCGTGTGTTCTTAAAATGTCGGCTAGTTCTCTTCCTCCTTTTCAGGGAGAATTTGTTAATCTTGTTAGAACCACTTTGAGGGGGAGGGGATCTGTGTTATGGGGTTTTTTCAGGATACTTTCCAAATCTCTTATGGTACATTTTATTATCATCATCAATCATCCGTTATCCTCCTTCAGCTCCTCCTCCTTTTTTAATAATCGAAAGAGCGACACAGTGGAACAGTTGATACAGGGCCATCTTCAGAGCCAGGAAGATGTAGGTTCAAGCTTGTCCTCTGACCTTGGGCAAATCACTTCACCTCAGGGCCCCAGACAGCTCTAAGATAACAAAGTGTGGTACAAAGAAGGTGCCCATCTGCCACTGTAGACGAAATTCCTCCCTGGAAGCCCCCTATGCTGATGAAATCCCAGGCATAGTTTAAAAAATACATACTTTCCAGAAGTTGACACTCTGACTTTTCTTGCAGTTTGGAAGAACAGAGGTGATTGACAACACACTGAATCCGGACTTTGTGCGCAAATTTATACTGGATTATTTCTTTGAGGAGAAGCAGAACATCAGATTCGATCTGTAAGTGTCAGAAACAGTTAGGTCTACCCTGACTGCTGCTCCAGTCTCAGGATCAGCCTTCTGGTGTCTGTATGTGGCTGTGTGTTGGTGTGAAACGTATGTGTGTGTGAGTGTGTGTGTTAAGGGGAGAGATTGTGTGGGTGGGAAGGAAGAAAGCAAGGGATAGGGTAGCTAGTGGTCTTATTTGTGGGTAAGCTGGAGATCTCTCTCCACTTCTCATCTCTTGGGGATATAACAAATGAAAAACTCAAGAGATAGTGTTTCTGGGTAATTAATAATTAGGCTAGCTAATGAACAATAAATTGATGGTCAGTGGTTTCTCTTGGTAACCAAAGGTCCCTAATGGAGACACTGAATGACTTAAATATTTTTTGAAGGGGATTGTCCCTGACAAAAGACGTCAACTCTGACTGGTGGACATTTAATGAGGAGGTGGGCTAGGAGTCTTCAGCTTCTCTTGCTGAGAATGTGGCTCTTTGGTGGGACTCAGCCACCTCCAGCAGTCTGCTCAGGGGAATCCATCTACATCTAGACCACTCTGGTTGATTTTTTCTTTCATGAGCTGGGCCATCCTAAATTCTAATGGAGGGTTACAAGGGCAAGAACTGTTTATATTCTCCCCCTATCCTGGTTGGGTGGGGTCTGGCCCAAGATTGAGGAGCGTGTTCTCTGAGAGTTAGGAGTAATCTCATAGATTAACCATGTCCTTCAGAGACTGACTGACTGACCTACAAGGTCTGGGCCTTAAAATGAGGTAATAGAGGAGAAATAAACCTGGATCCTGGTTTGGTATCTGGTCATTAATATAGTACAAAATAATTTCTCTCGGAGTAGTATTGGAAGGGAGGTAGATTTTGGTGGAGGAGGCATTTTGCTCGAGGACATCTGAGGTATCTTGGGGGAAAAGGCATATAGTCCAAGTGTGGTTGCACAGACCTGTAGCCCTTTCTACAGGCAAGGCTGAGTCTGGTGGATCTAAGCTTTATTTAGGGCCTAGTCAGTGGGGTTCTCACACTAAGACAAGCACCAGTATGATGACCTGCCCTCCAAGAAGCAAGGGGGCTACCAGGCTGCCTAAGGCAGGTCGCATAGAGCCAGCACAAACCAGAAATGAAGCAGGTCAAAATTTCTCTGCCAGTTAGGAATGGAATTAACCCATGAGTGGTGATTATACTTCCAGGTTGGGTGAAATATGGAGATCCAGTAAGAGAGAGGCAGAGAAACTAGGGCAGGCCATGAGGACTGAGTCCAGGGCTGGCACTAAACAAGATAATGGAAGAGCTGAAGAGGAGCTTTTTGTCCTCCAAGACACACACACACACACACACACAAACAGCCTATAGGATCCCTTTGCAGAATAAGATTTTTAAATGTACAAAATGAAACACATAGGATTATGAAGGAAACCAATTATATTGAAATACAATTATCAAAAAATATTTTTAAAAAAGTTTTTGGTCCCCAGGTTAGGAATGCTCATCCTAGAAGAGCTGGAGAAGGGGAGAGGAAGAGGGAGGGAATGACTCTTAAGCTCTCTCTACTCCTCTCTCCAACATTTTTATGTGAGTGAAATCAGATTATAATGAATAGGCCAGGCAGCTAGAGAAGAGGGTTAGAGCAACCCAAGCAAACAGGCTTTGGTGACAATGGGAAATGTTAGAAGCTGATTGTATTATGCATGAAGCTTATGAGACTCTCATCTTTTAAAGACCAACTGTCACTTCTCAGAGTCAGTGTTTTGAACTAGATGCCTGGCTATTTGGTCTGGAAGGAGGTGGTAGAGGGAATGGGGGAGTAGGGAGGGCCACCTCTCTGGAAAGTGAAGGATATGGCTGTGTGACTCTGAGTAAAGCACTTGACCTTTCTGTTTCTCTCAGGCAACTCTCTAAGATCTTAGGTTTCAGAGCAGATGCCAGTCTGCTCTGGTAGAAGAATGCCTCTCTAAGGAAGTCACGGTTCTGGTAAAAAAATTTTTAAAAAGGCCATTCTCAGGCCAAAGAGATATGACTCTCTTATGAGGCTAGAAATGCATTAAGCTCTCTCAGGCATTGATATCATTCTCCATGGAAATCAGGAAGACCTGAGTTCAGATCTGGCCTCCAAAACTTACTAGCTATGTGACCTTGGGCAAGTCACTTAACTACTGTTTGCCTCAATTTCCCCGTCCGTAAAATGAGAATAATAATAGAACCTGCTTTCTAGAGTTGTTGTGAAGATCAGATGACATAATAGTTGTTAGGTGCTTAGCACAGTGCCTGGCATATAATAGGGACTACATAAATGTTAGTTATCGTAGGAATATGTAGTGAAACCGCTCCAGCATCTCTGCCAAGAGAACCCTGAACAGCAACAGTGAATACGTATGTGTGTATACACATCCTTGTGTGTGTGTGTGTGTGCATGCACGTACAGCATGTCCAGGGGGCTCCAAAAGGCTCAGGGCAGTTTTAAAGTATTTTAAGCTATCATAGCTTAAATCTGCATTAAGACTTTTGAGATTTCCTGTTTATAGGGATTTTATATATAGAGAGAGATGTATGTATGTACATATAGATATACACATATGTAAGGAATATACAGATAGGGAATATATTGGGAATATATGTAGGAGATATATATGACATATATTTGGAATACGTAGGGGATATATCTATATATAGGGAATATATAGAAAATATATTAGGGAATATATAGGTTATGTGGAGAACATAAAGATGCAAGGAAATACGCATGCATATGCACACACATACACAAATTTGTATATACGCATAATAAATATATATATATATATATAAATACATACAAATGCATACATGCATACATACGTACATGCATCCTCCTGCCTCCTAGATTCTCTTTTCCCTTCCTGTAACTTTTCCGTGCCCTGGGCATTTATTCTCTCCCTGCTCCCCAGCATTAAAGCAGGCTATCATAGGGTAATGATATCAATGCCTGAGAAAACTTAATGCATTTCCAGCCTCATAAGAGATTCACATCCCTTTGGCCTGAGGCTAACTGGGGTCTGTCAAGTAAGTGTCCTGATGAGGTAGGAAGGTATGCTTGTGAGCGGGGCCTTCTCAGAACCTCTGAAAGCACCCCACTTGGGTAGTGGGAGTCGTCGGGTATGGTGGAAAGGACACTACTTCTGGGGCCAAAGGACTTACTTTTGAATTCTATCCCTGATATTATTTACTGCGTGATCTTGGGCAAGTCACCTAAATTTCTGAGATCTCAATTTCCTCATTTGTAAAATGAGAGTAGATGGCTTCCAAATGTATGATCCGATGTTTTGGGGGGATAGAGAGAGAACAAAGATTAGAAGGGCAGAGAGAGGGCTTTGGAGCCAAGAGGAAATCATTTAGAGGCTGATGAAGGGGGAGGTGGGAAACCGCCTGCATGTAGAAATTTAAGGCAAGAAGACTCATATCAGCCCATTGTCGATGTTTAACGTTAAATCAGAAAAAAAAACCCCACAACATTTTAACAGTGACATTTTGGAAAGGAAAAATGCCTGTGCCTGGTGAGAAGCTGATGACTGTTTCTTGATGGGTGCTCTCCAGGGCCAGGATCCAGAATTTGGTTAGAGACAGAGAGTGAAAGAGATGGGTTTCCTGGGGTGTGACAGAGGGAGGGGATGCTCTCAAGGATGTGAAGGAGGGAGTGCAGACTCCTAGAAAAAGGTGGGGGCATCCAGTTTGCTCTCCATTATTCCGGGGCTGGAAGCAAGCATTGGGACTTTGAGGGGCCAACAGGAAAGATTGTATCCCAGAGGCCAAAATACCAACTTCGCAGCAGGAGAGTTCCAAGTGTAATCTTTGGTTAGGGTTAGGGTTAGGTGGCTGCTTCCTTGAGTGATCTGCCAAGGACAGGGCATGGCAAGGTTGACCTGGGCCTGCCATCATTGCTCATTTTTGTCTGTGTCCCCCACAGGTATGACGTTGATTCCAAGAGCCCCGATCTCTCCAAACATGTGAGTATCAGGCTGTTGCTTTGCTGATTTCTGAAATGTTTATTGATTGCCAGGTCCAAACCCTTTATCTTGGCATTCAAAGCCTTCTGCAGTCTATGAGAAGGGAAGGGGGAAGGGAACATTTATTAAATGTCTACCCTGTGCCAAGCACTGTACTAAGTTCGTTGTTCACTTGTTTCAGTCATATCGGACTCTCCGTGATCCCACTGGGGTTTTCTTGGCAGTGATACTGGAGTGGTTTGCCATTTCCTTCTCCAGCTCATTTTACAGATGAGGAAACTGAGGCAAACAGGGTTAAGAGACTTTCCCGGAGCCACCCAGCTACCTGAGGCCAGATTTGAACTGTACTAAGTTCTTTAACAAATATTACCTCATTTGATCAGCACAACAACCATGGGAGGTGGGTTTTATTGTGATCTCCGTTTTACAGTTAGTTGTGGAAACTGAGGCAGACAGAATTTAAGTGGCGTAACTCAGAGTCATACAGCTAGGAAGTGTCTGAGGCTGGATTTGAATTCCAGTCTTCCTGACTTTAGGCCCACTGCTCTATCCACTAGGCCACCAAGTTTCCTAGGTCCAGCTCACACTACTCCCTCTTCATGTGATGGACACACGGCAGCCAGGGCAGACTACTTAGCTTTCCTGGAACATTTCAAGAGCTTTCCTGCCCCTGTTTAGCTCAAACCATTATCCATAGCTGGGATTCCTCCCTCTTTCATCTCATCCATAGACTCCCAGCCCCCAAAACATCTCTGATAGTTGAAATTCTGCCCACCACTCAAGGCTCAGCTGTAATGCTCCCTCCTCCATGAAACCTTCATTGGTGTGGCAAGGAGTGTCTTTTGTCTCTTTTTATGTCCCAGTGCCTGACATGTAATGGGTGCTTGACCAGCTTGATTACTGATGGCTTGGTGTGTGTCTTCAGTCACAGCGTCCAGTCCAGAGTGACTTCTCCCAGCTCTCTGTGCACTTCCACTCTTGTGTGGCTCTCTCGTGCACCAATCTCATTCCTCTTTGTGGGAGGCAACATACGTAAAGCATTCAGCAAATCTTTTTTTTTTAATAATATTTTATTTCTTCCACACTCAGCAAATCTGAAAGCCAGAAATATGTCAGAGCCAGTTTGTGCTGGTTTGTGAGAGCCAAGTGTCAAATTGTGAGTGCAAGCATCGGAAATAGGCAAATGCTGCCAAACGGGGCTAGATCTATTGTTTTGTTGGTCTAGACTCAGGAGAGCGATGGAGAAAGTGTTAGCAATGCAAATTTAATGTAAAAGTCTGTCATGCATATATATATTTTTTGCAATCAGCTATTAAACATTTACCAGCACATGCTACTTAAAGCGCTGTATAAATGTTAGCAATTGGTACTGTATCACAGCTATGTATTTATGTCTTATCTACCCTACTTGACCAGACTAAACTCACTGAGGCAGGGACCGTGTCTTACCCGGTAGCCAAGTGTGCTTATATAAAGAGTCATCAACACCTTATCAGACACAAACATTTTTCCTCTCCAAACTATTATTGTTAAAATGTTGGGGGTTAGGGGCAGCTAGGTGGCACAGTGGATACTGGCCACAGTGGAGACAGGAGGACCTGAATTCAAATCCAGCCTCAGATATGTAGTAGTGGTGTGACCTTGGGCAAGTCACTTAACTCTGATTGCCTCCAAAAAAAATAAAGCGTATTAAAATGTTGTGGGTTTTTTCCTTCTGATTTAATGTTAAATATATATAATGGGGGCAGCTAGGTGGTACAGTGGATAGAGTACAGTGGATAAAGACTCATCTACCTGAGTGCAAATCCGGCCTCAGACACTTACTAGCTGTGTGACCCTGGGCAGGTCGCTTAATCCCTATTCACCTCAGTTTCCTCATCTATAAGATAAGGTGGAGAAGGAAATGGCAAACCACTCCGGCATCTTTGCCAAGAAAACCCCAAATAGGGTCATGAAGAGTTGGGAGTGACTGAAACGACTGAACAACAACACAGCACAATCGATGTTTATGAAATCACCGAATTATAGAGCTAAAAGACACCTTGACCATGAATCAACATCTCAGAAGGGGCTGGAGCTGAGGTCTGGGGATAGAATTGGCACATAGATGACAACAGACTCTTTCTGTGCTCTTATAGGATTTCCTGGGCCAGGCCTTCTGCACTCTGGGAGAGATTGTGGGGTCCCCTGGAAGTCGCCTGGAGAAGCCCCTCACGTAAGTGTGTGGGGAGGGAATGCTGAGCACAAATGGGTGGCATGTCTGGATTAACACAGTGGCAATGACTCTTTCTGCCCAGCATGGTGCCTTGCACAAAGTAGGCATTTAATAAATGTTAGAGTTTTATCTTGACTTGTTAGTAAGTTAAGTTGGGGTGATCATGAGCTTACTGGGTACTTAGGTAAAGTTTAATCTCTACAGGTGTTCTGACCATCAACACTTCTTATGGTCCTCTATAGAGCCTTGAAGATAACCAGATACCCAGACACTCCTCAGATAACCAGACTCACCAAGGGGTAGTACTAAAAGCTATTTATGTTGAGGGTCAGGGTGGGGAAAGTGTCATTAGCTGTAGACTCCCTCTTCAATTGTGCCTCCTAGAATGAGTGAATGAATGGAAAAGCATTTACTTACTATGTGCCAAGTACTTTACTAAGGATAAAGGATACAAATAGAAAAAAAGGGACAGTCTCAGCTCTCAGGGAGCTCATACTCTAATCTAAGGAGACTGTACATAAGAGAAAGTTCAGCCGCAGGGCAGATGGAAAGGCTTGGGTATCCTTAGAGTACAATGATTGACAAGACCCAGAGGTCCTTAGGTTACTTAAGTAGTTAAGTGACCTGAGTTACTTAACAGTGCTGGGATATTGTAGGGCATAGATGGTAAGAACTGGAGGACCTTAGGAGTCATTGGCAGGGCAAATGGAGAAGCCTTGTAGCCCTCCTTCTTATCAGAAAAAAATGGAGTTCTTGATTTGCACCTCACCCAAGACCTGTGAGAGTGAAGACACTCCTTCTGTGTCCTTATAGGATTTCTTAGGCCAGCCTTCTGCACTCAGGGGGAGATCCTAAGAAGAGGAGGGGGAAGGCAAAGGATTAGAGCCAATATGGGTCCTGGGACTGTCTAAGGCTGGGGACAGGGTTGAGGGGAGTGGGCAAATGGGGTAGGGTACCTCCAGTGGTGGTGGCTCTTCTTACTACCTGGCTATCCCAGATTGGTTCTGGGATGGCCTGGGCCAGGAGAGAGGTTGAAGGGAGCGGAGTTTTCCCCATGAGTGAAAGCCCAGAGCTGGAGGGGTCAGGCCTCCTTCTTCTTTCCCTCAGCAATTCTCTGGGATATATACATTAGTCACTCCATCAATTAGCAAGCATTTATTAAGTGCCTACTATGTGCCAGGCACTATGTACCCTAAATAAGTCAAACACAAAGACAAGTGAAAAAATGCTTGCCCTCCAGGATCTTACATTCTAATGGAGAGGTAAAATGTGTACATATACAGAATACAGTTATCCCTCCCACATTGCAGGGATTAGGGGGATGGTGCCCTTGAGATCTGGAAAATCCACGAAAAAAAAACTTTTGGAGGGGGATGGCAGGGCAATTGGGGTTAAGTGACTTGCCCAAGGTCACACAGCTAGTAATTGTGTCAAGTGTCTGAGGCTAGATTTGAACTCAGGTCCTCCTGACTCTAGGGCCAGTGCTCTACTCACTGCACCACCTAGCTGCCCCAATGTAAATTTTTTTGGCCCTCTCTTTGTATCAGAGAAGAAATCTGAGTTATTATGGTATTAAATGGTAAAATGTTAATATTATACCACACTATAAAATATATTTCTGGGTTTCTAAATTTTTTCTGAGTCCTCTGTGGCTTCCACAAAATTCCTCGCGAATTCCCATATAACTTCTTATGCTGATCCTTGATGTGTTGAAACCACAATGGGGAAAGTTGAGATGTAGAAGGGATAATTGCAGGGATATTCCAAATGAATACAGGGTAGTTTGGGGAGGGGGCACACCAGCAAGGGCTGGGGATTCTTTCCAACTCATTAGCATACTCCATCTTTGGATATCCTTCAGCATCACTGGGCTGAAGCTTGAGAGCAGAATTGAGGTCCACTTTAGCCCATTCCTCCACCTTCCTCTAGGTTCCAGCTTCCCTCTAATTTTTCCTTGTTATTCCCCTTTCCCAAGGACCTTTCCTCTGCTGGTTTAGCAGCCATAGCCCTAGATAGCCAGTAAGCCCTCGAATGCTGCCACATTCCCTATTAAGCAAGAGTTGGGGAAAAACCAGGGGAGACTTTATAGCTTCCAAAAGTTTCCAGGTGAATTGTCACACCTTATATCTGTGACTCTGAGCTGGTATTTACCCAGAACTAGGACTCCAACGCCCTGACCACTGTGATGTGGGGGAACATAAAAGAAATAGAAAACACAAATCATTTTCTAAGAATGTTTTAGTTTAATGAGAAAGGCAAAACTAAAGCAGAGGAGAAGAAAAGAGAAATATACATGATAATTTTGTTGCATATTGGAAAGGAATAGCAAATTGTGCATAGTAGATTTGCAGTTATGTGTACAAGCATCTTTTTATTGTACTGTATTATAGAAATGCTTGTTTTATTCCATAAATATGTATTAATGTAATAAAAAGGGGAAAAAACTAAAGCAGAGGTACATGAAAAAGGAACGCATACCACACAGCAAGGTCCTAGTCGTAAAAGCAACAGGAAAGAGAGGGGAGAGAAAAGCATGGGAGGGAGTAGCCAGGGAAGGCTTCATGGAGGATCTGGGATTTCCCCTGGCTTCTGCATGATCGTAGATCATATATCCAGCACTGAAGGACACCTTAGAAATCACCTAGTCAGAAAGTATATGTTCATATATGTATCTATGTACATACATATGTGTGTGTATATATGTGTATGTGTATGTATATATCTATGTATAAATATAGCCATGCTTAATTGTAGCCTTCTTGCGGCAGGGGGAGGAAGCGGGGAAAAAAGAACAAGTTAAAAAGTGCACAGCAGAGGACAAAAGAAAACCTACAAGGAAGCACAGAAAAGATGGATAGCTTTTAACACAACACACAATATTTATTACACAGGCTTTCTTGAAATGGAAATGTATTGCCATACATTTTGAATCCTCTCTTTTGTTCTGCTGTGCACATGACATGGTTTTTCTTTTCATTTCCTATTTTGTATTTAAGTTTTAATATTTAAGTTTATAATATGTTTCTTTTGCTTTTCTTATTGTGTATTTGTTTTAAAAAATAAAATAAAATAAAGAAAAACATAAGAAATCGCCTAGTTTAACCCTCTGATTTTATAAACAAGGAAATTGAAGTCCAGGAAAGGGCAGTCCTTTACCAAAGGTCACACAGCAAATGGCCTAACCTGGACTTGGGGCCTGTTCTCTAAGCCAAACTCCATGGTCTTTATAATAGACCAGGCTGCCTTATACCCTGGAAGGTAAATGTAGTTTTAGTCTTTTCTCATCTGCCAGCCTCTTCCTCCCTATCCCAGAGGCATTAAAGAGGGGGAGAAAAATAGGGAAGGAAGATAATACCCAGGATGACTGACAGCTCCTTAGTCAGAGAATAATAGGCTGCCTTCCCAACCATGTCAGGAGTCGGGAGCTGTAGGTGGTAGGGGTGGGGAGTAGGTGATAGGCCTGGAAAAAGTTGTGTTTCTCTAGGGGAGTGGAAGGGCAAGGGAGTTGGGGGTGGGCTCCTGGGAGTGAGTCTGGTCACCTACTGGGAAATTTCAGCTTCCTCTGTACCACCCAGCTGGTGGTAAAAACGTGGGTGGCATCTGCGCTTTTGTCTGAGTGTGGGGGCGGCAGTTTCTAGGTCACTTGTCTGCCTAGAGAAACAGGCCTGATGGACAGAAAGACCCAGGAAGGTCAGAAAGGGCTTCCACCCTCTGATTTCCTCTGAGACAGGCGAAGTTGCTCCCTTGAGGGATAGAGGCCTCTCTGATCCACATCTCCAGCTGCTCCTCTCCAGAGGGGCCTGGTGGGAGTGGAGAATAGTGTTTATTCCATTTGCCATTGAGGGTTTGGGGGATCTTTGAGAAGCTGGATGCCTGCGGACCCATAGCAAGAAAGGCGGGGCGGGGGCCGGGTGGTTCAGGGAGATCGGGAAGAAGCTGGATGGCCTAGTGTCAATATAATGCCACGAGGAGGGCCCTAGATTCGGGAATCAAGAGACCTGGGTTCTAGTCCTGGGTCCGCTCATAGCTAGCTGATAAGTGTTTTTAGACAAGCAATTTCCTCTTTCTTGGTCTCATTTTCCTCAACTGTAAAATGAAAGGTCTGAATTAGGTACATCCTTCCATTCCTAGTGAGGTGCCCAGGCCTGCGCTACAAGAGAAAGATGATGTGTAATGTATTTCAGAGCTGGAAAAGACTCTGTGTCTTTACTTTATGTCTATCTAGTCACATGATCTCAAAGATCAGAGAAGGGAAATGATCTTCTCAAGGTCCATGGGCTGATCGTTGGACAGATATACATGATGCTGCATGCTCGAGTGGGGAACCAAATCCCTTTGCTTTTCTTGGTTATCCCAGCCAGCTGACATCTCTCTTTCCCTGCTGGTCTTGGTGCCTTTCTTATAGGGAGATAAACCATTTATTAAGCACTTATGAAGTTCCAGGAGCTATGCTAAGGCGCTGCAGATACGAGTACAAGGAAATAATACAGTTCCTGCTTTCAAGGAGTGCAGGGGAAGACAACACAAAGGGGTGCTGGAAAATTGGGGGTGGGGTGCGTAAATGGGGCCAGCGTGTGGGGTGGAGGCCTGAGCCCTGCCAAGAAAAGGCAAAAAGCTCATTTAAACTGAAATGTATTTGGGAAATATTTAACAAAAGAAATAAAAATACAATAGAACATAGATAATGGTAATGTGTGGTTTTCTAAGTCAATATGAGACCTGAAGGGATCCTTATGTATGATTCAGAACTGTGGAAATCAGAGGGAGAACCATCCAGTTTCTTATGCAAGGAATACTTTCTGCATTTTGATGATTACATTTCTTACCTCCTTTTTTAGACTGTGAGATTCTTAAGAGTGGGTTCTGTATATTTCTTTTATCTCCTCCCAGTGCTTTAAACATAATGGGTAAGGGACAGCTAGATGGCACAGTGAGTAGAGCACCAGCCCTGGGGTCAGGAGGACCTGGGTTCAAATCTAGCCTCAAACATTTGACATACTTACTAGCTGTGTGACTTGAGCAAGTCACTTAACCCCAATTGTCCTGCCATTCCCCCTCCAAAAAAAAAATAAACGTAGTGGGTAATCAATCAATGTTGGATGAATGACTATAAACAGCACCAAAATATATGGTGTAAACCAATGGCGTCAAAGTCAAATAGAAACAGGGCCACTAAATCATACAGAAGGATCCCTTCAGGCCTCATATTGACTTAGAAAACCACATATTACCATTATCTGTGTTCTATTGTATTTTTATTTATTTTGTTAAATATTTCCCAATTACATTTTAATTTAAATTACATTCATGGGGGGACTAAGCTAATTTGAACTTGAATTCAAATCAGGCCTCAGACGCTTAATAGCTGTGTGAACCTGGGCAAGTCACTTAACCTCGGTTTGCCTCAGTTTCCTCATTTGTAAAATGAGAATTAACAATATAAATATATTTTTTAAAATGTGATTCTGTTGTGAGTCTGAGGAGGACAGTGGTGCCATTAGTCGAAATGAGGAAATTGAGGGTGGGGGTGGTTTTAGGGGAAAGATCAATTGAGTCCAGTGGGGATAATGACAGCCCTGGTTTGACCAGGTTGTGAAGAAACAAGGACATAACACATGGAAAGTGCTTTACAAACCTTAAGGTGCTATAGAAATGCTTTTGCTGTTGTCCAGTTGTGTCCAACTCTTTGTGACACCATTTGGGGTTTTCTCAGCAAAAATACTGCAGTGGTTTGCCATTTTTTTCTCCAGCTCATTTTACAGATGAGGAAACAGGCAAGCAGGATTAAGTGACTTGCCCCGGGTCACCCAGCTAGTAAGTGTCTAAGACTGGGTTGGAACTCCAGAAGATTAGTCTTCCTGACTCCAGGTCTGGTGCACTACCCACTGCACCACCCAGCTGCCCCTATAAATGCTACTAGAATAATAATAATCATTAATTTTATCCTCCAAGGGTTGTTGTGAGGCCCAAATGAGATGGTAATTATAAAGCGCTTAGCACAGTGCCTGGCACAGAGTAAGCAGGCTATAAATGTTAGCCACTGTTTATCATCTGGTTCACTTGGGACCGTTCAGCCTCTCTGTAGGAGTGAAGCAGCCCTGGCCCCAGATACCCAGCGAGGCCTTGAATGTCACCACATTCCCTATGAAGCAAGGGCTGGTGAGAGAAGGGAGAGGTGACCTTATAGCATCCGAGATATGCGTTGGCGGACTTAAATCCATGGACCAAAGCTGTTCTTAGCCAGGACTACGTTTCTGACCCCACGACCACTGTAACATGAGGGGGTGGAGAGAGGGGGACATAAAAGAAATACAAGAAGAACACTTGTTCTCAAGCTCTCAGTTTAATGAGGAAGGCAGAACTAAAGCAAGTGGTACATGAAACGAAGGTAAGAGACTGGTTTGAGGAGCGATAGGACGGAGAAGGAAGAGCATGGCACAGAGAGGCGTGGGAAGGGGCTGCGTGCTGGGTGCCTCTGGCATGGACAATGAATGCCAAGCTCGGGCAGGGGACAGGCCTCCTTGCTTCTCACTCTCTGCCTTTCTGTCTCTTTCTCTGTTTGTCTCTGTGTCTCTGTCCATCTGTCTTTCTCCACCAGGATAGGAACATTCAGCTTGAATGCCAGGACTGGCAAACACATTCCATCGGTGTCAAATGGGTAAGGTCAAAGGCTCCTTCTTCTCCTGGGATTGATGTCTGCCTTACAGAATCCTGAAGAGGGCCGAGATGGCTTAGTAGGTCAGATGTGAATCCACAACGTGACTGCATGCAGATCCAGGCTTGGCCAGGGGTGTAGAGGTGGTCCCTGCCCCAAGACACCCACTGAGGAAGGGCTCAAGAGCTCTGTATAAATTATAGGTGGAAATTTTCCTAGAGCACCTGTTCTCAAGTAGGTACCCCTGGAGGGTGGTGTATAAGGCTATATTCATAATCATGCTAAGATCTTTTAATTTCTCGTATAGTAAGTACCAATAGATATAACCCATACAAGCAAAAGCTCTTTGAGGGGTTCTTCAATAATTTTGAGGGGAGGTATTGGGGTTAAGTGATTTGCCCAGGGTGACACAGCTAGTAAGTATCTGAGGTCAGATTTGAATTCAGGTCCTCCTGCCTCTATCCGTGGCACCACTTAGCTGCCCCAGGTCTTCAATAATTTTTAAGGGGGTCTAAAATCAAAAAGTTTGAGAACTGCTGACCTAAAGTAAACTCTGGATTGGGAAGACTGAGCTTTAGGCTCAGGCCAAAAGGATGAGATCCTGCCCATGAGCACTCAAAGTCAGAGAGCCCTGGGCCACGGGGGTTTATATAACTTGGGTTATAGTTTATAACTGTAACTTGGGTTATGGTTTACTTTTTCCTCACTCTTCACTATCCCAAGATGAGAACCAATAGCTTCATTCTTACCCACCTCAGGTCCATGACTTGCTCCTTAACTCCTCTCCCTCTCCGGTGGGAAATAGTACCAGTGGCTCTGAGTGGAGTAAGTCAAAGGAGGTTTAATGTTTGGTTTTTAAGGGGGAAGGGAAGGTAATGAGGCAATGCCAACTGGAGGCCTCCACTCAACTCCTCCAGTACCTTACTGTGACGTGGAGGCAGCGCTTGGTTCTTCAAAGTTCTATGGGGGTGAGCTGTAGTAGGTCTTAAGAACCCCCAAAGACTTTGAATAGGGAGCTATTGATGGTCTGTCTGGTGGTCCTTTGAAGGCCAGCCTAGCTATTATGGTAGGGGTTCATCACCAGAGGGTTGGCCTTCACCAGGTGAAGGAAGACCTGACAAGGAGTTGTAGTCTGCATCGGTGTATGCAGGACGATGAAACTACAGAAGTTATACATGTGTGGAAGGGCTAATTGGCCTTCAGGGAATTTTTCCCTTCAGATATGATCTTTGGATGAAAAGTATGAGAACCACAAGATCCTTGCGCTGGCAGCCCTCCCTGGTTTGACTCTTAAGGAAGAGGGGGAGGTTAGGTAGGGAAATACAGTTCTGAAGGAGGAAAGGAAGTCACCTCTAGGCTTGGGGGAAACATGTCTGTGAGTAGTCACTTCTAGGCAAAGTGTATGGAACACTGGCCCTGGAATCAGGAAGACCTGAGTTCAAATGTAACCTCAGATATTTACTAGCTGTGTGACTCTGGTCAAGTCACTTCACCCTGTTTGCCTCAGTTTCCTTATATGTAAAATGAATCAGAAAAAGAAATGGCAAACCACTCCAGTATCTTTGAAAAGAAAATCCCAAACTGGGTCATGAAGAGTTGGATACAACTGAAATAATTCTTTTTATCATGACTGAACAACAGCAAAAGTCACTTCTAAAAGGCAAGGTAGCACAGTGGGGAGAGGATGTTGGATTTAGAGTCAGGAAGACCTGAGTTGAAATTCCACCTGTCACTTAAATCATTTAACCTCTGTGCTTCAGACAATCCTCCGGGTTACTCAGTGCTAGGTGGGCTTTTCTGTTGCTGCTGGCAGGGGAAATTTCTGAGCTAAGAAAATCCCAGACCTGGGATGAATCGAGTCTCCTCTGGCTTACATACATCCTGAACGTTCCAGGATGTTCCTTTCTGTGGGGCTGAGGCTGGTCTGCAGATGGTGCTGGGGCTGAGGAAGGGGAGTGGTGGGAAAGGAAGGGGCTGCCTTGGCTGTGGGTGTCTGCTGTCTAATGTTGGCTCTTTCCCTTTCTCAGCGGGGTCCCTGGGAAGAAGTGCGGCACCATTATCTTGTCAGTGGAGGAACTGAGCAATTGTAGGGTGAGTGATGTGGGGGGAGGGGAAGGAAGATCCCTCTGGGCCAGCTGACTCCAGAGAAGGCTGAATGAGGCCAGGTGGGCCTTCCATGGAGCAGCAGGTCCACAGGGGTTCTTGGGGGCAGAGATGGGGCAGCAAACCCCTTCATTCCCACATGGTCTGCCTTTCACATTTTCTGAAACAGAGTTTGTCCATGCTGTCAACAACACAGGCCTTTTCTGTCTTAGCATCTGGCCAAGAGTTTCTTGGGGGGGCGGGCAGTAGGGGTACAGCCTCCTAGAGGACAGGGGACAATGCCTTAATTAACATTTTTCCCTACCTCTCAATGCCTGACGTAGGGTTCAGCAATCAGTCAATCAATGAACCAGCAATTATTAAACACCTATGATTGTGATAGAGTCTGGGATATAAAGACAAAAAAGAAAGAACAAAATTGTAAATTATGTATATATATATACATTATTATAAAAATAACAGAAATAAAGAAATAAAAAAGAAATCTGTCCTTTAGGAACTTATATTCTATCTTCCTACTACATATAGTAGGTGCTTAATAAATGCTTGTTATTTTTTTTTAATCTCACATATAACTTCCAGGGTAGGAGACTGGTGTTGGATTTGGAGAAACACAAGTGTTTTTTACTCACGCATGTGCGCGTGTGTGTGTGTGTGTAGAAACATTCTCTCATTCTATCCAGTCTTTTGATCTAACATAATCCATAGACACAGAAAGAGATAGTAACAAAGGGTGGGAAGCCTGTGGCCTTGAGGCCACAAGTGGCCCTCTAGGTCCTCAAGTGCTGCCCTTTAGCCAACTTGAAGTTTGGATTCTGTCAAAGGGCTGTACTTGAGGACCTAGAGGGCCACACGTGGCCTCGAGGCTGCAGCTTCCCCACCCCTGGAATAGACAAAG
This sequence comes from Trichosurus vulpecula, assembly GCF_011100635.1. Lineage (NCBI taxonomy): Eukaryota > Metazoa > Chordata > Mammalia > Diprotodontia > Phalangeridae > Trichosurus > Trichosurus vulpecula. Next base: position 275,333,855 of record NC_050579.1, on the reverse strand, counting down.
GTTTCATGTGAGATTGGCCAGAAAAAGTCTCTGCAGGATGATCCTGATTTTGTCTTATGGAACTGGGACCCCATGCTTGAGTTGATATGAGCGGGAGGAGAGACAGGAGGGGCAAGATGGATGGGGTTAGTAGGAGAAGTAGATGGAACTTGGAAACAGGGATTTCCAGGGAATGGTCTCAACTCAGAATGAATGAAGGAGGAATGGGGGAGGGAAGGGGAAGTGACCAGACAGTTTAGACTTGCTAGCTTTGCTTTGGAGAAGTAAATGGAGTCAGGATATTTGCACGCAGATCCCAGCTCTGGCACTGAGGAGCCGTGTGACCATGCCCTTCTATAACATGGGTTCAATTAACACTTGCACTGCTGATCTCATGGGGTTGTTGTGAGTTTGTAAATTGCTCTGTAAACCTTATAGTGTTGTATGAATGCCATCTATTGATAATAATAATGACAATAAATCTTAAAGCACCATAAACATGCTAGCAATTACTTATGGTCAGTACCATTTATAAAGCGCCATGCTAGGTGTTGTGGGGGAATTTTAAAAGGGAGAAGTGTAGTCAGGAGAATGTGTGCTGGATTTGTTGGTAGAGGACCTGGGTTCAGATCCTGGCTCTGCCACTTACTAGCTGTCTGACCCTTGGGAAATCCGCTTCACTTTTCTGGACCTCAGTCCCTCTGTAAAGGACAAGACAAAGTGAGGGAAGGGAATACGCTTTTATTAAGGGCTGACCGTGTGTCCGGCACCAAGCTAAATGCTTTACAAATATTGTGTCATTTGATCTGCACGTTTTACAGTTGAGGAAACTGAGGCAAACAGAGGTCAAGTGACTTACCCAGAGTCACACAACTAGTAAGTGTCTGAGGTCATATATGAACTCAGGTCTTCCTGACTTCAGGCCCGGTGCTCTATCCACTGGGCCTCCTAGCTGACCACCTGGCATATAGTAGGTGCTTAATAAATGGTTATTGATTGATTATAAAGAGAGAAGAAATGGTTTCCCCACAGACACACAGGCACTAAGTGGGAGAACTGGGTTTTGAATCCCAGGTCTTCTGACTTCAAATAAAATGCCGTTTCCACTATCACATGCCACCACTCCTTATTCTGAACTTTAAGGGGACCTCTCCACCTCCAGGTCTAGTATTCTAAACCTGAATGGCAGGCAAACAGCTCATCACTGGACCAGTTCTGACAGATTCAGGCTCTAGTTCTTATTCATGTGAGAAATAAATCCTTCTCCAGTATCTCATCCTGGCATGGAGGTCACCCTTGGTTCTTGGAGGCTACAATAATCACGTATGACAACAATCACGTATGAGTATCTAGTAGATCTTGTCAAAAAAATTGTAAAAATATATATGAGCACCATTAAACAACTTTTTTGGCCTTTCCCTATCCCTATCCATTATAATTTTACAGATTTCAATCACATCTCTGGGACTTTTCCCTGAAGCTGTCAATTTTCTAGACTGCAAAGACCTAATTTGTTTTTTCTTCCCAACTAACAGCCCGCTTTCCCTTCCGCCCCACTTATCAACACCCCCCCCCCAATCTCTTTGCTTATTTTAGCTCTCTGTCTATAGTTCCATTAGGTTTTTCTTATCCTAAAACACTTTTAAGGAAAGGAGATTGAATCTTGGCACCTGACTAAATTAAAGTAATTGTATTTGAATGGTTTCTCTTGTGCCATATTGGTGGAATATAAAGGAGCAGACTTCCAAAGATGCATGAGAGATCTGCCAAAAGGAGCATTTCCTGATCACATGAATAAATTCTGCCCCCACTGGAGAAAACTACACCTGATATAAGAGGAGGGGGGAGGGTGGGGAGGGAGACAAAAACAGGCAGAAAGTTAAAGAGATAGATAAAGTCAGAGACACAGGAAGAAAGAGACAGACAAAAGCAGAGACACAGGCAGACAGAAACAGGCCAAAAGAGAGACACAGAGATATAGAGACAGAGAAACAGATAGAGAGAGAGAGAAACAGAGACAGAGAGACAGACACAAAAACAGAAACACTGAGAAAAAGAAATAGGGTAGAGAGAGACAAAAACTGAAAGTTTTTTAAATGGTGCTCATATATGTTATTACAATTTTTGACAGGATCTACCAAACACTCATAAGTTTGTCACATATGATTATTGTAGCCTCCAAGAACCAAGGGTGACCTCCATGCCAGGATGAGATATTGGAGAAGGATTGATCTCTCACGTGAATAAAAACTACAACCTGAATTGGTCAGAAATGGCCCAGTGGTGAACTGTTTATGTGCCAGCCCTTGGTAGGTGGAGAGAGCTCATCAACAGAGGGCCAGGTACCAGGTGCTAAGCAAGTCTCCGGGACTCTCCATCTGTGATCTGTACTGATGGAGTCAGGAACACTGACCCTGATGAAATCATGCTCCTTGAATTAGTGAGTGTACATACATGCATACGTGTATAATATATGTAACAAGACTACAATTCTCCATAGTAAACAAGATAAGTCAAAAAGCAACTATTAAGAGAGAGACAGATAGATGGCACAGTGGATGGAGTACTGGTCTAAGAGTCAGGAAAACAAGTTCAAATTTGGCCTTAGACACTTACCAGTTGTGTGACCCTGGGCAAGTCACTTAACCCTGCTTACCTCAGTTTCCTCATCTGTAAAATGCAAACCCTCCAGTATCTCTGCCAAGAAAACCCCAAATAGGGCCATGAAGAGTCGGACATGACTGAAATGACTGAACAACCACAACAAAGAGAGACGTATAGAAGTACGATGATGGGGAGCCCTCCAGACAATCAACAAGAAATAAAGAAAAGCCTTCTCAGGGCCCGCCTATTGAATGTCATATAGTACGTAATCCAGCCTCTGCTGGAAACCATTCTATGGAAAGCATCAGCGCTGGAAACATTACTATGAGTGATAAGAGGCAGTGACAGAGCCCAACCATCCCATCACCCACTAGATGTACGTAAAGAGACTACCCAGAGTTACCAATGGTTTCATTGCGTCTGTAATTACAAACCAGTTTTTTAAAGACCCAAATCCCAAGGATTAGTGAACGATCCAGAGTGTTTATGCTAAGATGCAATGATAAATCAGAGATCTGAGTCACGCATGTGACACAAATGTTAACCAGTAATTATTTAAGTAGCCTGAATAGCATTTTTGGTTGATGTCTTATGAATAAATTCTAAACTGGAACTTGAAAAACAAACAAGCCAACCCTCCCCGCCAAAACAAACTTTTATTAAGGACCTCCTTTGTGCCAGGCACTGAGCTAAGTGCTGGGGATACAAAGAAAGGCAAAAAACATCCTTTACTCTCAAGGAGCTCACAGTCCAACGGGGGTGACGACATACAAACAAGATGTAGACAGGACAAATTGGGGGTGGTCTTAGAAAGAAGATGCTAGCATTAAGGGTGCTAGGAAAGGGCACAGTGGATAGAGCACTGGCCCTGGAGTGAGGAGGACCTGCGTTCAAATCCGGCCTCAGACACTAGCTCTGTGACTCTGGGCAAGTCACTTAACTCTGTTTGCCTCAGTTTCCTCATCTGTCAAATTAGCTGGAGAAGGAAATGGCAAACCACTCCGGTATCTTTGCCAAGAAAACCCCAAATGAGGTCATGAAGAGTCAGACGTGACTGAACAAATACGGGTATCCATGTGGTATAATGATCTCTTGATGGAGCAGGGGATGGTTAGCCTGGAGCAGAGAAGATTCAGAGGGAACACGGGCTGTCCTGTGGAAGACGTTCAATTCGTCCCGCTCACCTTGAGCAGGCAGAGTTATGAACGAGGGGTCAAAGCTGCAGAGGGGCAGACTTCGGCTTGTTTTAAAGAAAAACTTCCTTCCAGTTAGAGATGTCCACAGGTAGAGAGCTGGCTCAAGGAGTAGTGGTTTACACTTTAACAGAGGTCTTCTTTTTAAAAAGTTCCCCCCAATTACCCTGCATTTATTTTACTCTGCTTGTCACTTTCCCCTCTTCCCAGTAAAAAGAAAAGGAAAAACAAAACTCTTGTAACAAGTGTGCATAGTCGAGCAAAACCAATTCCCTCATTGACCCTGTCTGTAAATTAGCAGAGGCTTCCAAGCAAAGTGTGGAGCGCTCCTTGTGTCACAATTCACGAAAGGCTGTGCTGAACTGTTTTTCTAAAATGTTCACTTTGCTCAAGCTTGTGCAGGAAGTAGATCTGGGTCCCGGCTCTGTCATTGATCTGTTGCTAGGTGAGCCCTGCACCTGGAGGCAGTCACTTAACCTCTATTTGCCTCAGTTTACTCATCTGTAAAATGGGTACCATAATAGCACCTCCCTCCCAGGCTTGTTATGAGGATCAGATGAGATAATATTTGTAAAAACACTTAGCACAGTGCCTGGCACATAGCAGGTACTTTATAAATACTTATTCCCTTTCCTTGTCTCTCCCATCCCCATCCATGTGACTTTGGCTAAGTTACTTCCCTGGTCTGATCTGGTTTCTCTGGGTCTTTAAGGCCAATCCTTTCTAGAGATAACATTCTTATAGATAGAGATAATATTATTATATACTTATAGATAGAGATAACATTATTATATGCTGGACAGAATGGACAAACGTGTCCGTTATTTATTCATTTGAGTGCAAAATCTGGTGATTTGGATAAATATTATTTCTATTTCATTGTAAAAAAAATATTTGGGCTTCATTGACTTTTTAATTTTTTTTTATTTTAAAGATGGTTCAGGTGGGTCTGTGGAGACACATAGGCCCTTAGGGGCTGAGGGTTGACTACCTCTGGTTTACGGGCTAAGGGACTGAAGGTAGGAGTTGGGTGTAAGAGGTCAGGACTTGGGGTAAGGGACTGTGGGATAGACCTGGGGGTGGGGAGGGCAGGAAAAACCTGGCTCAGATGGAAATGAGTACCGAGGAGTGGGCATGGATGGTGAAATTCGGTGGCCTCCTTCTCAGCCCCTTCATCAAGTGTCGGGTTGCCCACAGGTTCTCAGAACAGGCCCTGAAGTCTTGTTTGTGATGGGAAGCCAAATGGATGAGGAAAGAAATTTGGCTTCTGGCTCATCTAAGAGTCATGAGATGTTTAGAACAGGAAGAGAGCTTAGACACCATCTCATCCAACCCACTGGCCAAGACACTTCAGCATTTCTACTGATGAGAATCACTGAGATGAATCCACAGCATCCAATTCCTTCTTGACTCTTCACTCTTCCCTCCAGGCCTTCCAGCCCTTGCCCCTACATATATTCAATCAATTGATCAAATATGGTCTTGTCAACCTGACCTTCATGACATTTCTCACACCTGTACTCTTCCCTCTACTTTTGAATGGCTCTGCTCTAGTCTGGCCCTTATAACCTCTCGTTCGAATAACTGCATCTTCCCTTAAATGGTTTCCCAGCCTCCATTCTTTTCCCTGTCCAAACCTTCCTCCAGATGCCAAATGTATATTCCTAAAAACACACATCTAGTGAAGCCCTCTTCACTTCAGAAATCTTCAATGGCTCCCAATTACCTCTAGGATAAATCTGTCTAAAATCTATAGAAATCTATAGCTCGACTTGTAAGTCCTCCACAGTCTGGCTCTTTCTTAATTTTCCAGGCTTCTTTATATCATGTTCCTTCATGCACTGTCCCTTTCAGTCAAATAAATTGCCCTGCTAGCTGTTCCGTACACACACACACCCCACATACGTACATACATGTATATATGTATACACACACCCACATGTTATAGGCATATGTGTGCATGTGTATAATATGCATACACATACATGTACACCTAGATATACAAGCATACATACATGCAAACACATAGAGAACTCTGGACTTGGAGGTTAAGAAGACCTGAGTTCAGATCCTGCCTCAGACACTTAACAGCTATGTGACCCCTGGACAAGTCCCTTAATCTCTCTCAGCCTCAGTTTCCCCAATCTGTGAAATGGGGATAAGGATAGCACATACCTCCCCTGGTTGTTGTGAGGATAAAATGACATAAGAAATGTGAAGTGCGCTTTGCAAAAGTTAAAGCTATGTAAGTGCTAGCTATGACTCTGTATAGGTGATCTCCCATGCCTGGAATGCACCTTCCCCCCTTTCCACTTCGCTCTATAGAATCCCTGTCTCCCATCAGAGCTCAGCTTTGCCGTCTCTCACACAAGGCAGATCCAGCCTCCAGTGCTGCTCTCCTCTTGAAATTACTTTGTATTTTCCTGATTGAATTCATGCTGTATCCTTCCACTGGAATGCAAGTTTGTTTCACTTTTGTCTTTCGATCCCCAGTGGCTGGCATACAGTACATGCCTAATAAATGTTTGATGATTGCCTAATTAATTGATATTGTGGAGGACATTTCCATCCAGGAATAAGTCAGAGCGGAGGGTCTCCAGTCAGTCAATCGATAAGCATCTTTGTTGTTGTTTAATCTATTAGTCGTATCTGAATCTTTGTGACCCCACAGTCACAAAGCAGAGTGGTTTGACATTTCCTTCTCCAGCCTATTTGACAGATGGGGCAAATAAGATTAAGTGGCTTGCCCAGGGTCACATAGCTAATGTCTAAGGTCAGTTTTGAACTCGGGGCTTCCTGACTCCAGGGCTAGCACCCTACCCACTGTGCCACCTAGTTGCCTCATCTGTCAAATAAGCTGGAGAAGGAAATGCCAAATCATTCCAGTATCTTTGCCAAGTGTAACAACGATGCTAGCAGCTGCTGTGGAGGTGAAAGCCCAGCAACAAGAGTGCGCAGGAGGGCTGCTAGCACAGGTTCTTTGATCTGCTTTGTTAAGAAGAGCACTTACTTTAATGAAGCATACATATACCATTTATTTAGTTCAGGGGAAAAAGCCAGCACCCTGAACTTCAGAGCAAATACAGAGAAAATATAAACAGAGCAAATAACACAAATCAACAGACAGCCTTCTAGCTGTCTGACCAAAGCTCAGAGTTGCCAGAAAGAGAAGCACCAACATCTGGGTTTTCAAAGCTGGGGGCTCCTTAACAGCTACCCAGAGTCTCCACACCAACACTCTTCCAATGAGTGAGCCCCAAACAAAATGCTAACCTCAGAGTATATATACACTTCTTCAGGGTCAGAGCACTTTACCCCTCTCCAGGTTTTCACACCTCTCAAGGGCTTCACACCTCTTGTGACTTGATTAGCAAAAGGGTGTGGGCCTTTCTACAAACAAAGGTGCTAGGAAGCACTCCAAAACAAAAAGTCTCACTTTGCTTGCCCTTATACCAAGAAAAACCCATATGAAGTCACAAAGAACTGGACATGCCTGAGCAACAAGGGTTTAAGTACCTACTATATGCCAGTCATTGTGTAAGTACTGAGGATCCAAAGAAAGGGGGGGGGGAAGGAGTGGGATAACTTTGAGATTTTGTGAATCTTGGTGCTGCCATTTTCTACACGTGTGATCGTGGGCAATTCTCTTTGGGCCTCATCTGCAAAACAAAAGGATAGGACTGGATTGCTCAGACATTTCCTGGTCCACTATACACGCATTGCTGAGATATAAGGGACAGACAGGGCCTGGCCTCTGGATTCTGAGACAATCTTGCTGACTGCAGTCTGGTGACTTCCATGCCTACTGGTTTCCTTGACCCTGGCTGTGTACCAGTTCCTGGTACTGTGATATTGCTATTCCTGGAAGAGGGGCCTGGGGTGGGGGGGCGGGGCAGAGAAGAGCAGCCAAGGGTGGCTTGACAGCCTTGAGTCTTTATGAAAATCAAAGGCCATATTATGCTTACAGAGTTTGGGAAACCGTCCAACTTCTTCATGTATCAGTGTTCAGGGAATTCTCTGTTCTCTGTTAGGGAAGGAGAGAAGCACAGTAATCCTTCTTTCTTTAGGACTCTTGGACTTAGAAAGGTCTTTCTTCCCAACATCTCTCTAAAGTCAGGAGTACAAGCATTATTATAGTATATAATATTGTATATATTATATACAATAGAGGAGGAAATCTGGGCTAAAAGGTTGGCCTGGCCATCATCACACAGCCAATAGGAAGGAAATAAGCATTTATTAAGCTCCTACTATGTGCCAGGCGCTTTATAAATATTACCTCCTTTGATCTGCACTGCAGCCCTGAGAGTTGTGTTTTTAGTGTTTCAACTTTGCAGGTGAACAGACCGAGTCAAACAGAGGTTAAGTGACTCATGCAGGGTCACATTGCTAGTGAGATCTGAGGCCAGATTTGAGCTAGCCTCTTCCCGACTCTGGGCCCAGAGATCTATCCACTGAGATGCATAGCTGCCTCTGAACAATAGGAATCATAGTATAATAGAATGAGACCTGGGATCTGAGTCAGAGCCTGGCCCTGCCATTTACTAGCTGTGTGACCTTGGGTAAGTCCTACAACCTTGGGACCACAGTTTCTTCTTCTGTAAAATAAGGGAATTGGATTACAGGGACTCTGAAATCCCTTCCAGTTCTTAATCTATGTAAGAGCCAAGATTCGAACCCAGTTCTACTCCCTCCAGGTCCCGTGCTCTCTCCTGGACAGTATGCTGACCATGGATGATGGCGATTATTTTGAGACTCCACATTGTGCTGCCCGGGTGCCATTGAAAGCTGACCATGACCTGCTCATAGACAGGACACTGAGAACTGATGCCATCATGCAAATGCCCGTTGTTTTAAGCCTGGATTCTGTTTTCCTTTCAAGTCTGATTAATGTGGCATTGTTCTTGGGAGACTCTTGGCTGGGACCTAGAAGACCTGAGCCCCCTTTCTGTTCTGTGGCTGCCCTGATGTGGGACTTGGGGTTATTCAACAAATTTTGTTCCATTCAGTCAATATCTAGTAAACACCTACTACCTACAAAACGGTTTATTTAGGTGGATTGCAGGAAAGTTAGTCATTTAGATGATTAACAGACAATTTGGTTTTAAAATGTCTATTTCAGTGGCTAATTAGAAACATAATGGGAACTCTGGTAAGAAAAGCCAGATTGATTCCTCTCTCCCTCCCATCCACTCTTTCTATAAATTCTAGCTCCTTGGAGCTACTTTGACATCTGTTTGAGGCCAGGTATGATTCAGGTTGGTCCAATGGCTCATACTTAGGATTATAACAAAATAACACTTATGCACCATCTAATGTTTAACAAAAAGAAGCTTTCTTAAGGTAGCAGTATAAGGGGATGCAGTGATCAGGATTGTCCAGCCACTGCTATTTGCCTCTCATCCTATGACCACCTCATTTACCGAAGGGTCTTCCCACTATAAATTTCTTTCTAAACTTAGGAAAATAGTATCAAAAGATTGACAATTCTCATTATCATTTTATTAGCTCTGAGCCCCTAGTCAGAAACATTGCTTCTGGCAAAACACCTCAGTGTTAGATCGGACTCTATTTCTTGTCTAATTAACCCCTCAGTTGTCTCCACCCACTCTTTTCCCTCAAAGCGCATCCCGAATAACACGTTCATAACGACAAATGAAACATTAAAACAAACAACCAAAGGTAAATGGATGTTCTCTGTGCTCAGAGAAAAATGCTTCAGGCCTTTGTGGAGGAACTTGGGAAAAAAGAGATAAAGGATTACTGGCCTTAGGAAGTCTGTAGTCCAGTGTGGTTTCAACAGTAGGGCTTCTATCCTGACTTTCTCTTCAGAGTCCTGTCCCCTTTCTTTGTGGCTTTTGCCTCTGCCTGCTCTTCTACTCTCAATTCCTTCCTCCCTCTCTCCCTCCTTTCCTTCCTTCCTTCCTTCCGTCACAAAGAGTTGGACATGACTGAAATAACTGAACAAGAACAACAAGGCCTCCAAAATTAAATATAAAATCCTTTGTTAGGCATGTATAACTTTCAGAACCTGCCTCCCCTTTCCTTTCCAGTCTTCTCACACCTTCTGTGCACTCGAAAGTACCCTATGTAGCCTTCAATACAGTAACACTGGCCTCCTAGCTGTTTCTATCTCCTGCCTCCAGATATTTTCACATGCTGTCCCCCATGCCTGGAATTCTCTCTCTGTCTGCCTCTGCCTCCTGGTTTCTTTCAAGTCCCATTTAAATTCCACCTTCTACAGGAAGCCTTTACTACTCCTGCTTAATTCTAATGCTTTCCTTCTGAGATTACTATTAATTTATCCTATTTATATCTTGTTTGTTAATAATTTTTGCATACTGTCTCTCCCATTAGACTGTGAGGTCCTTGAGAGTAGGGCCCAGTTTTTGTTTTTCTTTGTATCTCCAGCGCTTATTACAGTGCCTAACACATAGTAGGTGCTTAATAAAAGTTTATTGACTATTACCTTTAGGATCACAAACAAACCTGTTTGGCCAACCTGGCTCCAACCTCCCTTTCCAGGCATTTGTCATTGTTCTTCAGTCGCTTCGGTTGTGTCCATCTCTGACCTCTTTGGGAGTTTTCTTGACAAAAATACCGGAGTAGTTTGCCATTTCCTCCTCCAGCTCATTTTACACACAAGAAAACCGAGGCAAACAGGGTTAAGTGACTTGCCCAGGGTCACAGAACTAGTAAGTGTCTGAGGCCAGATTTGAACTCAGGAAGATTTATGTTCCTGACTCCGGGCCTGACACCCTATCCATTGCACCGCATGAGAGCTCAAGTCCTAGCTCCTCCAAGTAGCCTTTCCTGGTGTCCCCACCTGCTAGAACCATCACTTCTATGGTTACCTTCTCTCTGTTCCCCAACGCTCGACTGAGCAGGAGAAAGACATTGCCCTGTGATTTAGGAACATCACAACCTCTGTGAGTTTTACTTTCATCATCTCTAAAATGGGAATGATCGTAGCCCTACAGTTCCTCGTAATGTTGTTGCAGGCTCGAATGAGATAACATATAAATTCATGGCAAACCTTAAAGTGCTTTATGCAGGTGAGCTTTTGTTATCATTCTTAGCTCCTTTTTACAGGTAAGGAAACTGAGGCTTAGCAAGAGTAAACTGTTTTCTAATAGTCACATGGTGGCAGAGACCAAACTGAAATCCTCTTCTGCCTCCATGGCTGATGCCTCTTCCACCATAGTATACCAACGGGGCTAGTCCTCCATCTAGGGGCTGACAAGTAACAATGGAGGGCAAACTGCCAATGGATGTACGATCTCAGCCACATTTTTACACCTGGTGTTAGTCATGTCCATCAGAGTTGGACACCAAGAGCAGATAACCATCATCTAGCCTGTTGTCTTATTAACCTCTGGATTTCAAATGTATCCATTATAGAGAAAGTCTGTCTTTGTTCGTCTTGGCAGTCATCCTGGATGTCTGCTTATGACTAACAGACTCTTTGGTTGGAGTTTCAACAATGCAGATTATCCTATTGTGTTTGTGGCTAGTGTCAGCATTGCTATACTGTATTAGGAAAACAAAGTCATCTCCAGCAACAAAATATGACAGTGCCTCGTGTCTGCAGTGCTCCTGGGGGGATGAGGTGTTGTATGTAGCAGCTTTCTCCCTCTCGCCTCACACTTTGTTTTGTGCCATGATAAATGCGTTGATCACTTGTTGCTGTGAAAAGGTGTGTGATGTAGTGGAGAGAAACCTGGGAATCCAAAGGCTTGGGACTATTCTACAAGATAATGTTTGGAAAGCACTAGATAATCATGAATTCTTATGCTCAGCGATTAATCATAGGATCAGGGGTCCAGAGCTAGTTGTTCAATTGTGTCCAACGCTTCACGAACCCATTTGGGGTTTTCTTAGTAACGATACTGTAGTGGTTTGCTTTTTCCTTCTCCAGCTCATTTTGCAGGTGAAGAAACAGTGGCAAACAGGGGTGAAGTGACTTGCCCAGCGTCACACAGCTAATAAGTTTGTGAGGCCGGATTTGAATTTGTTGGCAAATTCAAATAAAATGTAGCATTTACTGACTCCAAGCCTGGTGCTCAATCCACTGCACCACCTAGGTGCCCCTACAGCCCATATAGACAGGGATATGCTGGAGACAGCTCCACCCAGCTCTCGGAGTGACCATTTACACCTGGAAATTGGCAAATACTACAAATCCAGTCTTGATTTTTTGTTTGGTTGATTGCCTCGACTGAAGAGGGTGGCAAGAGAAAATGTTGATGCAGATTCAGTTTAAAAGTGTGTCATGCATATATTTTTGAAGGGAATCTTTTAGCCAAACATTTACCAGCACACCTTAGCACAGGGGTGGGGAACCTGCAGCCTCAAGGACACATGTGGCCCTCTAGGTCCTCAATTGTGGCCCTTTAAATACAAATTTCACATAACAATTCCCCTTAATAAAAAGATTTGTTCTGTAAAACCTAGACTCAGTCAAAGGGCCACACCCAAGGGCCTAGAAGGCCACATGTGGCCTTGAGGCCTAAGGTTCTCCACCCCTGCCCTAGCATGCAGTCCAACCCTTTCAATTTATAGATAAGAAAACTGAGGAGGTTAAATGACCTGCCCAAGGTCGCACAGAGAGGGAGGCAGTTTGGTGCTGCAAGATGTGCAACTAACTAGATGATGTAGGTTTGAACCCTGGCTATAGCTCATTACCTGAGAGACTTTTGGCAAATCACTTATCCTCTGTGGGATCAGGGGTCCCACACAGCCTCACACTTTGAGCACGAGAGACCGGAACAATGCTGGTGCCACAGACAGAAATAGTGATGCTGGCTGGAGCAACAGGCTTGGGGAGAAAGCGCATGAGCTTGAATCTGGACATTTTGAACTTGAAGTGGGACTAAGCTGGAGGTATAGGTCTGGACCTCAGAAGAGAGGTAAGGGCTGGATGAATCAGTGAGTGAGTGAATGAAAGTGTCTTGTAAAAGGAGCCTTGATTTCTTAGCTTCCTGGGCTCCTGAGAGCAGTGGTGGGATCCAAATAAATTAACAACTGGTTCTCCACGGAAATGAGCCGAAGTGCTGCTGCCGTGGCTGATGTGGTGGGTGCAGGCCCCATCCCTGCTAACAACTGGTTCACCGAAGTCAACCTAAAATTAGGTACTAGTTCTACCAAACTGGGGCGAACCAGCTGAATTCCACCACTGCCTGAGAGACTAAAGGACCCACCTGGGATCATACAGCTCGTAGGTGTCAAAGTCAGAGCTTGAACTCAGAATTTCCTGACTCCGAGTGGATCAATCCACTAGGCCATACTGCCTCTCTAGTCAGAAGATACTGAATTTAATCTAGCCTTTTCTCAATGAGTAAGGTCATTATTAGGGAGATTAATTAATGCACTGGCATGCCCTTAGTCTCAATTGAGTTGCCAATGTCTGTTGGCCCCCACCCCACTTAAATGGCCCCAGCTTGCAGATTTTGTGTATAACTGTGGCTGCTTGTCCCCTCCCTTCCTGGAAGGCTGTCAGCTGTCGCTCCTTACTGCTGTTGGGGTTTCTGTCCATAGCAACCCCTCCTCCAATACGAATGCTAAAATACAGTTCTGTATTTTGCTTCCCACTCGAGGGGCATGAACTTGAGTGCACGTGCTCTGAGCCTTTTCATCCCTGTGTTCCTTGGTTTCCAGCTGTGCTCCAGATGGCTGAGCTGGCCAGGTAACAAGAATAATAATGCGCATTTACAAACCACAGAACCTGGAGCTGGAAGAAACCTCTGAGATCAATGTATGGAACTTCCCAGCTGATAAAGCACTTTTCTGCATTGGGCTCACAGCATTCATTCAATGTTGGGCAAACATTTATCAGGCCCTTACAGTGTGCAAAGAATTCTGGGAGGCATGGGGGGAGACATAGTCCCTGATCTCAGTAGCTTCCATTCGGGATCATAGGGGTGATGGTGTGCAACATGTTACCAGATAATTACATATAGGATTCAGACAAAAAATACATGGTGAGGGAATCTTAAACCTTACCCTGGAGGAATCAGAGAAGACCTCATGGAGGTGGTGTCACTTACTAATTAGTAAGTCATGAATTACATAGTCATGAAATCCTACAACTTTAGATATCACTTAACACCACCCCTTCCTTTTACAGACCAAGAAGGTGGGGAGGGAACCACCCAAAGTGAGTAGCAAAGCTAGAGCCTGGGCCTCCCGTCCCCCAGCCTAGAGTTCTGTGTATTATACCAAGCTATCTCTCAAGTCGGTGTCAGTGATGTCAGAACCATGGTGGGATTCCATAAAAGGAATCCAGCCATGGGTATGTTAGAGTCAGCTCTAACAGGCTCTTGAGCTGGTTGTTAAAATTCTCTCGTGTGCATTCTAGTGTTTTTAACACTAGAAATCAGGGCATAATTTATTGTTTTGTTGATTGGTTAGACTTAGGAAAGCAATGAAAAATATGTTAATAATAGAGATTAAATTTGTGTGTCTAGTCTACTTTTTTTGAGAGCTAGTTAACCACTAACCAGCATACCACTGGACCGAGTTACTGTTTTCCACCTGGCAACTCGGAGGGATATAACCCAGGTATGTCTTAGAGTGGAGAGACCATGTTGGCGGGATGCGTGGAATGCTGAACTTGTAGTTCTCAAGAAGGTATGGGACATGGGAAAATTTGGGATACTAATACATTGTTGGTGGAACTGTGAAGTGATCCAACCATTTTGTGACAATCTGGAATTATGCCCAAAGAGTTAAAAAACTACACGCGTCCTTTGACCCAGCCAATACCACCACTAGGTCTGTTTCCCAAGGTGGCTGGGGAAAAGGAAAAGAACCTATATGTTCTAAAATCTTTATAGCAGCTCACTTTGTGGTGGCAAAGAACCGGAAAGTGAGGGGATGCCCATCTGCTGGGGAATGGCTGAACAAGTTGCAGTCTATGGCTGTGATGGAATACTCCTGTGCTGTAAGAAGTGATGTGTTCAATGATCTTAGAAAAAGATTAAAAAACTTGCATGAAATAATGAAGAGTGAAATGAGCGGAGCTAAAAGAATGTTGTATGGTAACGGCGATATTTTTGAAAAGTAACTGTGAATGACTACGCTATTCCGAGTATTGTAAACGCTCAAATCGACTATGAAGGACCCATGAAGGAAGATGCTATCCACCGTAAGAGAAATAATCGTGATAAATAAAAACTAATGGAGAAACAGATAATAAAATAAATAATCATGATAGATAGATGCTGATAAATAGAACTACACAGAGTATGGTTTTCTATATATTTATAAATCTGTGTCCAATGGTGGCCTTCTCTAGCGTGGGGTGGGGAGGGAGGGAAGAGAGAAAGTTTGGAATTCAAAATGTAACAATAAATAAAATTAAATTTAAAAAAATTTAAGTTCAAAATGAATTTTTAAAAAAGATATGGGTTCAAATTTCACCTCAACAGCTTTCTTACTTACCTCCGTGATCCTCAGTTTCCTCATCCTTAAAACATGGGGGGAAATGCCTGTAGTTCCTGCGTCAAGGGGTTGTTGTGAGCAACCAATGAGGCCATGTATGGGAAGAATCACTGTATAAATGTTAGCTTTTATTATCCTCATCAGGAAATGTCTCGCAGGCAGGGTAGCTCCCCCCTACCAGGAGATGTCTTCTCCATTAATCATGGGATGATAACAACTCGAGCTTCCCATTGAGAGAAGAGACTCTAGGTCTAGGGCGGGGATAGATGGATGTGGACATCTTGCCCAGTGGAATTCTGGGTCTATAGGATTCAGTTCAGTTCAATCCCAGTAGAATATAAGCTCTTTGGGGTCAAGGACAGGTTTTCTTTTTGTCTGTGTGTCTCCAACACCGAGCCTTGGACATAGTAAATACTTAGTAAGTGCTTATTGGATGGCGTTGGAGTTCAACAACAATTAAGTATGAATTGTGTCCACAGCACTGTATTAGGCCCTCGGGGCAGATATAAAATTTAGAGCGCATGGCCCTTGCCTTTGTGATAATAGCTCCCACTTAGATTGCTTTTTAGGGCTTTTCTCAAGTGAATCCTGTGAGGTAGGTGGTACAAGAATCATTGTCCTCACTGGATCGTTGAGGTGAGAAAGCAGCTGGGTGGTACAGCAGACAGAGCAGGGAGCCCGGAGTCAGGAAGATCTGAGCTCAAATCTGGCCTCAGACACTCACTAGCTGTGTGACCCTGGGCAAGTCACTTAATCTCTATTTGCCTCAGTTTCTCATCTGCAAACTGGGGACACACTGGAGAAAGAAATGTCAAACAACTCGGCTATCTTTGCCGAGAAAACTCCATGGACAAAATGTTCATGGGGTCATGAAGAGTCAGACGTGACTGGATGACAATAACAGAGGTTAAGTCAATCATTGGTGGCCTTGTGGCTGTTAAGTGGAAGAAATGGGACTTGAACCCAAGTCTTCTGACCTGAGATCCGGTAGTCTTTCCATGACCCTGCATTGCTTCTCATTGGATTTGTGGCCTACTTGGGAGGCATGCAAAACACACGCAGCATACCTCTGCTGTAGGAGCAGGAAGGGACCTTAGAGACGATCTTGTCCAATTTCTGTTGATGGTGCCACCATTTTCGCAGTCTCGTGGGCTCACAATTTGGAGTCATCCTTTATTCTTGCTTCTCCCTCACCCTCCGTAGCCGATCAGTTGCCAAGTCTTGACATCTCGACAACATCTCTGGCAAACATCACCTTCTCTTTACTCACAGGGCCAGCAATCATCCTTCAGGACCTGAGAAAGTATAGGAGGGCAGTGCAAAGAAAGTGTTGTGTGAGATCCAAGGGAGACAGCCTGGGCAAAGGAGTGGAGGTGGGAAAATGTAATGAATTCTGAGAAGCAGTATGGTGCTGTGGATTCTGGATTTGAGTTCTGGCTCTATTACTTCCTGCCTGTGTGTGACCTTTCCCCAGTCTGGACTTCAGATTTCTCCTCTAAAAAATAAGGAAGTTGTACTAGGTTGGCCACTGAGGTCTCTTACATTAGTGCTATGCTCCTATAATCTGGTTCTATGGGGCTAGAATGGAAGCTCTTCCAATGAAAAGGAAGCTTAGGGAAGATCACGGACTGTTTCTTTTTGTCTTTGTATCTCCAGTACCTGGCACACACTGGAGGTGGGTTTGGGGGTTTTTGGGTGTGTGTAAGGGATATGGATGAGACCAAGACCAACCCAATGAGAAAATTCCCTATACCAACGCAAACCGTGAGGATCAGTTCTGTCTCTGAAATCGATCCCCATTTTACAGATGAGGGAATTGAGGTTAAATTGTTTGCCCGGGGTCACACAGCTCATAAGTGTCTGAGTCTGGATTTGAACTCAGGTCTTCCTCTCTCCAGATCCAGTGCTCTGTCCACTGCATCACCTAGGTGCCTGTTAACCTCATAAAATCTCTTCCTTCAAGAAGCAGCTCAGGCGGTGTCTTCTTATCCCCACCCTCCCACCCCAAACTGCCAGTGTTCTCCCTCCCTAAGCACCTTCTATTTACTATGAATTAATTTAGACACATAAGCAACGACTGTATCATTTTTGTCTTTATATCCTCATGTCTAGCTCAGTGCCTGACACATAGTAGGTGCCCAATAAATGTTTGCTGATTGATAACGACAGCAAGAGTTTCCAATTAAGGGAAGAGCCATCTGCCCCAGGATGGGAGAGAGAGCCCTATGCCAGGAGACAGATACTCAAGGGCTAGCCCACCTTTGGAGTTCTTACATTCTATGGAGGTTCCATTTCCTTCAGTTCATTTTACCAAACAGTACTGTTCCAAGTGACGTAGTGAAGAAACCTTTGGGCAGATTGGTGAGAGATCTGGGTTCTTAACTCAGCCACTAACTTAAGTGTGGCCTTAGGTTGTTTCTCTATCTATTAACTTCAACTCAGCAAACATTTATTAAGCATCCACCATGGACCAGGCACCAGGCACAAAGACAAGAACAAAAGGGTCCTGCCCTCATGCAGCTTCTATACCATCAAGGGAAACATCACGTACAATAAATACAGAGTATATACATATACATATATACATATATAGAAATCTCATTTTCTTTTTTCTTTTTCTTTTTTAATTTTAAACTTAAATACAAAATGAGAAAAGAAAAAAAAAAGATTATGCAGCAGAACATAAGAGAGGATTCAATACAAAACAATAAGGTTCCATTTCAAGAAAGCCTATACAAATAACCTACACATTATTTTCAAAGCTGCCCAGCTTTCTTTGCTTCCTTGTAGGTTTTCTTTTGCTCTCTGCTGTGCATGGTTTACTTTATTTTTTTCTCCTTCTTCCCCCCCACGCCCAAAGAAGGGCACAACTAAGCCCGAATACAGAAAGAAAGATAGATGCACATACAAATATATAGATATCTATAAACACACACACATATATACATTCACACGCACACATGTGTATATGTGTGTATATACATATATGTATGTGTATATATACATGCATGTATGTGTGTGTAAGTGTATATATACCTACATGTATGTATATACCAAACTATGCTTATTTCTACTTGTCATTTGTTTCTCTGTAGGTAGATAGCATCTTTCTCCATAAATCCAAGTCATTCCATGCTTTTCTAAACCAACCAGCTTGTCATTTTCTGCACCATAGCAATATTCCAGCCCAGTCACATCCTGTCTGAGAGATTGTCTTTTCTGTGTATCTTTTTGTATTTAAGCTCAAATTGAATTTTAAAAAAAGAGTCCATTGTATTAATTCAGGTGAGAATTAGTGACAGTCTGAACTAAAGTGGTGGCCCTATGAGTAGAGAGAAGGGGATATTTGCCAGAGATGATGTGAAGACTTTAAGACTTGGCAACTGATTGGCTATGTTGGGTGAGGGAAAACCAAGAGTAAAGGGTGGCTCCAAGATTGTGAACCTACAAGACTGGAAAAATGGTGGTACCATCAACAAAAATTGGATAAGATGGGTCACCAAGGTCCCTTCTTGCTCTAAACGTTCTATAAATCCTGGATCACCCAAAAGCCGGAATTCTCCTCTCATTCATCTGACTTCTGCCACAGATTAAGACCTCAGGGCTACTGTGAGCACATATGGGCAACTGGCTGTTGGGGAGGTGTTTGTTGAAACGCGAGAGGCAGAAAAAAGCCCAAGTTGGATGCCAACTCATTTGAACACTCCTGTCCACTCCCTGGCACTCATCTCCATTAGGCCCAGGCTCTTCTTGCCCTCTTTGCCCCCACTTCTGTTCCACAGTCTCTTTCTCCCGCTACCTCACTGGGGGGCCATCCCTGAATCCTGGTATACTATGTGACTACCCGGACTAGCCTGTAACATACTTAAATTTGACATTAAGCAAACAAACCCCACCCCCCATCCCCATCAATAAAGCCCAAACACTTATTGGGCAACAAAATAGAAATAATATTTACCAAAGAAACAAATGAATTTCACACTCAGATAAAAAAAGTTCTTTTCAGTTAATTAAATATTAAAATCAGAGAATATAAAAATGGAAAGGGACCTTAAAGTTCTTAAAAACCAATCCTGTTTTATAGATGAGGAAACAGAGGCCCAGAGATCTAAAAGCGACTGGCCTAACATTATATAGCAAGGTATTGACAGAGCTAGGATTCCAACCCAGGTCTGCTCTTCAATTCCTGTGTAACCTTAAGCAAAGTTAATGCTTTAGTTAAAAAAAGAACGTATCAGTGAACCAGTGTCGGTGACACTGGTGAATCTCGGGCTCGGTTGCAGTCTCTAGAGGGTCCGCTTTCTCCAGGGCCTGGCAATTTTTTTTTCTCCAGAGAATGGGCCAGATCCTTGTTCCTCTCCCTCTTAATCTCTGATATCTTCCTCTTTTCCTACAGGATGTTGCCACAATGCAGTTCTGTGCCAACAAGTTGGACAAGAAAGATTTCTTTGGTAAATCGGACCCCTTCCTGGTGTTCTACAGGAGCAACGAGGATGGAACGTGAGTTTCTTCCCAGCTTTCTTACCCATTTATACCCCCCTCCTTTGCCCCTGGAGTGGGCCTGGTGCTGGTGACATCACAAACCCGGGACATGCCTATTCCTGAGGCCCCTGCCTGGTGCTCCCTCTCAATAAGTGGGCAGGAGGGTTTTGTTTGAAGGTAGTAGAGACCTTGTTGTTGAGTCATTTTCGGTTGTGTCCAACCCTTCATGACCCCATCTGGGGCTGTCTTGGCAAAGATCCTGGAGTGGTTTGCCATGTCCTTCTCCAGCTCATTTTACAGATGAGGAAACTGAGGCAAACAGGGTGAAATGACTTACCCAGGGTCACGCAGCTAGTAAGTGTCTGAGGTTGGTTTGAACTCAGGAAGAGGAGTCTTTCTGAGTCCAGGCCCTGCTCTCTATCCACTGCACTACAAGATGGATTAAACCGGGGGAGAGAAAATAAAAGCTGGGCCTGGAGTCCTGTCTCAGATACTTAGTACGCAGGAGACCTTGGGTAAGTCACTTAACCTCTCCCAGCCTCAGTTTCCCCATCTGTAAAATGGGGTGATACCTCCAGAGGGTTGTTGGTGAGGATCAAATAAGTTGGTCTTTCAAACCTTAAAATGAAATATAAATTCCAGCTATTGTTATTATTAAAAGGGGGCCCATGTCTAATGTCCTTCTCAACTGAAAATTCTATGATTCTGTATAAAGGGAGCCTAGGTATGTTTCACTTTAAAAGATAAAAAAGCCAATTTTAAAATCTGAACTTCCAAAAACAGTGAAACTAGTGGGTGATTATTTGCATTACAAAGGGATTCTTTGGTTCACCAAAGGAATTCACTGTAGGATTCCTTTAAATAATTCTTGTTGGCTTGAATTTGGAGAGAAAAAAATACCAAAGTGGTTTTAAAATATTGTTCCATATGCAAAAATTCTGTTTGCACCCACAATGAAAATGATGTAAAAGCCAGGTAGAACCGTGTTTAGGCGTAGGTCTGCTGGGTTCTGGGGAGGCGGTACGTCAATGCCCAGAAGGCCAGGCCAGCCTAGTGGGACATACTGCCTAGCCAAGTGTGGAGAACCACTGTGGGATCTTAGGCATAGGAGTGACAGGATGAAAACAGCATTTGAGGAAGATTATTCTGACAGTGTGTGTAGGATGGATCAGAGCGGGGAGGGACTCGTGACAGGGAGAGAGCAGGTAGGAGGCTGTTGCAGTAATCCAGGCGTGATGTGTTGAAGGCCTGGATAAGGGTGGTAGAGAGTGGTGGGAAGGGAGGGAGGGAGGGAGGGAGAGTAAGAGACAGAGAGACAGAGACAGAGAGAGACAGAGAGAGAGAGACACACAGAGAGAGAGAGAGACAGAGACAGAGACAGAGACAGAGAGAGATAGAGACAGAGAGAGACAGAGACAGAGATAGACAGACACAGAGACAAACAGAGACAGAGAGAGAGCAGGAGAGGGGGGTGGAGAGAGGAAGAGAAGAGACAGAGTGACAGAGAGACAGACAGAGAGACAGACAGACACAGAGACAAACAGAGACAGACAGTCAGAGCAGAGAGAAACAGGAGAGACAGAGACAGAGAGAAAGAGAGAGTGGGGGGGAGAGGAAGAGAGAGGAGAATGAGAGAGAGGAAAGAAAAGAGAGAGAGGAGAGAAAGAGAGGAGGAAGAGAGAAAGGCAAGAAAAGAGAGAGGAAGCAGAGAGAGGAGAGAAGTGAAAAAGAGAGAGCAGGAGAGAGGGGGGGAGAGAGGAGAAGGAGAGGAGAGAAAAGAGAGAGGAAGCAGAGAGAGGAGGGGTGAGGGGGAGGGAGCAAGCCACTCAGGAAGGACTTGGTGATGGAATGAATGGAGAAGCTAAAGGAGGGAGGGCAGTTAAAGAGGCTTTCCAAGTGTTTGTGGTGGAGGGACCTAACATGTAGTGTTGTTGATAGTAATGGAAAATTTGTGGCTGAAGAGAGCAATTTACTTTACAAATTTTTATTAAGACCTTTTTTTTTACATCACCTTCATGTTGGGATGTATCCCATCTTCCTCCCCAACCTACTCACCAAATCATTCTTTATGACAAAATAAATAAAATAAAAACAAAGGGGGGAGAAGCAGTTCTGTTAAACTAACCAAGCCATCTCCTGTGTCTGACAGTATATGCAGTGCTCCACACCCATGGTCCCCCACTTCTTCAAAGAACGGAGGGAGGAATGCTTTTTCATTGCTCCTCTGGGCAGAACTCGGGATTTAGAACTTGCAGCGTTCTATTTCTTTTGTTGCTGTTCTTTCCATTTGCATGGCTGTAGTCATCGTGCATGCTGTTTTCCTAGTTGCCCTTCTTTTTCTTTTGCATCAGTTCGTATGCCTTCCTGGGCTTTTCTGAATTCTTCATCAGATTATCCATCAATTCCAGGCTATTCATGTTTGTTTAACCATTCCTGAACAGTTTGTTTGCACCCAAAGTTCAAAGCAGTCAAAGTTTAGGAGATCCCAGCAAAGGTAATTATGCAGGCTGCTGGAAATCACAAAATCACGGTAGTCCGGAGCTGGAGAGAACCTTCAAGAGATTTAGGCCGGAGGAGAACATTGAGGACTAAAGATGTAAGGTGGTAGCTGTCCCTCTACAGGTGGCAGGTGGAACTACAAGAGCCAAAGAGCTCATGGTAGAGGGAGAGAAGGTAGAAAGAGGACAGAAAGCCTCGGGCTTGTGATGACCCATAGTTATCAGATGGGGGCAGAGCAGAGGATAAAGGAGAAGGAGAGACGAGCAGCTAGGGAGACAGAATGGAAAGACAGAACAAATCTTTGGGCCAGAGAGATTTTTCAGAAGGAACAAATGATTTTATAGCATTGAAGACTATTGTGATAGATAAGAACTGAGGAGATACATGAAGCTTCCATCAGGCAGAGAGGCAGGGGCAAATGACCAGAGAATCAGGAAGGCTTGGGTTCGAATTCTGCCTCTGAAGCATACTGGCTGTGTGGCCCTGGGCAAGTCAACCTCTCCTTGCTCTTGAGAAGTTTCTAAAGCTATGAGTTGCAGAACGGGTGAGATCAGCAGTGGGGGAAGGATTTTTCCCTATACCAATGAAATCACAAATATAGCCTAAAAAAATATCATAGATTGAGAGTTGGAAAGAACCTCAGAGATCACTGAGTGGTTCCCACTGTTTTTATTCTGAGAATCCCGTTCAAAAGCTATAAAATGTGTTGTGAACTCCCAGCATAATTTAATATGCCGGTCATAATATTCTTTACATTTATTTACTGCTTAAGGGGCTATTAATTTTTTTTTAGCACAGAACAGGTATCAGAGAGCCACATATGGGAACTACTCATCTAGTCTGCCCCATATACAAAGGGGATCTTCATTAGAACATATCTGATAAGAGCTTATTTGTCTAGCCTCTTCTTAAAGACCTCCAATGAGACAGTTTGTATAGGATCTAGAGTGGGAAGGAGCCCGAGAGGCCATTTAGGCACAATGGATAAAATACCTGGCCTAGAACCAGGAAGACTTCCTCTTCCTGAGTTCAAATCTAGCCTCAGGCACTTAGTAGCTGTGTGACCCTGGGCAAGTCACTTGATCTTGTTTGCCTCAGCTTTCTCATCTATACGATGATCTGGAGAAGGAAATGGCAAATCACTCCAGTATTTTTGCCAAGAAAACCCCAAATAGGGTCACAAAGAGTCAAACACAACTGACAGGGCTCAACAACAAAAACGTCTACCCATGTCTTTCTAACCGTCTCGGCAGCTGTGTGGTATCATAGATAGAGCATGTTTATGAATTTAGGAAGACCTGAGCTTGAATCCATCTTCAGATGCTGGCTGGGTGATCCTGGGATAAGTCACTTGACCTCTGTCTGCACAAGTTTCTTCAGTTTTAAAATGTAGATAATAATAGCACCTACTTCCCAGGGTTGATGTTCATAAAGTGCTTAGCACAGTGCCTGGCACATACTATGCATTTAATAAACATTTGTACCCTTTGCCTGAGGGGAGGGGGCAGCTAGGTGAGGCAGTGGATAGAGTGCTGGGTCTGAAGTCACTTACTAGCTATGTGACCCTGAGCAAGTCACTTGATCTTGTTTGCCTCAGCTTCCTCATCTATACAATGATCTGGAGAAGGAAATGGCAAACCCTCTAGAATCTTTGCCAAGAAAATCCCAAATGGGGTCCCAAAGAGTCAGACATGACTGAAATGACTCAGCAACAATATCATTTCCCTCTCATTCTACAGATAAATAAACTGGGAACAAGAGAGTTTAAGCAGCTTGCCCCAGTCACGTGAGCTGTGACAGAAATGGGATTTGAACTCAGGTCCTGTAGATTCCAAATCCAGGTCTTTCTCCACTAAACCGCAGTGGTTTTCAAATAAAGATGACATGGTCCAGAAGCTTGACCCTAACGAGCATGAGAGAAGTAGAATGATTATAGGAAGATGCTTGGGGAAATGCTTCTTAAGTCAGGAGAAACCTGGGCATAGTTACCAATGATAATAATGGTGATGAAGATGATTTTGATGGTGATGATAACCATTAGCATTTTCTAGTTTTAAAATTGCTTTGTATGTATTATTTCATTTTAGCCTCATAAACCCTTTGAGGTAGGTAGTATGATTATTATTGTCCTATTTTTAAAAACACAAGGGGGAAAAGAGAGAGACAGACAGACAGACAGATAGAGACAGAGACAGAGAGACAGAGACAGAGAGGGAGAGAGAGACAGAGAGAGAGACAGAGACAGAAACAGAGACAGAGAGACAGAGAGAGAGACAGAGAGAGAGACTCTGAACTCTGATTTGCCCAAGGTCAAATAACTAGTTAAATGGCAAAGCCAGGATTTGAACCCACATCTTCTGGCTCAGAATCTTCCAATCAGAAGGTCCCCTGGGGCCATCTACATCTAGTCTCCCTGAACAACAAAATATGTATGTATGTATGTATGTATGTATGTATATTCCCTTCAGCTACCTAATACTGAGGTCTCATGAATTATACACATCATCTTTCCATGTAGGAATGTAAACATAACAGTTCAACTTTAGTAAGTCCACATTACTCATTAGGCACAGGGTGAGTTGAATATGGAGGGATGATATCTAAAAAAATACAATCAAATTAAGGGATGAGAGAGGAAAAAGTGAGAGAGGGAGAAAGGGAGAGATAGAATGGGGTAAATTATCTCACATAAAAGTGGCAAGAAAAAGCAGTTTTGTAGGAAGGGAAGGGGGGCAAGTGAGGGAGAATGAGTGAATCTTGCTCTCATTGGATTTGACCTGAGGAGGTAATAATATACACACTCAATTGGGTATCGTACCCCACAGGAAAGAAGAAGGAAGGAGATAAAAAAAGGGGGACATTAGAAGAGAGGGCAGGTAGAGGAAGGAGGTAATCAAAAGCAAACACTTTCGAAAAGGGGCAGGGTCAAGGGAGAATATTGAATCAAGGGGGGTAGGATAGGAAGGAGCAAAATATAGTTAGTCTTTCACAACAAGAATATTGTGGAAGAGTTTTGAATAATGATACACATGTGGCCTATGTTGAATTGCTTGCCTTCTTAGGGAGGGTGGGTGGGGAGGGAAGAGGGGAGAGAATGTGGAACTCAAAGTTTTAAAAACAGATGTTCAAAAACAACAAAAAAAAGTTTTTTCATGCAACTAGGAAATAAGATATACAAGCAATGGGGCACAGAAATCTATCTTGCCCTACAAGAAAGTAAGGAAAAAGGGGATGGGGGAGAGTGGGGTGACAGATGGGAGGGCTGACTGGGGAACGGGGCAATCAGAATAAAAGCTGTCTTGGAGTGGGAGGGAGGGTGGAAATGGGGAGAAAATATGTAATTCAAACTCTTGTGGAAATCAATGCTGAAAACTAAAAATATTAAATAAAAATGGAAAAAAGATAAAAATTATGTAAGTACAATAAAAACCATATAAATAAAGTACAAATGTATAAATAAATAAAAAATAAATAATTAATACATCCTGATAAAAAAAGAAAATGTTTCTTCGTATCGAGTCTAAATTAGCCTCACAGCAACTTGTACCCATTGTGTCTAGCTCTTCCCTTGGGGGAATAATAATAACTGACTTACAGACCACTTTTAAGATTTACAGAGCTGTTTTACATAACGGTTGTTCAGTCATATGCAACTCTGCGTGACCCCATTTGGGGCTTTCTTGGCAAAGATACTGGAGTGGTTTGCCATTTCCTTCTCCAGCTCATTTTACAGATGAGGAAACTGAGGCAAGTGGTTAAATCACTTGCCCAGGACCACACAGCTAGCAAGTGTCTGATGCCATTTTTGAACTCAGATCTTCCGGATTCCAGGCTTGGCATTCTATCCACTGCACCACCCAGCTGCCCTTCTTTTAGGGACATTATCTCATTTAATTTTCGCCACTACGGGTATTGTACAGATGAAGAAACAGAGGCTGAGAGAGATACAGTGGTTTGACCAGAGTCATTCAACTAGTAAATGACAGGGGCAGAATTTGAACCCAGGCCTTCCTGACTCTGCCTGGCACTCTGTGTGCTATAACATTCGGCCAGTCAGTGAAAGTCTCCTGGGCCAATGCCTTTCCCACTAGAGCGTGCTGTCTTTGGGATGGGAAGGAAGGAAATTCTTTTGGGAATCAAGTGAGATGGATGGAAAGACAGGGAGGATGGAGAGAAAGGTCTGTAAGGTGTGTACCATCATCTTCTAAGCTAGGACCGACCCTAGGACCACAGATCAGAGTCCATTTAGTCCAACCCCCTCATTTTACAGACGAGGAAACTGACGCTAGATAACTTGCCCAAGGTTGCCAAGAGTCAGAGGCAGAATTTGAACCCAAGTTCTTTGACCACACAGGGATATTGGTCTTCTGGTGAGATAATGTCTTCCTGTTCCACAAGAGCACAGTCTTCCTTATGCTCCTTGCCTCTGGCAAGCCCTTCATTCTTCTTATTATCACCATGTAGTTACAAAAAGGCGGGGGGAGTGCTGGGCCCGGCATCAAGAAGACCTGAGTTCAAATACGACCTCAATTACCAGCTGCGTGACCCTGGGCAAGTCACTTCACCCTGTTTGCCTCAGTTTCCTTGTCTGTAAAAAAAAAGCTGGAAAAAGAGATGGCAAACCACTCCAGTGTCTTTGCCAGGAAAACCTCAAATAGGATCATGAAGAATCCAACATGACTGAAAATGACTCCACAACAGCTTTAAAAAGGAGCACTGTATTTGGAGTCAGAAGACCTGGATTCAAATCCTGATTATAGTTAACTACCTGCATGACCACAGACAAACCAGTTTTTTCCTCAGGGCCTCAGTTTCCATCTGTAACAAGTGTGTGTGTGTGTGTGTGTGTGTGTGTGTGTGTATTACATGGTGTCCAAGTTCTCTTTCACCTCCAAATCCTATGATTTCCCTTACCCTGGACCTCCTCTAATAGAACCGGGAATTTCCATTTTCAGTCTTGACACTGACCCTGGGGGTCAGCTTCCCCTCCACCCCTCCCTTTCAGCTGCACACTTAAGTGGGTGGGTGATAGACACAGAGAAAAGTAATGGTGAGATGTGATGACAGTCATGACATTTTGACTGGGAAATTTCCTAAGAATAAATGGCAGTCTGTGTGGGCCCGGGCAGATCACATGGAAATACACGTGTGACCTTTCCAACTGTGACATACACAGGGATGTGGCCTCCATTGGCTCAGGGAGGAAACAGTCTGCTCCCTCTTTCTCCTCTTGACTCCACACCCCTGCCCCCTTCCCCGATCCTGACTTTATACCCCTGTGCCTTGTTCCTTTTCCTGGTCCACCCATATGGAGGATCACTTTCCACTTCATGGATGGGCTGGAGACAGGGGTGGATGGAGCAGGGCCCTTGGGGATGGCTCTGGGAAGGGTAGAGGGCAGATGGAGGGGGGTGCTGGACTGGGACTACTTGGGGGAGGTAAGTCTTGATGTTCTGGACCTTGTCCTCTCCATTTCATTAGGTTCACCATCTGTCACAAGACCGAAGTCATGAAGAACACTCTGAATCCTGTGTGGCAAACCTTCTCCATCCCTGTGAGGGCCCTCTGCAATGGGGACTACGATCGGTGAGATTAGAAATGCTCCTCTTCTTCCTCCATCCCCCTCCCCACCAGGTGATATGACTTGAAATGGCGAGCCATAGATCTCTCTCCCAAACCCAGATTCTTCCATGTTCTTTCTGACTCTTCCTTTTCTTCTTATTTCTATTACTCAACCAACTCCATTCCATCTTCCCCAATTGTAATCACTCTATCCCTAACCACCCTTCCATATTGATACAGTTGGGTTAAACTACCTCTCCAAGATAGGAGTCATCTGGAAAAGCCAGGGCCCACATTGGAGGCCTGCTATACTCCTCGGACTAACTTAGCTCCAAATAAGGAGCCCCATCCTCTCCTAAACCACAAGGACCCTTCAGAATATGAGCTCCTTGAGGACAGGGTCTAGGTTTTTGCCTTTCTTTGTACCTTCAGTACTTTGCACAGTGCCTGGCACATAGTAAGCACTTTGTAAATGCTTGTTGACTGACTAACCAAGACCTTGGCATGGAGGCCTCTCCAAGTTACCTCTCTGACAGGCAGTTCCTTGCCACCAAGAGGTGCCAGAGAGGAAGAGGAGCAGAGGGGAAGGGGAGGGAAGAACAGAGAGGGAATCAACCAGTCATGAATTATCAAGTATTCATTAAGTGCCTACTAGTTGCCAGACCTGGGGATGGGCAGTATTTTTCGATAGTTTCATTAGTATATCAAACTCCCAAGAGAGGAATCACTACCAATGCAGGTTGTTAGAGCCTTCTAATCTTACAGAGTTACCTAAAGCATGGAGTATTTAGGTGACTGGACTTGTCCAATTTATGTCTGGGACTTGAACGAAGTCTTCCTTTCTTTGAGGCCAGCTATCTGTCTGCTTTTTTGTTCTTCACTGGTTTCAGTCATGTCCTACTCCTTGTGTCCCCATTTGAGGTTTTCTTGGCAAAGATCCTGGAGTGGTTTGCCATTTCCTTCTCCAGTTCATTTTACAAATGAGGAAACTGAGGCAAACAGGATTACGTGACTTGCCCAAGGTCACACAGGTAGTAAGCATCTGAGCCCAGAATTGAACTCAGGAAGATGAGTCTTCCTGACTCCTGGCCCAGCATTCTGTGCGCTGTGGCCCCACCTACATCTGCTACACTGCCTACAAAGACAAAAATGAATTAGTCTCTGCCCTCAAGACTCTTACGTTCTACCTGGGGAAATGATATTTACACATACGAATAGATATGACATATATAAGAATTATAGAATCTTAGAGTTCAAAGAGACCTCAAAACCCAACCCATACTTAAACAGGAATTCCTTTTACCAGATTCCCTGCTTCCATTTTGGAATGGCTGAAATCTGGCCCTATTGCATTGGGTCATAGAAGTCTCCTAGTCCAATCTGCTTACATTACAGGTTGGTAAACTGAGGCCCAGAGATGTTAAGTAATTTTCCCAAGAATAGTAAGTGACAGAACCAGGACTTTAAATTAAGTCCTCAGACTCTAAACTCAGAAATCTTTCCACTATATTATGCCAATGCCTCAAGTCTGAGCTCAATGATCTGGCCTTGGTCCTATGGGCTCGACTGCACAGAACCATAGACTGACTATTCAGGCTGGAAAAGACCTTCACCTAGACCTCATTTTGCACCTCCTCATCTTACAAGGAAGGACTGAGTCCCAGGGAGGGGAAAAGGCCTACAAAACATCACACAGTGAATCGTGTTTGAGTTATACTTCTAACTCTTTGGTCTGGGTTCTGGGGCCCCAGGTCTGCGGCAGAGGAAAAGGGGGCTTGCATGGGCATGAGCAAAGGATCTCAGGACCTGTGAGCTGAAAGCGAATTTGATTCTTAACTGCAGAGAAATTACCTCTATAAAGTCCCAGAGACATCTAGATGATGTTGTGGATAGAGCCCTGGGCCTCAGGAAGACCTGAGTTCAAATCTGTCCTCAGACACTGGTTGTATGACGCTAGGAAAGTCACTTAACTTATCTGCCTCAGTTTCCTCAACTGAAAAATGGGGATCATAACAGCCCCTGCCTCCCAAGGGATCAAATGAGATAATATTGCAAAATGCTTATTTTCTAAAAAAAATTTAAAAAGACAAAAAAAGTCATTTCCACGTGCACAGCACAACATAGAGAGAGGATTCAATATAAAACCATGAATTACCATTTCAGATTGTTCACTTTAAAAATGACCACATAATAAATACCACACATCATTTTTAAAGCTACCCTGCTTTTCTGCGCTCCCTTCTAAGTTTGCTTTCGTTCTTTGCTGGGTCATTTTTATTTCTGCTTTTATTTGTGCTTGTTTAGTGCGTGCTGTTCTCTTGGGCTAAAGGAGGGGCTTAATAAATGCTTGTTCTCCCATCTCTTTACAATTTAAAAGTATTTTCTGTAGCAGAAGGAGGAGACAACATGTTATAGTGGGAGGAGGACAGTTCAAATCCCACCTCTGTCGCTGCCTGTATAGACTCTAACAAAATTGTTTAACTTCTTCAGGACTCAGTTCCCCCCTCTGTAAAATGAGGGGATTGGACTAGATGACTTCTGAAAGTCCCTATAAACATTGTGCCCACTTTGCAGATGGGAAAAGAGTCTCAGAAAGATTAAGGCCCTCCTTTTTCCCTGCCCCCCTCCCCAAAGCCTAATAAGTGGTGGAGGTCCTGCTTGAGCTCTGGTCACCTAATTCCAATCCTTTTTGCGCAATGCCACATTACCCATGATTCTTGGGGTCCTGAGGTTGCTGTCTACCTCACCCTTCCTGTCTTCCAGCCAGTGGAAAAGATGCTTACCAGTTTGCATGTACCCAATTTATTTTACTAAACTCAGCGGTACTTATGTGGTCTAGTATTCGGGTCAGAGTTAAAGTCAGGGTCCAAGGAATCAAGAACGCCTGAGTTCTAATTCTAGCATTAATGATTCAGCTCGATTTGATTAAAGTGCCTGTCATGTGCCAGGCACTGGGGATACAGAGGCAAAATAAAGCTGTCCCCGCCCTCAAGGAGTTCTCCGTCTAGTCTAACAACCCTTGCCCAAATCTTAGGATTGTAGATCTGTAGCTGGAAGGAACCTTAGGGGGGAGAATGGAGCTCTGAAGAAGTGAAACTATTTTGCTCAAGTCTATACGCGCAGCAATGGAGGTGGGATTTGAACGGTCCTCCTCGCACTGTATCACGTTGCCTTCCCCTTCTGCTAACTCCGTCACCGGGCTGGTGGACATAAAGTGCTCTTAAACTGTAAAGGAATAGGAGGAACAAGCATTTATTAAGCTCCTACTTTAGCACAAGAGACCAGTGCTGTGCTAAACAAGCATTTATTAAGCTCCTACTTTAGCACAAGAGACCAGTACTGTGCTAAACAAGCATTTATTAAGCTCCTACGTTAGCACAAGAGACCAGTGCTGTGCTAAACAAGCATTTTGCGATATTATCTCATATGATCCCTTGGGAGTCAGATCCTATTATGATCCCCATTTCTCAGCTGGGATAACTGAGGCAGATAGAGGTTAAATAGTTTGCCCAGGGTCACAAACGAATCCAGCTCCCTCATTTTACAAATGAAGAAACTGAGGCCTATGGATGTAAAGTGGGGGGATGTGAAGCCTGGAGTCACATAGCTAGTAAACAGCAGAGTTTGTTCTCGTGAGGAATCATAGGAAACAATGAGTGCGAGTGCGCTTTGGGAGCCATAAACTACTTGGTGGTGTTCTTGCTTGTTATTCAGCCATCTGACCAGAATCCATTCTCAGATCCAGATTTTTTGGCATCTTAGAAAATGTAGAAGTTTAGTGATGGAAGAGGCATTATGGGTCAAATCCCCCACCTCAAACCCGAGTAGCCTCCAAAAAAGGCAGAACCGTAGCATTCAAAGGACAGCCCTTTACTTGTAAAATCAGGGGGTGGGTCTAGTTGGCCTCTAATTTCCTTCCATACCTAGATTTATGATCCTATGGAATTTCCTATAGACCATTGTGCGACCTTGTTTGTTTACCCATCAGGAAGGATGGGATGATCCCGCCCAGACCACAGAAACTGCTCTGAGCTTCCCGCCAAGACCCAGAGCCTCCCTTCCAGGCAAGTGGCCCGTTCTGTTGGTCAGATGGTCCATTATTCACAGAAAACTAGTCCCATATTCTTTCTGGGTCTCCCTTTCCTTAGCTCTAAAAGGATGTGCTGGATTCTCTCTAAATCTTATGGCTGATGAATTTCCTTGGGCCTCAGTTTTCTCATCTGTGAAACGAGGGAACTGGACAAGGTGGTGGCTGAGGGCCCTCTTAGCTCTAATCACCTATAAACACTGCATCTTTCAAGACTGGCAATCAATCAATAAACATTTATTAAGTGCCTACTGTGTGCCTGGCACTATGCTAAGTGCTGGAGCAAAAGACAGTCCTTGGCCTCAAGGAGTTTACAAGCTAATGCCTTCAGTCCTGGACCTAGTCACCTCTGAAGTTGCTCCTCAGGGTCCATTTCTGTCAGGAGTGTGGAACAGCAGTCCCTGATGGAGTTTGACATTAAGAGGAGCAGACTCCATTCTGCTTACAGCAAGAATTGCCCCAAATGAGGGGCAGCTAGGTGGCGCAGTGAGTGGAGCACTGGCCCTGGAGTCAGGAGGACCTGAGTTCAAATTCAGCCCCAGACACTTGACACACTTACTAGCTGTGAGATCTTGGGCAAGTCACTTAACCCCGATTGCCTGCCTTCCCCCCTCAAAAAAAAAACAAAAAAAAAGAATTGTCCCAAATGGCTTCCAATCCAGATTTAAAAAAAAGTTTTAGAACAAGTTTATTTACAGAGCTATTACTTAATGTCTTCATTGGATCTCAGGATACTTGGCCATTTGCTTATTAAATTTATTGGAAAACTTTCAGAGCGCCAAATATCACCGGTGCTTTGGATTGTATATTTTTAAAAATATCCCTGAGCTGTTGCCCTTGTATGCATTTTTAGGGTTTGTCCTTCAAAAGATTTGAGATAGGGTTTTTAAGCTGGTAGCTCTTATCTACCAATTCTTTCTACTCTCATTCCTGTTTCATCCTGAGAAGGTTTTCCAGAAGTACAACCTTCACCGTGCCTTACTGTCCATTAGCTTTCCCAACTTGAACTTGGGCTCCCCTCCTCTTTCCTCCCCTCCCCTCCCCTCCTCTCACCTTCCCTCCCCTCCTCTCCCCTTCCTTCCCTCCCCTCCTCTCCCCTTTCCTCCCCTTCCTTCCCCTTCCCTCCCCTCCCCTCCCCTTCCCTCCCCTTCCCTCCCCTCCTCTCCCCTTCCATCCCCTCCCCTCCCCTCCCCTCCCCTTCCCTCCCCTCCCCTCTCCTT
The DNA here is from genome assembly GCF_011100635.1 of Trichosurus vulpecula. NCBI lineage: Eukaryota > Metazoa > Chordata > Mammalia > Diprotodontia > Phalangeridae > Trichosurus > Trichosurus vulpecula. Next base: position 275,300,787 of record NC_050579.1, on the reverse strand, counting down.
TCTCCTCTCCTCTCCTTTCCTTTCCCTTCCTCTCCCTTCTCCTCCCCTCCCCTCCCCTCCCCTCCCCTCCCCTCCCCTTCCCTCCCCTCCCCTCCCCTCCCCTTCCCTCCCCTTCCCTCCCCTCCCCTCCCCTCCCCTTCCCTCCCCTCCTCTCCCCTCCCCTCCCCTTCCCTCCCCTCCCCTCCCCTCCTCTCCCCTTCCCTCCCCTCCTCTCCCCTTTCCTCCCCTTCCCTCCCCTTCCCTCCCCTCCCCTGCCCTGTCCTCCCCTCCTCTCCCCTTTCCTCCCCCGCCCTCCCCTCCCCTCCTCTCCCCTTCCCTCCCCTCCTCTCCCCTTCTCTATCCACCTCTCCCCTCTTGATCACAGTCCTGTTCACAATACTAATCAGCATGGAAACTCAAAGCTGAACTTGGATGGTGGCTGTGTGAGTGGAGAGAATGGGATGTATACAAGAGCCAAGAGGTAGAAACACACTAGATTTGGAAGCTAATTGGATATGTGCCAATGAGGGGGTTGGGGCACTGTAGCTATATAGCACTTTTTAAAAAATGTGGCCCATCACTTTATTTTTTAATTAATTTTTTTATTTTTAGTTTACAACCAGTTTGTGAGTTCCAGTTTGTGAGTTCCAGATCTTCTCCCCCTCCCTCTCCCCGCCCCCCGCAAGACGGCACAGAATCCAATATAGGTCCTACATATACCTTCGCATTAAACTTAGTTACACAATAGTCAAATCGTAAAGAAGAATTGTAACCAACGGAATGGATCATGAGAAAGAAGAAACAAAACCAGAAATAAAATAAAATAATTTTTAGAAAGAGAGCAAATAGTTTGCCTCAATGTGCATTCAGACTCCGTAATTCTTTCTCTGGATGCGCATAGCCTTTTCCATCATGAGTCTTTGGAGCTGTCCTAGAGCCTTGCATTGTTGAGAAGAGCCCAGACTCTCAGTCAGCCATCACAGATACAGCGTGTCTAATCTTTATATAGTGCTTTATGATTTGTAAAGGGCTTCATAAATATTATCTAATTTTATCCCCACAACTGTAGGAAGTACGTGCTATAATTATTCCATTTTACAAATGAGGAAACTGAGTCACACAGCAAGTGTCTGAGATTGGATTTGACCTCAGGTCTTCTTGGCATCAGGGAAATTGGGAAGCCTTGGTGATAATGAGGAATTTCAGAGGAGGAAAGGGTTTAAGGGGAAGTATAGTGAACATGTTGAGTTTGAGATGCCTGTGGAATGTCCAGGTCAGCATTAAAGGACTGAGCAATGGCTCTAAAGTCAATGATGGCAGCATCTTTTGGCCAAACCTTCTGGATCCTTCCCTGCTCTTTTGTGTGTGTCCATCAGAGGTTATGGGACTCCGCATTAGAAGAGCTGGCTTTAAATATGGCCGTGGACAACTGAGATCAATCCACAATCGGTCTTTGTGCACTTACCAGATGTTGTGCTAAGCATCGGGGGATACAGCTACAAAGCAGAAACAGTCCCTCCTCTCAAGGGGCTTACATTCTAGCAAGGGAGACAACAGTTCTCCCCTCTGTCACATGGGAAACGCCATCATCCCCATCATCACCACCATCGTTATGTGCCAGCGCTGCGCTGAGTGCTTTATAAATATTATCTAATTTGATCCTCACCTTGGCAGATAGGTATTTTGCAGCTAAAGAAACTGAGGCAGGCAGAAGTTAAGTGACTTGCCTATGGCACACAGCTAGACAGTATGTGAGCCTAGATTCCAGCTCAGGTCTTCCTTATTGCAGATTCTCACAACAACCCTGAGAGCTGGGTGCTATTACCATCCTCATTTTATGGATAAGGGGACTGAGACAAGCAGAGATTAAATGACTTGCCCGGGTCACACAGCTAGTAAAAGTGCCTGAGGCTGGATTTGAACTGAGGTCTCCCTGACTCCAGGTCCTGCACTCTAGTCATGGTGTCACCTAGTACCTGAGTCTCTGAAGCTGGACATCCAGCATAACATAAGGTCTCAGAAGCTACGGGAGGAGAAATTTTAAGGGGGAAGAGCATATACTATCCAATCCAACAGGCAGGCTAAGGATGCAGACTAAGGAACTTGGCACAGTGTTTACCCAAGATCTTGGGTTCAAACTTTAAATCCTGGTTCTGTCCCTTACTACCTTTTGTAGAGGGGGGAAGGCAGGGTAATTGAGGTTAAGTGACTTGCCCAAGGTCACACAGCTAGTAAGTGTGTCAAGTGTCTGAGGTCAAATTTGAACTCAGGTCCTCCTGACTCCAGGGCGGGTGCTCTACTCACTGCGCCACCTAGCTGCCCTTGCCCCTTACTACTTATATAACCTTGGACAAGTCACTTAACCTCTTAATTAAACCTCAGTTTCCTTACCTATAAAACAAGGGGGGCTTAGACTGGGTGGCCTCACTAAGATCCCACCCAGCCCCAGATCTATGCTTCTATGACCCACAAGAGACCAATCTAAGATTTACATGAGAGGATATCACTAAGGACCTTGGAGAGAAATATTTCAGAGACAGGGCAGGAAATGAGGGCACTGTGGCTATTTAGCAGTTCCTCAGAAAAGATCTGGGGGTTTTTATTAATGCCAGTCCAACTATGAGGCAATAGAGGAATGTGGTGGCCAAGAAAGTTAACTTGAACTTTGGCTTCCTTAAGAGACATGGAACTTCCAGAAATAAAGAGGTGATAGTCATAACATTTATTAAGCATTTACTATGTGCCAGACACTAACTTCACAAAGAAAGACAAAAGACAGTCCATGCCCTCAGTGATCTAACAGGATGAAGATAACCCATCAGAAGGAACTGAGAAGCCGGGACGGGAGGGGAGAAGTAGAAGCCACCTGACTGAGGTGGGGCATAAAGGGGCTGGGGATAATAGGTAGGAAATGATGCCATAGCTGCCCTGGGTGCCCTTCTTAAATGGAGGATCTGGGTGGAACTCTCCACTGTCCATCCTCCACCCTGTCTGATCAGAGGGAGAAGGGGGCGGTAGGCACTAGGGAAGTGGGATGGGATCTTGCAAGAAGGGGCCATGGTGAAGTCCAGGAGAGCAGCCAGGTGGAGATGATGAAATGAGTCCCAATGTCCTCCGCGCTGGCTGGATCACGAGGAGTACTGTGTTCAGTCTCGAGTGTCACATTTTAGAAAGGAATATTAATAAACTGGAGAGCAATCAGAGGAAGGCAACCAGTGTAGTGAAGGGTCCAGAGATGATAATAATAGTTAGCGTTTATATAGTGCTTTCAGGTTTGCATTATTCCATTTTATCCTCACAACAACCTTGAGAGGTAGGTACTATTTTATCCCCATTTTCAAGGCGAAGAAATGGAGGCAGATGGCGGTTAAGTGATTTACCTAGGGGTACACAGCTAATAAGTCTCTGATGTTGGATTCGATCTCAGGTCCTCCTGACCTCAGGTCCAGCTCTTTGTCCATGTAGTTGTTATACATCCTATGAGGATTACTGGAAGGAACTGGGCGTGTTTACCCTGGAGAAGACCAACACAATGACTGAGTTCAAGTATTTGAAGGGCAGAATTAGCCTGTAAAAAAACTTCCTAGTAATTGAAGCTGAGCAGAAAGTGGAGTGGGCTGCCTTGGGAGGCAGTGGGTTGCCATTCATTGGAGGTCTTCACACAGAGCCTGGATGACCACCTGTTGGGTACAGGGGAAGGAGAGTTCTTTTTCAGGTGTGGGTTTGACTTGGCTGCTTAAATGCCTTTAACTCTGAAAATTCTGGGGAGCGAAATAGACTTTAGAATGCTAAGACCGGAGCAGGTGGGAAGAAAACAGAAGCAGGAGGTGTAGACCACTCCTGAGAGCTACTTAGCAATGCAAGAAAGAAGAGAAGAGAACTGGGAAGGGGAAAAGGAGAACAGGGTGGAGGGAAAGTATTTTTCAAGACTGGGGAGACCTGAGCATGTTTGGAGGCAGGCAGGATCCAGTGGAGAAAGAGGGATCGAAGAGCTGGAGAGAAAGAGAGAGAGAGGGTCCTTGTGGAAGCAGAGAGATGCTGGAGGGAGGGAGGAATGTTGTGGATGCAGATCTCTCAAGAGATGGGATGGGGCTGGGTGAATGGGAGTCAATGCCACTGAAAAACAATTAAAAAGTTTTATTGGTACCTTTTATTTTTATGTTATCTTCTTTTCCGAATATATGCTTCCCTTGATCCCAGCCCAAAAGAATCGTCCCTTAAATGAAGGCTCTGGAGTCAGAGAACCTGAGTTTGAATCCTTCCCTTCCATTTCCCAGTTGTATGTGACTGTAGGCAGGTAATTTGACATCAGTGAGCTCTCAGTTCCCTCATCTAAAAGGTGTCAATGGCTTTTGAGGTCTCCTCCAGCATTAAATCTATGATTATGATCTTTCTTTCAAAGAATTACAAAATAAATCAGCCAACTAACGTTTATTAAGCACCTACTATGTGCCAGGTACTGTGCTGTGTGCTGGGATTACAAAGAAAGGCAAAGGACAGTTCCTGCCCTCAAGAAGCTTACACTCCAGTGGAGGAGACAACATTCAAACAGCTATGTACAAACAGGATATCTCTCATCTCTCTCTCTATCTCTCCATCTGATAGGTTGGAGACTGTGTTGTTTTGTTTGTCCTTCGTTCTTGAAGAGGACCGTGACATCAGGAAAATGATGACATGACTTGCAAGTGAATTGGATTTAAGGGAGGGAGGGCAGGCTGTGCAAAATCACCAGCCTCACTTTCTCCTCCTGAGTCCAGTGGCCAGATATTCATCAAGGCGACAGTGGTTTTTTTTACAGCAATCAGGGTTGAGTGACTTGCCCAAGGTCGTACAGCTGATGTGTCTGATTTGAACTCAGGTCCTCCTGGCTCCTGCTCTATGCACTGTGCCACCTAGCTACCCCTAAATTGGAGATAATCTCAGAGGGAAGGCACTAGGATTAAGGGGGAGAAAGAAGAAGAAAGAGGAAAAACGAGTTAGCAGAACTTCTATCATGCCAACTGAGGCATAGTGGCAGGCATTTTCTTAGACCTTATTGTGTGAAGAACACTTGGATGGGTACTTGGGGGAGCTATAGATAAGGAAACTAAGGAAGAAAGAAAATAAGCAATTATTAAGTACCTACTATGTTCCACTGCGCTAAGCGCTTTACAGTATTATGTCATTTGATCCCTCCCAGCCACCCTGGGAGGTAAGTACTGTTACTACTCCCATGTTACAGTTGGGTAAACTGAGGCAAGTAGAGGTTAAGGGACTCATCTAAGGTAACACAGCTAGTATAAGTGTCTGTGGCCAAATTTAAACTTAGATCTCCCTCACTCCAGGCCCATCAATCTATCCACTGAGATTACTAGCCATCCCTAAAAGTGCTAAAGAGGTTAAGTAACTTGTCTGAAATTGTACGAGGTGGTAAGAGACAGAAGTGGGGTTTAATAATAATAACAGCTGTTATGATGATTGTTGGCATTTATGTAGCACTTACTTTGTGTCAGACTACGCTATTCCACCATGCATGCCCCATAGCTTCTCTGACATCCTATAGTGCCATTCAAGTTCATAAGCATTTATTATGTGCCAGGCACTGTCCTTAAGGAGATTACATTCTACAGTGTGGGTTGGAGGTGGGGACAACAGGTGACTACAAAGTGAATACAAAATGTGTATAAAGTGAGTATAGAATCATCTGAGGGCAGGGGAGAGAGAACATTAACCAGGGGTCAGGAGTGGTAATGAGGAGGCCAGCGGGTGGGGCTCTTTGAGCACCTGCCCAGTCTTTGTCTAAATTTCCTGCCTTCCCACAGTCTCCATTCTCCCTCCCCTCCTTACCCCACAGTTGACTGAGTGGTAGACAAACAAGAACTGTTTCCTTCTTGGGTTTGATCTGACTTCTTGGTCATTGGTACAGATTTCTAGGAATTTCTCTGTGGAGACCTATGAGAAATCCTACTTTTCGGCTTTGCCTTCAGTCTTCGTCTTGGCCCAGTGATGGACTAAGTGGCTGCCACCTGAGGACCAGCCTAGCTAAGTTCAGATAGTCTCATCACCAAGGGGGTTGATCAACGGGGAGATTACCTTTTTTTGGCTGAAGCAGTTCCTAGAACCTATCCACTAAGTCAGGGAGGGGCTGCAATCTGTGCTAGCAGAGGTACCATCCACACTGATGACATCATGGATCGTTTGGAATAACGAAGTAATAAGATCCAAAATGTTCTCTGGAAGAAATGGAGCTCTAAGCTGGCATCAGTTAGAAATACCTTAGACTTTTGGAAAAGGGCATTACCAAGGTAGAACTGAGAGGCTAGAGGTTCTTAAGTCTTCAAGAATTGCGGAGTTGGAAGGCCACCTGCCATAACTAGTATTAACAGGAATCCCCTAGTAGAAAGAACACTGACTTTGGAGTCGGAGGACCTAGGTTCAAATCCTGACTTTGCTCTTTATTACCAATGTGGTCTTGAACACTGGCCATGCCCTTAAATGTATGGTCAACTTTATACCTGTATCCCACCACCTCAAAACCAGGAGGTGAAGGAATCGCATCACCCCAAGTCTTCTGAAGTCATGATTGTTCACTACATTCATCATTCGTTGAATCTCTCTGGGCCTCAGTTTCCTTACCTGTAAAATGGAGGGGTTGAATTAAATGACCTGGTGGGTCCCTTTCAGCTCGAAATCTATGATTCCAAAGTCCCTGACAAGTCATCATCCAACTTCTAAAAGACCTGCAGTGAGGGGGAACTCACTACCTCTTGAGACAGCTTACTCCATTTTTGGCTAACTCTAATTGTTAGGAAGTTTTTCCTCCCATTCAGTTAAAATCTGCCTCCTCAGCAAAACTTCTCCCCTTCGTTCCTGGCTCTGTCCTCTTAGCGTCTCTTCCACACGACAGCCCTTCATATACTCTAAGACATCTATTATATCCCGTTCCCTAGAGCCCCCCTCAAATTAGTGTGGTGCATGGGAAGGTGGGTGGAGTTAGAGTCAGATGAATCCTCGTTATACCACTTAGTCCCTGTGTGCTCTCACATAAGTTACTTAGCCTCTCTGGTTCAGTTTCTCATCTGTGAAATGGATTAGGGAGAGGGATTTGTACTGGATGACCCCAAAGGTCCCTTCCAGCTTTTCTTTCCCAGACTAAAGACCCTCAGTTCCTTCCACAGATCCTCCTGAGGCATTGCTTCATATGCCCTTCCCACCCTTCTGGGTGTGCTCAGGCTTGTCCACATGTGCCCTTCCTAACATGTGATGCCCAGGACAGCACACAGCGTTCCAAGCCTGGTCTGACCCCATTTCCTTACAGTAAGGTGGGAGGATGAGTGAACCAGGGAAGCTTCCTCCCTGCTTCTGACCTCACCTGGCCAGGCACTCTTGCTCTAAGGAGAATGCATTCGGGCCACCGAATAAGAAGCAAAAGCCTTAAAGGACTTGTAAACTCCCCCAGAGAATGTCCAGTCCGTTTGGAAATGTGCCAACAGCTAAGGAAGGAAGAGCTTATTAGAATGAAGAGATCGTCACTCCTGGACTGGAGTCGTGGGATGGAGAATGCTATAGACAGGTGTGTTTAGCATGCATTGTGATCATAGTCATGATGAACTTCCCATTGTCCCTGTCTGTCTCTGTCTTTCTCCGTCTCTGTCTCTCTCTCCCTCTCTCTCTCTCTCTCTCTCCATCTCTCTTTCTCTCACTGTCTCTATGTCTCTGTCTCTGTCTCTCTCTGTCTCTGTCTCTCTGTCTTTCTGTCTCTCTCTGACTCTTTCTCTGTCTCTGCCTCTCTCCATCTCTCTTTCTCTGTGTCTGTGTCTCTCTCTGTCTCTGTCACTCTGTCTCTGTCTGTCTGTCTGTCTCTCTCTGTCTCTCTCCATCTCTCTTTCTCTCACTGTCTCTATGTCTCTGTCTCTCTCTGTCTCTGTCTATCTCTCTCTGTCTCTTCCTCTGTCTCTCTCCATCTCTCTCTGTGTCTCTGTCTCTCTCTGTCTCTGTCTGTCTGTCTGTCTCTCTCTCTCTGTCTCTTCCTCTGTCTCTCTCCATCTCTCTTTCTCTGTGTCTCTGTCTCTCTCTCTGTCTCTGTCTGTCTGTCTCTGTCTCTTCCTCTGTCTCTCTTCATCTCTTTCTCTCACTGTCTCTCTGTCTCTGTCTCTGTCCCTCTCTGTCTCTGTCTCTCTGTCTGTCTCTGTCTCTTTCTCTATCTGTCTCTCTCCATCTCTCTTTCTCTGTGTCTCTGTCTCTCTCCGTCTCTGTCACTCTGTCTCTGTCTCTCTGTCTGTCTATCTCTCTCTGTCTCTTTCTCTGTCTCTCTCTCTCTCTCCATCTCTCTTTCCCTCACTGTCTCTATGTCTCTGTCTCTCTCTCTGTCTCTGTCTTTCTCTGTCTCTGTCTCTTTCCATCTCTCTTTCTCTGTCTCTCTCTGTCTCTGTCTCTCTCTCTCTCTGTCTCTCTCTCTCTCTCTCTCTCTCTCTCTCTCTCTCTCTGTCTCTGTCTCTCTCTCTCTCTCTCTCACACACACACACACACACTTACAGATGTGGGTCTGTAACAAGGTTCCCAGGGAGTTATTTTTCCTTTTGTAAACGAATGTTTTCTTCATTCTCTTTTCCTTCTTCATGTCATTGTCACTTCCCAATGACATCCTCACCTCCCATCACTCTCAGGACAAATAAGAACATCCAGGCAAAACAGATCAGCACCCTGGGTATGCCCTAAATGTATGGCCCATTCTGTACCTGTAACTCGCCACCTCAATGCCAAGAGGCAAGGGACCTGCTTGAAGAAGACCGTTTCTTTTGAAGTCATGACTGCATTAGAGTCCTGAAATCCTCCAGTGTTTCCCCCGGCTCACTTTGGTCATCTTGCTAATTGTTCTCCTGATGCTTCTTTCTTTGCTCTGCATCTGTTCATATAAGTCTTCCAGGGTGTTATTCTGAAGGAGGGTCTCAGATTGGCTAATCAGGGTGAGGAAGGCACCTTGGAAGCTCAGACAGGACAAGGGTAGCTGACTGCATCGGAGTGAAGAGGGAAAAGGAAGGGAGAAGGCAGAGAAGGGGGAAGGACAGACTAAAGGTCCTGAGACTACTTTGCTCTAAAGAAGAATTAAATTTTATGAAGAAGCCCCTTTCACGGACTGAGTCTCTAGAATTCCCTTGCTCTCAGCTCCCATCCGGAAGCTAGGTGGCTCGGTGGATAGAGCACTGGGCTTGGAATCAGGGACTCCTCCACATGAAGTCAAATCTGACCTCAGATACTTAGTAGCTGCGTGACTCTGGGCAACCCTATTTGCCTCAGTTTCCTCACCTGTAAAAATGAGCTGGAGAAGGAAATGGTAAACCAATCTTTGCCAAGAAAGCCCAAATGGGGTCACAAAGAGTGGGACAAGACAGAAACAACTCCCAAGAACAAAAGCTCCCATTGTTTTGTAATTATAATAACTTTGTCAGTTTTGTTAAGCATTTTATAAGCATTATCTTGTGACCTCTCTGAGCCTCACTTTTCTCATCTATAAAATGAGGAGGTTGGACGACATGGCTTCCATCTCTAAATCTACAACCTAGGATCATTTATTCCTTATATAATATATGTAATATATTAAAATATACATACATTCAGATAGACCTTATGTATGATATATAATAACACCCCAATTTTATTCTAAGCCTCTTTTATAGATAAGGGAGCTGAGGCTCAGAGGTCATGAAGCTAGTAAGTATCTGAGACAGAAGGTGAATCCAGGTGATCTGTCCGCTTCACTACGGCACTTCTCCGGGTGCGCTTGTTGTCCTAACACGCATACAAACGAAAGGTGGCCCAGGACATGGTTCTGCCTGGCACCATCGACTTGGGTCTGGGGAAAACTAGAGAGCTGGCAGCTTATCTTTGGCACCCTCCCACCTCCCTGACTTCCCATCCTGGATTTGTCATCTCCCAGCGTGCTCCTCCAAAATTTGATGTGCCACAGCTGAAAAGTCTGCCTGCTTCTGACCCAGTCTGGCCCTTGGCAAACGTTTCGCTCTCTGTGAGCCAAGGATGAAGCCAGTCCCGGACAGATCCAAAAAGCAGAGAGCTGGACACTGTCCAAGCCAGTCAGGATGTGTCAGTCTCAGAGGGTTCCCCACGTCCCTGGCCTGGGTTTAGAGCACAACCTAACAGGCTTGTGACCATTCAGTCGCCTCCCTCATGGCCTGTGTTTATACTTTGTGATTCCTGGTGCCAAATACACTTTGTGGGATGAAGACTGATGGTGGAAGGGTTACTTTTAGGACTCACTGGACTGAGCTGAGGAGGACATGGGCCAATTAGGAAACGTGGTAGATAGCCAAGTGAGTAGGGAAGATTGGTGCCATACAGTAGTGGAAAGGAAGGAAACAAGCATTTATTAAGTACCCACTATGTGCAGGGGCCGCTAGGTGGTACAGTGGATAGGGTGGAGCCAGACTCATCTTCCCAAGTTCAAATCCAGCCTCTGACACTTATTAGCCGTGTGACCCTGGACAAGTCACTTAGCCCTGTTTGCCTCGGTTTCCTCATCTGTAAAAATGAGAAGGAAATGGCAAACCATTCCAGAATCTTTGCCAAGAAAACCCCAAATGGGGTCAGAAAGAGTCAGACATGACTGAAAAATGTCTCTACAGCATGACAACCACACGCCAGTCGCTACGCTCTGTGCTAAGCGCTGTACAAATATTAGCTCTCATTTCATCCTCACAACAACTCTGGGAGGTAGGTGCTGTTATGATTCACATCTTACAGTCGAGGAAGCTGGGGCAGACAAAAGTGAAGTGACTCACCTAGGGTCCCACAACGAGTCAGGATCTGAGGCTGGATTTGAATTCAGGTCTTCCTGACTCCAGGCGACAACATTCTATCTATTGGACCACTGACCTTTGAATACTGGATTGGGAGTGAGGGGGCCTGGGTTTCATCTCCAGCACTGCTAACTGACTGAATGAATGACTTTGGACAAGTCATTTCCCTTTGGGGGCCATCAGGGTTAGCCTCTGTCAAAGGAGGGATTTGGACTATATGATAGCTCTGACCTAAGCCTTGAAGGTTAGAGAGTCTGAGGGTTTCTAGAAAGTTGCTCTAGGTCAGGGGTGGGGAACCTATGGCCTCGAGGCCACATGTGGCCCTCTAGGTCCTCAAGTGTGGCCCTTTTGGCCCAGGTTTGGATTCAGGCAAGGGGCTACACTTAAGGACCTATAGGGCCATGTGTGGCCTTGAAGCCACAGGTTCCCCACCCCTCGTGTAGGTGTACTTTGCAAATCTCACCACTGACTGACAAGTGTCTTATCTTCTCTCAGTTTTTTTTTAAATTTAATTTATTTTATTTTTCTTTTACTATATGAGACGCAATATTACATAATAGATGTAATACGAGTTTTGGATTAGGAGTCAGGAAGATCTGGATTCAAATCCCCTCTTTGATCCTTACTAGCTGTGTGACCTTAGGCAAGTCTCTTAACCGTTCTGAGCCCCATTTCCCTCATCTCTAAACAAGGGGGGTTGCATTGCATGGCCTCTGAAGTCCCTTCTAGAACCAGATTTATGATACGTGAAAATAACATATGTGCCCCACAGAGAAATTGGGGGGAGGTATAATTTACAGAATTATTTAAATGCCCTTCCTGTCTCCACCTGGAACATTTAAAATAGGAGTCAATTTTTGGAAAATTTGATTTACATGCCACTTCCCACAAACATTGTTATTAACCCAGATGTGTGATTTCGCTGGCATAAGGGACTCCTGGTGAGGAAACTCCCTCTATGAATTCAGAGAAGCACCTGCCTTGTAACTCAAGAGAGCTTCCTGGGGGACTGGAGGGAGTTAAGTGACTTCCTGGCTCAGGGCAAAGAGCCCACCTGTGTTAGAAGCCGGTCTTGAACGCTCTTCTTCCTGGTTCCAGTAGTCCCCGTCCCTCTGCTCTCCTCCCCACAATACATCGATTTCCCAAAGAGGATGGTCTCTGATAGTGGCTATTGCCTTTTATACACCCCATCTCCTTTCTTTCTCCCAGCCCTACCCCAGTTGGCCAAAGGGCAAATATGTCCCAAGAGAAGAGTCAGGTCCCCGTGTGAGCTCTGATGTCAGCCCAGGCCAGTTCCCGCATCTGGCTAAACAGGCCAGGGAAAACGAGCCCATGGACAAGTTCTCCTCCCAAAGATGAGATAATCTGTTCTTCCCGGCCCAGGCCACTTTCAGACAGGGCCACTCTTTAGCCCACCGGCCACTAACATGCACTTGAGTGCCCAGGGGTCGGGACACCGAATCCTAGAGCCAATAAGGTCCTCATGGGAGAAGAGCTGAGTTTAGTGGGGGTGGTGCAGAACCTTCGGGTCAGGGGTCACATAAACAATGCTGCTGTCCTGGGACTGCAGCCTGTTTTGGGGGCCTCCTAAGAGAAGAGGCCTGGCCCTGCCCAGCCACAAGCCTTCTGTGCTCCAGTCTTCCTTCCCTCGATCCCTGCCCCTCGGTGTCTCTCACCCTTATCCTTCCCCCTTCCCGGGTCCTTCCCTGAGTGGCATGGTAAAGAGAGTCCTGGAGCAGGAAGACCTGGGTTCAAATCCTCCCTCTGTGCCATGCTTGGCCAGGTCACTAAGCCCCCAGTTCTGCATCTGTAACATGAGGCCTAGGCTTGTAAGGTCCCTTTTAGCTCTAAATCTGTGATCCTAACCTCCCATTTCCAGACATCTACCCCTTTTCTTCCTTTTGCAGCACCCCCTCCCCTTCCTGGGCCTCTTCTGCCCTCCTCTCCCCTGGTTTCTCCCTTCTCCTTTCCCCCTCCCTCTTCTGACCTCTGTTTCCCTCCCCTGTCTTTTCTCCTCTCCTCCCCAGACCTCATCTCCTTTCCCCTCCCCCTCCCTGACCTCTCCTTTCTGCCCCCCTTCTCTTCTCTTACTCCCTCTCCTTTCTCTCCCCTCCCCCCACCAGCTTCTCCCTCCTGGGACCTCTCCCCCCTCCCAGGCCTCTTCCTTCCATGCCCTCCTCCCCCACCCATCTTTCTCTGGCCGCTGTCCAAATGGGCCTCTCCTTTCCCTCTCTCATTAATCCCGATGGCCCCTGGCGCCAGACAAGAAACGTAAAGGGTTAAAATGAAAACCCAAACTGTCCCGAGGGAGGGGGTGGGCTGGGTCTGCCTCTCAATCTGCCTGGCTCTCCCTAGCTCTGCCCGTTGCCATGGAAACGCCAGCTAAAAATAAAATGGTCTCCAAATGCAGAGCCCCATGCATGGAGTCAAAACAGACTAATTAAAGCAGCCAAGGCTAAAACGTAAAGATAATTACAAACTCACTCCTGGAGCCAGCCTGGCAAGGTGTGTGTGTGTGTGTGTGTGTGTGTGTGTGTGTGTGTGTGTGTGTTTGTAGCTGAAAAGTGGGGGATCCTGTCTGTGGGGTCCCTATCCCTGGGAACCCCACCTCTAAGAAACCAGGGCTCCCCTTCCTCTCATATTTCTAAGATGCCCCTTCAGATCCCCACTTCATCCTACCCCAGCCCCATGGTATTGGAGTCACCCCAAGACAAGTCTAGCGCCCAGCCCTGACAGTTTCAAGCTATGTGGCTTTGGGCAAGCATCTTCACCTCTTCTGGTCCTCTTTTTCTTTCTAGATCGAATAATAGTAACACTTGATCTCTGATATTTCTATACCCAAGAAACCCAGGATCCCCATTCCTGAAACTCCCCCTCTTCCTGTACATTTCTCAGGCATCTAGTTCTCTACGCCCTGAGAAACCATAAGATCTCTGCCCTTGGGAAACATGTGCTACTGATCTCTGAGAGCCCTGTTTCCCTTGGAATCCGTACCCCATCGATGGGCTGTGAACACTGTGTTCTCCCCCACCCTATCTTCCTTCCTCATTGCGCATTTCAGGAACGGATTCCAGCTTCCTTCTTAAAGGTCTTGTCAACGACTGTCCCTTGGGCGATTACAAAAAAAGCCTCAACATGGGCTGTTTGGTGTTTGGGGTTTTTTTTTAGGCAGATGTGCTCATTTCCCTTCCAAGGCTGCTACTGGTCTTGCCGATGGTCCCACCCTTCCCTCTAGGGACCAAGGATGTGAGCTACATGGCAGAGACCATGTTCCCCTCTGTACAAAAGGCTCACTCTTTAATTTTTGGACAAAACGCTTTCCTCTCCATAAGCCTTGGGTGATGTGTAGTGTTAAGTCCATTTTGACATGTGAGAAAACTGAAGGTCAGAGAAGTCAGGCAATGAGCATTTATTAAACCAGGTGCCATGATAAGCATAGAGAATACACAGAGAGGTAAAAACACAGAAACAGTCTCTGGCCTCACAGAATTTACATAGTAATGAGAGAGACTTCATGTACATACATTACACAGCACAGAAGGAAAATACACCAGAGGGGAAAGTTCAGGTCCTGGGGGACCCAGACAGCCTCTTGTAGAAGGTGGCATTACAGCTGAATCTTGAAAGAAGTCACGGATATCAAGAGGTGAGGAATGAGGGCATTCCAGGAATGGGGAGCAGCCAGTGCAAAGAGGGGAGGCAAAATGGAATATTCTGGGCAAATGTTCTGAGTGTGGTAGATAGAGTGTCTCGTTGGAAGAATAGCAAGAAAGTTAGTAGCATTGAATCATAGAGTGCTTGGGGGAGAGTATTATGTGAGAAGACTGGAAAGTTGGGTGGTTCCAGATTGTAAAGAGCCTTAAATGGCAAACATAGAACTTTCTATCTGATACTGAAGGTGAAAAGCAGCTATAGAGTTTATTGAGGAGGGATGGGGCAAAGTCCTATGCTTTCAGAGAATTAGTTGGTGGAAGGATGTATGGAAGATGGATTCGAGTGGGAAGAGACTAGATGCTGGGAAACTAGTTAAAAGGCTATTGATGGGGGGTGATGGCTGTGTGAGTGGGGAGAAGAGGACACACGTGAAAAATACTGTGAAGGTGGAAATGACAAGGATTGGCAACTGATTGTTTCTGTGGGATGAATGAGAGTGAGAAGTTGGAAATTACATTTCAGTTGAAAACCTGGGAGACTGGGAAATTGGTGGTCCCCTCAACAGTAATAGAGAAGTTTGAAAGGAGGGGAAAGACAGTGGGTTCTGTTTTGAACATATTGAGTTTGAGAAGTCTAAGGGTATCAAGTTCTAAATGTCTCATAGTTGCAGATCTGGAAATGAAGGTCAGAAGAGAGACTGGATATTGAGATCTGGGAGTCAGCTGCATATATACATGTACATATAAATTTATATGTGTGTGTCTCATATACATATCTTGTGTGTTTATAGGTTGGTAGATATAGCTATAGATATGATAAATGAAACTCATGGAGACTGGAGATCACCAAGTTAGAGTATAGAGAGAAAAAGAGAAGAGGACCCAGGACTGAGCTTTGAGAGACACTAACAGGTAGAGTTGTGGCAAGAATACAGAGCTAGTGAAAGAGACTGAGAAGGAGTAATCACACAGGAAGGAGGAGAACCAGGAGAGCAGTATGCCAAAAGACCAGAGTGGAGAGAATATCTAGTAGGAGAAAATGATCAGTGGTGCCAAATACTATGGAGCAGTGGATAGAGCACCAGGTCTGAAGTCAGGAAGACCTGAGTTCAAATGTGGTCTCAGACACTTATTCCTGTGTGACCCTGGGAAAGTCACTTCACCCTTTTTGCCTCAGTTTCCTCATCTGTCAGATGAGCTGGAGAAGGAAATGGCAAACCATTCCAGTATCTTTGCCAAGAAAACCCCTAATGGGGTCACAAAGAGTCAGACACGACTGAACAACAACAACTAGGCCTCGACCCCCTGATCCTATGACTAATTACTGATCACTAGAGCTTATGATCCTCTGGGGCTTTGCAAACATCATCTGTTGAATAATTCCAAGTCTTTGGGTTCCCAGGCCAGATCTTTGCCCACTACATTACACATCTTTTCACAGTAATAAGTAATCAATACATTTATCATGGCACAAAACCAAGTGTGAGGTGAGAGGGACAAAGCAGATATATGAAACACCTCTGTGAGTGGGTTAGGGTTAGGGTTACCACAACAACATCAAATACTGCAAAATGTCACCCAGCTATCACATGTCAGAACCAAGATTTGAACCCAATTCTTCTGACCCCAGGATCGGTGTATCTCCTTGAGAGGAGGCAGAGAGGAAAATGGCACCAGGGCTTGGGTCTTGAGAACATGCAGTAATTGGGCATTTTTGCCTTACAGGACCATCAAGGTGGAGGTGTATGACTGGGATCGGGATGGCAGGTAAGTGGATTCCCTGAGCTCAAGAAAGAAGAACAGCCCGGAAAGCTGGAGGGTACAACCTGCCAGCCTGGGTGGGAGGGAAGAGGGGACAAGAAGGGCCAGGTTTCCTGGTCAGTGTGTTGGCTGTGTGTCACAGTCATTAGTCAGACCTGCTTATGAGTATAGCAGGCCAGACCATAAAGGAATGTGATGTTAGGGTCATTAAAAGTCTTCCCCGTCTCCATGAATCTATCAGCATCTTTGACCGTAGTGCTAGAAATTTTGTATTTTTTTAGACTGGGAGGGATCTTTGTTAAATGCAGATATTTTGCAAGGAAAATTAATACCTTAGGACATTGTCTCCTATGTGGTACAGCAGCTAGATGGCTCAGGGGACAGAGCGCCGGTGTGCCTGGAGTCAGAAAACCCTGAGTTTGAATCCAGCCTCAGACACCTACTAGCTTTGTAACCCTGGGCAAGTCACTTAACCTCCATCTGCCTCAGTTTCTTTAACTGTAAAATGAATATAATGATAATCCCCACCTTGAAAAGTTGTTGTGAGAATCAAATGAGACCATATCTATAAAAGCACTTAGCACATAGTAGGTGCTTAATAAATGCTTGTTCCTTCTTTCTTTTCCCTTACTTAGTGGTGGTGGTTGGGGGAATGATGTGCAATATACTATAAGCTTCTTGGGAGCAAAGAATGGTTTCATTTTTGTCTTTGCGTTCCCACTGCTTAAGCACCACGCCCAGCACATAGTAGGTACCTAATAAAATACTTGTTGAACTGAATCGAAGGAAAGGCATTTCACAGTTTTGCCAAGGGTGAAGACTGCTTGGTTTATTTAGGTAGCTGGTATGGAGCGCAGTGGGCTGGTTCATTTAATCGATTTGTTTGTTTCATTGATCAGACCCTGCGGCTCCGCCTAATGTTTGACTTAACTTGAATCAGGCTGGTTAGTTAGAGCTGCTGTGAGGGAATGGGGTTTACTGGTCTGGAGCTTCGCTAGTGGCTGGAGGCAGGGAAGGGAAGGGCCTCTGGCACCCTTGGGTAATGTCATCCCAGGTATTCAGCCATCCCTAAGAATTACATTTGGATAGACTGGGGAAGAAAAGACTAATAATGGCTTTTGTATCAGGCCTACTATGTGCCAGGCACTGTGCTAAGCCCTTCCTTCGCTCCTCACCACAACCCTGGGAGATAAGTGCTACTATATCCCCATTTTTACAGTTGAGGACACTGAGACACACAGATGTTAAGTGGCACAGCCAAGATCTCAGAGCTAATAAGTGTCTGAGGAGGCTAGATTTGAACTCAGGTCTTCCTGATTCCAGCCCCAGAGCTCTATCCACTGCCTCACCTAGCCTCCCCCTTCCTGGAGCAAGCCATGCTCTGTCTCTGCCTATTTAATGTTCCATCCCAGCATCTCTTTCTTATTCCCCCTCTAGCTTCATGCCCACGAGCCTCTCATTCCCAAATGCAGAGAAGACAGGAAGATCTTGAAGAGTATTCACTAACTGACCTTAAAATCTTACTGCTTAATAAAAGAAAGACAAAATCCAAACACCAGGCAGCCCAGATGTATAAATTCAAATTCGGCACAGCTTTATGAAGTGCCAAGGGCTGATTCTTGGGATAAAATACAAACTCCTCTGATTGGCATCTAAAGGCATCTGTTTCCAGCCTATCTTTCCAGGCTTCACACACTCTACACTCAGCCAAACTAGCTAAATTGCTATCCCACCTCCGGGTCTTTGCCCAGGCTGTGCCCCATGCCTGGAACATTTGTCTTCCTCACCTCCAACTCTTGGGATCCCAAGTTTCCTTCTGAGCTCATGGTCTAGCTCCTACCTGAGGTCATTCCAGACCCTTCAAAAAATTGCCTTGTATTGATAGAAACACGCATTCACTAAGTGCAATGCCCTGTGCTAAGTACGTTACAAATATCATCTAATTTGATCCTCATAATAACCCTGGGAGGTGGGTGGTATTATTACCCGCACTTTGCAGGTGACAAAACTGAGGCAGACAGAGGTTAAGTGATGCTCCCAGAGTCAGACAGCTAGTAAGTATCCGAGGCTGGATTTGAACTGAGGTCCTCCTGATTCCAGGCAGCTAAGGGGTACAGTGGATAGAGTGCCAGGCCTGGAGTCAGAAAGACCTGAGTTCAAATTTGACCTCAGATACTTACTAGCTGTATGACCGTAGGCAAGTCACATCACCCTGTTTGCCTCAGTTTCCTCATCTGTCAAATGAGCTGGAGAAGGAAATGGTGAACCACTCCAGTATCTCTGCCAAGAAAACCCCCAATGGGCTAACAAAGATTCAGGCGTGACTGAACAACAATTTCTGAATTCCAAGCCAAGAACTCTATCTATTGCCCTATTTAATTGCCTGTATTGATTTTGTATATAGTGTGCATTTATTTTGCTTAATCAGTAAACGTTTATTAAATGCCCACTATGTGCCAGGCACCACGCTAAGTTCTGGGGATATAAAAAGAGGCAAAAGACAGTCCCTGCCCTCAAAAAAGCTTACAATCTGATAGAGGAAACAGTCTGCAAACAAATATATATATATATATATATATATATGCAAGTGATATACAGGATAAATAGGGAATCATTTTAAAGGGGAAGGCACTGGAATTAAGAGGGTTTGGGGAAGGCTTCCAGTAAAAGAAAGGCTTTTAGGTGGCACTTAAAGGAAGCTCAGGAGGTCTGCAGCTGGTTTGGAGGAGGGAGAACCTTCCAGGTACAGAGAACAGCAAGAGAAGATGGCAGGAGTCAAGAGATGGAGTGTCTTGTTCATGGAGCAGCCAGGAGGCCAGGGTCATGTTGGGAGCTAAGGTGTAATGTGAGAAGACTGGAAAAGTGTGGGGGTGGGGGGGCAGGCGTTATGAGAGGATTCAGGCTAAGAGTTTTGTGTTTGATCCTGGAAGCAATAGGGAGCCACTGGAGGCTATTGAGGAGGAGAGTGACACAGTTGAAAATGTACTTTAGGAAAACCACTTTGGTGCCTGGAAGGAAGATGGATTGGAATGGGGAGAAGCCCAAGGCGAGCAGACCCACCAACGAGCTATTGTAATAATCAAGGCTCGAGGTGGTGAGAGCCTGCACCTGAGTGTTGGCAATGTCGGAGGAGAGAAGGGGGAGCATTGGAGAGATGCGGCAAAGGTGAAAATGTCAGGCTTTCCCAACAGTTTGGATCAGGGGAGGGGGGCGGTGCGGGGGGGTGGAGGGCAGAGATAGTGAGGAATCCAGGATGACTCCTAGGTTGAGAGCCTGAGGGACTGGGAGGGTGCTTGTTGTCCTTGTGTCCGTCCTTTGTTCTCAAAGAGGACCGTGACATCAGGCAGATGGTGACATGACTTGCAGTTGACTTTGATCTGAGTGAGGGAGGGCTGTGCAAGGTCAGCCTCACTTTCTCCTCCAGAGCCATCTGGGTCCAGTGGCCTGATGTTCACCAGGACGACTGGATGTGGCCCAGGATGCAATGGGAGACCCTGGCCTTTTCAGGCTAAGGCCTTTTCAGGTTCTCACTTTGAGTGAAGTTCTCACATTCAGTGAATAGGCCTCTTTAAGAGGTTAATCAAGGGATGGCCCCTTTAATTAGAAAAAAAGAAAAAAACATCAAACTGGGAGGAGAAGACTCTCAGGGTTGCTAGTCAAAAGAGAAACAGTTAGGATTGACATTAGCTCTGAGCCAGGAGGGCCCAAAATATAGCCTTTAAGTGGAGCTTGGGCAGGGACCTATTATGGTCCAGTCTCATAGACTGGGAGGATGGCATTGCCCTCTAGAATAATAGGGAAGGTAGGAGCAGGGGAGGGTTTAGGGGGAAAGATAATGAGGTCCATTTTAGATATACCGAAGGTAAGATGTCCGCTGGATATCTGGTTAGAAATGTAAGAAATGCAGTTGGAAGTTCAAGATTGGAGGTCAGCAGGGAGGTTTTGGTGGGAAAGGTAGGTTTGAGAATCAGCATAGAGATGGTAATTAAATCCATGGGAGCTGTGAGATTCCCAAGTGAAGTAGTGTATGTATGTGTACAGATATATATATATATATATATTCAGAGAAAGAGAGAGAGAGAATGATAATGGCCCCGGCTGGAACCCTGAGGGAATACCTACCGTTAGAGGGCACGATCTGAAAGAGGATCCAGCAAAGGAGACTGAGAAGGAGTGGTCAGATAGGTAGGAGGAGAACCAGGAGAGTGTGATCTCCTGAAAACTTAGAACACAGTATCAAGGAGGAGAGGGTGGTGTTTCCTTCCATAGAATGCATACTCCCTCAGCGCAGGAACTTTGATTTTTGTTTTCAAATCTCCTTCGCCTAGCACAGTGCCTGGCCTGTAGTACTTGCTTAATTATGTTTAATTAACGATCCACTAATTGATTCGTGTTGCCCCATTAAGAGTAATGTAATTGGGAGGGCACATGATGTCACCTTTGCCCAAACATTTTCAGAATTCTCTTTGGAACTTACCTTCAGGGCCATCTCGGGGTCCCCATAAGACAATTTGTCTTGTTACCTTATGGCGAGTGATACGTTGGTTTTTTTCTGACCTGAAATGGCATTCAGCTACCTCAGGCACCAGACTTGGCTCCAATTCTCACCTTACGGGATGAAGTTACGGCAGCATTGGCAGAATGCGCCTCACACAGAGCCTGGAATGTAGAATGTGTTTTAAAAGGCTTTATTGAACTACATTATCTGTACTGTTTATCTGATAGAATATAAGCCCCTGGATGGCAGAGACTAGTTCATTTATTATTATTTGTTTTTGGCTCTTGTCTAGCTGCTGTTGCTATGGAGACAAGAGACTTCAGCAGACATCCTCCCAGGGTTCTCTAGGTGACATGTTTTGAACTTAGACTCCTGGGACTGTGTTTTGGGCGATTTCCAGAGGAAAGGAGCCAGGCCTGCCACTC
This sequence comes from Trichosurus vulpecula, assembly GCF_011100635.1. Taxonomy (NCBI): domain Eukaryota; kingdom Metazoa; phylum Chordata; class Mammalia; order Diprotodontia; family Phalangeridae; genus Trichosurus; species Trichosurus vulpecula. The sequence continues at coordinate 275,279,678 of NC_050579.1, read as the reverse complement.
TCAGTTCTACGGCCCCTCTTCTGTCTGTCTAGTGAAAACAAGATCGGCCGCAGCAGTAGCCTGTCAAAGACAGGCAGGCAGGCAGGCAGCGACCATTTATTAAGCACTTACTGTTTGCCAGGCATGGTCCTAAGAGATGGAAGGAAAGGAGGAGAGAGCTTATGCTCAGATGCTGCACTACCAAAATGCTAGTAGATTCATTAATATCCCCACAATATAATTAATATCACCATGGCCGTTGTGAATTAGTGTCAACACAATTAATTTTAACACTATTTTTAATAATATAATTAATATTGGTGCTGTTGTTGTTAATATTAACGTAACACAATGTTATACCATAAATAACATTGTAATTATCTGTATAATACCAGAACAAGGAGGCCCTTCTCTGCCCTATTCAGCACCTCAGGGTAAGAAAGATATTGGCAAACTCGGACACATAGAGAGGGACCACTGGGTGACTTGAGGCCTGGAAACTATGCCTCATGAATGACTGGGAATGTTTAGTCTGGAGAAGGGAAGACTTAGGGGAGGAACTGAATAAAAAGCCTTTTCAATCCTGTGGGTCCCCTTCCACTTCCACGATGACAAGGATAAAGTAGAAAAAGAGACAGAGAGGGCTAAAAATAGCACAAGTTCTAGAATCAAAGCATTTAGAAATATTAGCTTTATAGTTCTTATGATAAATGTGAAATCTTTGTCTATTGTCCATTGACCGATGAATCGACACACTGTTGGAAGAAGTGAACCATGTCGATGTGAATATTCTCCCTATCCATAAAAGAAGAAGAGAAAAAAGAAATCAACAAGCATTTATTCACTGCCTACTATATGCCAGTAACTGTATGCCAGGTGCTGAAAATAAATTTAAAAAAAATTTTACAAGCCTTTTTAAAAGCACCTACTATGCACTAAGCACTTTACAAATATTATCTCTTTTGAGACCCTATGAGATAGATATTATTATCCTCATTAGGGGGCAATAGTAAAAAAATGAGGTATTATTATCCCCATTATACATATGAAGAAACTGAGGCAGATAGAATTTAAGTTACTTGCCCAGTTGATACCACTAGTAAGTGGATTTGAACTCAGATCTTCTTGACCCCAAGTCCAGGGCTCAATTCATTGTGTTACCTAGTTGCCTAGAAGCAAAAGAGACATGCTCCATGCAGGGATATCATTAGTACAGTTCAGGGGCTTAGTGGGAGTTTCCTGCCTCAGCCTCAGTTTCTTCATCTGTTAAATTGGGATAATAGCACCTCACAGGGTTATTTCAAGTATCAAATGAGATGACATCTGTACATAGTTTTACAAACCTTAAAGCGCTATATAAACCCTAATTATCATTATTCAACAAGAGAATCCGAAAGTACTGGACATGGTGAGCCCGGAGCCAAATCATACACACAAAAAATGGCCGACCACATCTTAATCAAACCAAGAAGCATTTATTAATCACTGACCAAGTGCCAGGCACTATGCCTACTGGGAATTAGAAATCCCTGCCCTCAAGGAGCCTATATTCTAATGGGAGGAGATAACACATAGAGAAGCTGAAAAGGAGTGTGTGTATAAGGGAGGAAGAGATGAAAGCACATTTCAGGGAGCAGGGGGTGCACTGAAGTATTGTAGAGAAAACCCTTGAGAGTCCAGATTGTAACTCGGAAAGGAATGAAGGCTATTGGCCTGGATGTTCTCCTAAAATGGAGGTTATGGGAGGCACCAGCCAATCACAGGGAGAAGCCGTAGGGACAGAGGTTACTTCCAGTGTGTCAGGTCCAGGGTAGAGCGAACTTTCTGGGCAAAGAGCTTTCTAGGGTCATTTCTTAGGGAAAGAACTGATTCACCTGTCTACTGAGTTATACCAGCATCAGCTATATGCGTACACCTGTTTGTGAGATCAAAGGTCAAAGTTAATTTCAAATGAGAATAAGGGTTTTTAACCCAGCACTTAGAAAAAAGACATTTTGATAACTGTATTGCAACATGATCGATGTCCTTTGCAATTCTATGTGTCTTTTATATATTTAAAAATTGTTCTGCCAATAGGTCCGTAGGTTTCACCAGGCTGCCAGGCAAGATCAAAAGAAGTCCTTGAATACAAGCATACTTACCTGTTAGGGTAATGCCTCCCAAAAATGGAATACGGAAAAAGTAAAGGTACTGTTTTTGGTGATAATCACTGTCTGGCAAAGTTCAGGAGCTGTGAAGCAGTCACCACAATGAGGAGGCCAAGAGGGATTAGGAACTGCCTTCATCAGCAAACGTTGGATTTTTCTTCCTAAACAGAGACACTGCAACCAAGGATAGCACCAGTTAAAAATGTTTTTGTTGTCCAGTCATGTCCGACTCTTTGTGACCCCATTTGAGGTTTTCTTGGCAAAGATACTTGAGAAGTTTGCCATTTTCTTCTCCAGCTCATTTTACAGGTAAGGAAACCGAGGCAAATGGGGTGAAGTGACTTGTGCAGGGTCACACAGCTAGTCAGTGTCTAAGGCGAGATTTAAACTCAAGAAGAGGAGACTTCCTGACTCCAGGTCTGGGGCTCTATTTGCTGCACCACCCAGCTGCCCCAAGTTAAAAATATATTTATTGGTTAAACACCACATAAAAAAGATTCTTGTGGAAGATCACAAGACATGTTGCTTTGGAAAATAGTCATAGGGGCAGCAAAGTGGTGCAGTGGATACAGCATTGAGTCAGGAGGACCTGAGTTCAAATCCAGCCTCAGATGCTTGACATTTACTAGCTTTGCGAACCTGGGCAAGTCACTTAACCCCAATTGCTTCACCAAAAAAAAAAAAATAGCTGTAAAGGTGAAAACAAGTCTGCAGAATGCAGGTAGATATGAGATCCATACATGTTGTATTGTTCCAAGAGCATCAATAGATGAGACCGTCAGGATAACAAATAGACAGAATAGGGAACAGAATTGCCAACATCCCTATAACTATCTTTTATTTTAATAATTTGTGACTATAAAACCACTATATTTGAACCCCAATATTTCAACCTCCAATGTGCTATCCCCAGAAGTAGAAAAGACACATAAAGAAATTGGGAAGGATGTCTGGATCAGACCAAGTACATACAGAGGAAATCCATGCTGAAAGAGGCCATCACGTGTCACCGGGGGGGTGTACCTAACATAGCCCCTTGAAAGATATTCCAAGGATTATAACACTGCTGGGGTAACCACCGCTCAGAACCTCTACCCATGTATCTCCATGTACTAGTGTGATATACAAAAAAGTCCAAGAGACATAATTTCGGGGTAATTAATCAAATTAATAATTAATTAATGAAAGGATGATCATTCGGCTTTCTCTTGTAAACCACAGGCCCTTCATGGAGGCCTCTTGAAGCGTATATACCATTAGAAGAGTGGGTATTCTTGACAGATGGGAATCGACTCTGATCGGTTAACAATGAATGAGAATGAATTCTAATGAGGGGCTAGGTATGTGACTCTGATCATGTCACCCATGGTCAAAGAGAGACTCATTCAAGCCAGACTACTCCCGCCTCTGCGGCAATCTATGCAAAAGGATTTCTCCAACAGCGAACGATGATGGTGCGTTAAGAATTCCACCTAGAAGAACAAATATTAACTTATCTGGGAAGAGAGGGTACAGGTCACCAGCTCTACCTCCTACCTGTTAAAATAATAATAATAATGAATATTTATGTGACACCTACTCTATGTCGGTCACTGTGCTAAGAACTTTACAAATATTTGGTCCTCACAACAACCCCCGTTTCACAGATGGGAAGACTGAGGCCAAAAGAAATTAACTGGCTTCCCTCCCTTCCCCCTCCTCACTCCTGCCTTCTGGCTTCCTTGGCTTCCTTCCAGTCTCAGCTCGAATAGCACTTTTGGCGGGAAGTGGTGGGTGATGGTGGGTTAAGAATTCCGCCTAGATGAGATTCTCCTTGTAAGGTTTTCTAGTTGGGCCAGGCAAGAAACAGGAACCCAGAGGATCTGGACAATCTTGTCTATCGGCAATGTCCTTCACAAGGACTGGCTGAATAACCTACAGGGATTTATTTCTGAATGAGGAAATAGTGAGGAAAAAACCCCAGATTCCCTCCACCCCCAATATTAATTAGTTATTAACATAAGAGAGAAATGATCATTTATCTCACCATGCTAAACCAGTTGATCTGTTATTTAAAGAAAAGGGCATTTAATTAAACAGAACAGCACATTAATTAAAAAGGAAACATTTCTCCTAGACAAAGGAACACACTATCTCAGATTTCCACGCGCCAGTAGGCGAGGAGATGCTCCCAAATAACGGAAGCTCCTGGGGCTCCATCTCCCAGCTGAAACACCTCCCATGGCCTCCTTGGGTCAGTTTCTCAGAAGTTCATTACGCCTCACTGATGCACACTGGGCATCGCTATTGGTCCATAGAGCTGCCGTAAGAAACTGCTTCTCCGGGGAGGAGATGCTGCTGTCTTCTGCGGGTCTCCTTCAATAAGTGGCTGCCGGCTTCTTTTGGAGGGTTGCTTCCTTCACTTCTGGAACATGTGTTTTTGTTTTTGTTTTCTGGGAAGCAGTATTATCTTTTTTAAGAGACTGCCCATGCCTACAGTAAGGCTAAGTGGATAGAATCTCGGACTTGGTGTTAGGAAAGGCTGGATTTGGGTCTCATCTCAGATACTTATTAGCTATGCAGCTCCAGGCAAATCACTTAGCTTCTCTGAGACTCAGTTTCCTTATCAGTAAAATGAGGATAGTGTTGGTATTTGCCTCACAGGGTCGTTGTGAGATTAAATGAGGTAAGGTACGGAAAAGATTTTACAAACCTCAGAATGCTGGGTCCATAGTCAACCAAGAAGAGTTTATCAAGCCCTAGCTGGGTGCCAGTCACTGGGCTAAGCGCTGGGAGTGTGAATAAACACAAGGATGTGCCTGTCCTCAAAGAGCCTACTTTCTTTTTCTTTTTCTTTTTTTTTGAGGAGCCTACTTTCTAATGAAGGAGACAGTGCATAAACAGCCATGTACAAACAATAGAGAGAGAGAGAGAGTAAAGAAAGGGTGGTCTGAGCGGGAGGGACTAGGGGATGGGAGTGGGCCAGGACATTGGGGAAAATAAGAAAGGCTTCCTGCTGAAAGGGATATTTGAGCTGAGCCTTGCAAGAAGCTAAAGGCAGAAGTGAGGAGGGGGAAGGGAGGGAAGTCAGTTAATTTCTTTTGGTCTCAGTTTCCACGTCTGTGAAATGGGGATGATAGTAATAGAATCCACCTCTAATGGTTGTTGTGAAGATAATATTTCTTAACACAGTGATTGACACATAGTAGGTGCTGTATAAATATTAATTATTATCATTATTATTGTTTTAACAGGTAGGAGGTACCCTCTCCTCCCAGATAACTGCCCTTCTAGTGTGAGGCAGTGGGGAAGATGCTGAATTTGGACACAGAGAATCTGAATTCAAATCCAGACTCTGCCCCTTAATGCCGCTGTCTCTTTGGAAAGGTCGCTCAACCTCTGGGTGTCTCAGTTTTGTCATGTGGTGGCATACTGGATAGAGTCCTGGACCTAGAGTCAGGAAGAGCTGAGTTCAAATCCAGCCACCATCGCTTACTAGCTTAAGTCACTTAACTTCCCAGCTTCAGTTACCTCAATTATAAAAAGGGAATAGTCACAGCAGCTGCCTCTCAGGGTTGTTACGAGGGTACAAATATTTTTGTAAAAGTCCTTAGCACAGTGGCTGGCACGTAGTAGGAGCTTAATAGATGCTTGTTTCCTTCTCTTCCCTTCCTCATCCCCCTTTCAGCTTGAGATCTGTGAAACTGTGATTACTGAAAAGAAATCAGCCTTTCAGTGCCTACAGAAAAACCCAAATGGCTCTAAAATGCTTATTGTCCAGACTAGGACATGCAGCTGGATGCCTGTCGCGTGAAGGAATCCATAATGCCGCCTATGTAGGCCAGGCCCTGCAGGTGGATGAACGATGAGCTGGGCCCCAGAACTGAATAGAAGGAAGAGAGCGGGCTGAATTTCATTTGGAAAATTGTGAAGTGCTTTTAATGATCCCAAGGGGCCGCCCAGCGCAAAAACCCATCTTTATAAAACCAGGGTTTTAGGACTCCATGTGGTGATGAATATTAGAACACCACAGCCCCGCCCTCTGTAAAAAGCCTTTGCTAATCCCCCTTAATGCTCCAGCCTTGCCCCTGAGATGGTCCCTAATTTACCTTGTCTTGTTCACGTATAATTGTTTGCATGTTGTCTCCCCCATTAAATTGGAAAATGGGGGGCGGGGAACAAATGGTTTTTCGGCTTTCCTACACCTAGCGCTGAGCATAGTACATAGTAGGCACTTAATAAGTTCTTGTTGACTTGACCCTGAAGACCCTTAAGTAGAAAGCAGCCCAAAGGCCAACGAAGAGAACACACAGGCATAAGTAACCTGTGGCATGTTTCCAATGGTGAGCTGGCCATCTAGAATCTTTGCTGAGTGTTTATACTGTGGACCAGGCACTGCACTAAGCGCATGCAAATGTAAGCAAGCCATATGGCCCCTCCCTCAAGGAGCCTACATTCTAATGGAGGGAGACATTTCTTGGAGCCAAGATGGCAGAGTTAGCAGTAAACCAGCGCAAGGCTTCCATAGTCACCTCCAAACGACCCTAAAATAGAGCCCCCAAACAGATACTGGAATAGCACAAAGATGGAGTGAAACAATCTTTTAGCCCAAGAAACTTGGAGGATCATCAGGAAAGGCCCATCTCACTCCGGTGAAAGAGGAATGCAGTCCAGGACAGGAAGCATCCCAGCAAGCCAGCGGGAGATCCTGAGCCCCGATGTGGTGGAGCAGGTAAACGCCAGCACCAGGACCCCTCATATGCCTTGGCATAGCCAGGGGAACTGGCAGACTCCAGCTCTGAGAACCACCATATGCTTCAGACAAACAGGGAGACACCTACCCTACTGGTGCCTAAATAAACTAGCCAGCACTGACCTGCCCTCTCTCCCCTTACCCCACCTTCCCACCCCCATCCCATGCTACAGTGTGGTCCTGGGCAAACAGGCAGCCTCCTGAGCCTGACCACCAGGTGCTTCAGCGTAGCCACTGGCAAATGCAGAAACACCCCACCAGGCCTCAGCACACACCAGGCACCCCCCACTAGGACCCCAGCTCAGCACCAGGCAAGCTGCCAGATCCCCATGGCCTCCAGCGGCGCCAGCCAACCCTCACCCCATGCACCAGACACGAGGGTCCCCAGCGAGCCTCAGGGCAACATCAGTGCAGCAGCAGGGAAACAGCCACTAGCTACCCTGGGAGCAGAGTCAAATTTAAAAGAAAGGAAAAAAAGAAAAAAAAAAGGATGAGCAGAAAACAACAACAAAAAAGGAACCTGGCCATAAAAAGTTATAATGGTGACGGGGGAGACAAAGACGGAGACTCAAAAGAGAACAATGATGTCAAAACACTTATGAGCACCTATAGGTCTCAAGCCCAGAAAGATCCCATGAAAGAGCTCAAAAAGGAGCTTAAAATCATATAAGACAGACAGAAGAAAAATTGGGAAGAGAAATGAGAGTGATGCAAGAGAATTATGAAAAAAAAGTCAATGGCTTAGAAAACATTCTAAGGAAGGAAGCTAAACATGATCGTTGAGAGAAGTTCTACATCCACCATCTTGGCCAACAACTACATCCAATGCCCTGAATGGGTGTATAAATCCAATACCCCCAAGAATAGCACTGCCCCTCAGACCATAGGCTCTTCTTCTAGCCCAGTCACCATAACCATCATCCAGGAGAATAATCCCTGTGGAAAAAGGGTATGCCATCACTGCCATTACCTATACCAACTGGGATGCTCAACGTCCTGCAGGGCTATTGAGATCAAAAGCTAGGGGTGACAACAACTCCCATGTGCTGCCCCCCCTAACTCTTAACATCAGCCCTGCTTTTAGCCTGCCCCTACAGTCATCCTCTGGGGAAGCAACCTTTGTGGATATGATGCAGCCCCAGCCTGCTTTCTTGGCAGCCGCTGCCACCAAATACCTTAAAGAAAGTCTTAATGCCAGAGTTTCTGGCACCATCGAATAGCTCGACATCAGAAATGATATGGCTTTATGAACAGAAATGACACTAGAGAAGATACATTGCCATCTGTTTGGTCATTTCATCCTAAAGACCCACAGGGCCTTTTCCCCTGACTTCGAGCTGAGCCTGCCCTATATACGTTGTCTCCCCCTTAGGGGTTCTTCGCCATTTTTGTGTCCTGGATCCCTACGACAGTCTGTTAAGCCCACAGACCCCTTTCTCAGAATAATTTGTTTAAATGCAGAAAATAAAATAGAGTTATAAGGAAAACCAATTACATTGAAATAGAATTACATTTTTTTTAAATTAAGTTCACAGACCCCATGTTTTGTTTTGTTTTGAGACTGAATCTCCCTATCTTGCCCAGGTTAGATATGCATCAGCCACTGACTGGCCTGATCCCAATTCTGATTGGTACAGAAGCTTCAGCCTACTCAGATTTTATGACCTGGGCCAATTTTCCCCTCCTTAGGGAACCTGGTGCCTCGCTATTCCCTGTGGGAGGGAGGGCTCCTCATATCGGTGCCAGACTTAGTGGAGACATCCAGTCAGTTTTATCTTTTCAGAGCTCCCAGGCTCAAGTGATCTACTAGTCCTGGCTTCCCTGGCAGCAGGGACCAAAGGCAAGCTTCGTCATTCCCAGCCTTGATTCCAGCTTGAGGATCTCTGCTCTCGGTTGGATCCGTAGGGGGAGCATGGATCAAATTGCCCAGTATGAAAAGCCGTAAACTAGTTTTAATCTGTAGTGGAGTGAATTCCTCCACTCATAATAATAGTACCTACTTCTTGGGGTTATTGTGACAATAAAACGAGATATTTGTAAAACTCTTTACAAATCAGAAAGTGCTTTATGATAAGAACGCTAGTGATAATAGCTAATATTTACATAAGGCAGATAGGTAGTGCAGTGGATAGAGCGTAAGGCTCAGACGCTGACCAGCTGTGTGACCCTGGGCAAGTCACTTCACCCTGTCTGCCTCAGTTTCCTCATCTGTAAAATGAACTGGAGAAGGAAATGGCATACCACTCTAGTATCGTTGCCAAGAAGTGCTGGCATTGTGGATAGACAGCTGGGGAAGTACCTCACCACAAGTTCCCTACACTGGAGAGCTGGTTGTTAAATATTTACCAGAATACCTTTGCCCACATCACTAGCCGTCTTATAACAGAAGATGACTGATCATTTGTTGGGGCATTTTTAAGAAGGAATTCCCACCCAGATATGGGCTAAAAAGTGGAAAGCGTGTTTTCACTGGAGTGTGAGGACCTAGGTTCTAATTTCCCTTCTGATGCTGTGTCATTTTGGCAAGTCACTTGACCTCCTGAGTTTCTCTAAAATGGGATATTGAACTAGATGGCCTCTGAAGCCTGGCTCTAAATCTCAAAGGCCTGGGAGGTGGGTGGTACCATTCCCTTCCAACTCTGAGATTCCAGAATTACCTGATCCGTTTGTTAAAAGAAGTCATGGGACTACATCATTTCACCTCAGATGACAACAACCCCCTAACCAGCCTCTCTGCTGGTAGTCTCTCCTCTTTTTTTTTTTGGAGGGGGGAAGGCAGGGCAATTGGGGTTAAGTGACTCGCCCAAGGTCACACAGCTAGTGTGTGTGTCAAGTGTCGGAGGTCGCATTTGAACTCAGGTCCTCCTGACTCCAGGGCCGGTGCTCTACTCACTGCGCCACCTAGCTGCCCCAGGTACTCTCTCCTCTTGGCAATAGTCTTCCTGACTTTTCCTAGTTTTTCTTATATTTGTTATTAGTATGAAGCTCTCAAAGGCAGAAACCATATCCTATCTGCCTAGGCCCGTTTCTGGGCGACGTAGTCACTGCTGAGAAGCTGATAGGACTTCCGTGACCTGTTGCATCAGATCCATATTCCCCGGCCCGACTCCATTTTCCTCCCTTTTCACCTCACCAACCAACACTGACTCTCGGCTCTGAGGGGCCCTTCGCGTAATTTGCTTGTTCCCCCCTTATCTTTCCACATTCCGTGGAATGCCCCTCTCCTCTTCTCTTTTTTTTAACCAGACCTAAGATTTCAATAGTGTAGGAAACTCCCAAGAAATACCCTCTACCAGTGCAACTTTGCAGTCTTTTTTATAGAGAGTTGCCTGGACTACAGAGAAGTCACTTGATAGAATTTCACATACAGTGTGTGTGTCAGGGATGGGACTGGTGGTACCCTGACTCCAAGACTGGCCTTCCGTCCACTATTCCAGGCGGCCTCTCATCACCTGATCTTTCTCTTCATCCCCTAGAGATGCCTAAGTGTGTATGTAGGGGTGGGCAACCTGCAGCCTTGAGGCCACATGTGGCCCTCTAGGTCCTCAAGTGCGGCCCTCTGACGGAATCCATACTTCACAGAACAAATTGGATTTGGTCAAAGGGCCACACTTGAGGACCTAAAGGGATATTCAGAGAGAAGGCTGAGGAAACAAAGAGAGAGGAGGGTGGGAGTGGGGGATGGGGGGGTAGGGAAGAGAGAAAGAGAGAGACAGATTAAAAAGAGGATGGCGGGGGAGAGAGACAAACACACAGAGATGGAGAGAGAGGAAGGGAGAGAGAGACAGAGAGGGTGAGAGAGACACGGGGTAGGGGAAAGCGGGGGAGAGAACGAGAGAAAGAGAAAGAGAGAGAGAGGGAGAGAGAGAGAGAGAATGCTAAATACTTACTATATCCCTGGGTATACAGATACAAAAACCCAAGCTGGTCCCAATTCTCAAAAAGTTTATATTATAATAGGGGAAGACAGAACATAAGGGGGAGCTGGAAAGTGGGAGAGGGGAAGCAAAGTTCTGAGGAGATGGAGCAGTTCTAAGAGTAAGATGAGCTGCGAGTAGGTGGAGACTATGGCTCAGGCCTCTCAAGAAATGGCTCTGTCAGCCAGACTCGGCAATCAGGAGAGCAGGCCCCAGGGCCAGAGTCATGGCAAGGTGGGCAGAACCACTGAGAAGGTGGAGCAGACAGGAGATTGAGTTGAGTTGAGATTGAGTTTAGACTGTAAGCTTCATGAGGGCAAGGGGCTTTTCTTATCTAAGCTTTGTACCTTAACCCAATGTCTAGTATAGTGCTTTGCACCAAGGACAAACTTAATAAATGCTTGTGTAATTGAATTTTTATATTGCTTTGTAATTGCTTTTAACTTAACCTTGTTTGCCTCAGTTTCCACATCTGTAAACATGATTTGGCAAAGGAAACCGCAAACCACTACAGTATCTTTGTGAAGAAAACCCCAAAATGAGGTCATGAAGGGTCACACATGGCTGAAATGAGCCTTTCAAAATGAATCATTTTTAACTAGAGCTTTAGGGCAGTAGATGGCACCATAGAAAGAGTTCTGGGCCTGAAGTCAAGAAGACTCATCTTCCTGAGTTCAAATCTTGCCTCAAACACTGACTAGCTGCGTGACCCTGGGCAAGTCACTTCACTGTGTTTGCCTCAGTTTCCTCATCTGTTAAAATGAGCTGGAGAAGGAAAGGGAAGAGTCCTCCAGCATCTTTGTCAAGAAAACCCTAAATGGGATTATGAAGAGCCAGATACAACAGAAATAACTGAACGACAACCTCTAGTGCCTCACGGTCGGCAAAGAGCTAAGACTACAAAAAGTAGGGAGGCCCCACGGTGCAACGGCTGGAGCGCTGGATTTGGAGTCAGAGAAGAGAACTGGGTTTGAACTTAGGCAAAATCTCGTTGTCTTTGGGCCTCAATTCCCTCGTCTTAAAAAAATGAGGGAGCGGGACTAGATGACCACCAGGGCCCCCAGCTCTAAATCTCAATGGCCTGGGAGGTAGGTGGGGCCAGTCTTTTGTGTCCATAGTACAGATGAGGAGACAGAGGGCCATAGAGCTGAAGAGTCTCGTCCAGTGTCAGTCAGATAGTATTGAAGGGAGTTAATGGGACAAGAGGTCCGATGGTCTTTCCTCAACACCATTCTCTTCTCACCCGAGGGTAGTGCACTATGGCCGCCGTTAAGTGAAAAGCTCTCAGAGACAGAAACCATATCACGTCTGTCCGGTCACGGTGCTGGGCATGTAGTCAGTGTTGATGGGCTGATAGATAATTGAGAGCTGCGGTCCTTGCTCAGCTGTTTTTCAATCGTGACTGACTCTTCGTGACCCCGTTTGGGGTTTTCTTGGCAAAGATACTGTAGCAGTTTGCCATTTCCTTCTCCAGCTCAATTTACAGATGAGGAAACTGAGTTAAACAGGGTGAAGTGACTTGCCCAGGGTCACACAGCTAGTCAGTGTTTGAGCCCAGATCTGAACTCAGGAAAATGAGTCTTCCTGACTTTATGGCCAGCCCTCTTTCCATGGTGCCACCTAGCTGCCCTAAAGCTCTAGTTAAAAATGATTCATTTTGAAAGGCTCATTTCAGCCATGTGTGACCCTTCATGACCTCATTTTGGGGTTTTCACTGGAGTGGTTTGCCATTTCTTTCTCTAGTTCATTTTACAGGTGAGGAAACTGAAGCAAACAGGGTTAAGTGATTTGCTCTGGGTCACCCAGCTAGTAAGTGCCTGAGGCCGGACTTGAACTCGTGAAGATAAATCTTCCTAACTCTAGTCCTGGCACCCCATCCGTGCACCACCTAGCGGCTCTAACTAAGGAGGCAGACCGAAGCTGAGGATCTTTGATTACCCACCTAGATTGTTGGCCATTGAAGACAGCATTGGATTTGGGGTTAGAGAACCTGGCTGTGAGTCATAGCTTTGTGGCTCTCTCCCTGTCTGATCTGGGCCTTCCCTCACTTGTGAAATAAGGGAGTTGGGTTAGATGGTCTCTGCCCTCCCTTCCAACTCTAAATCGACAATCCCAAGTATGAACCCCCAATTGGGTTCAACATTTAGCAAGGTTTCAGTGTCTGAGTGTGAGTCCTGGATGGCACTCGAGGCCTTGGGACTTTGGCTGCAGGAAGGTGGTTTTCCTGACTCTACCCCACACCAACTTACTTATCAGCTGTGCACATTCAGGTCAGCTCTCTGGAGCCGTCATGATTCCAACCACGGCCAAGGAGAGCCGCAGAGCAGCAAACTCTTGCTACAGAGGCAATCAAAGGTACAGGATCGTACGGTTATTACAGTCCTAGGTTTAGAGCTGGGAGGGGCCTTACAAATGATTACTAAGCAGCAGCTCGTATTTATAGAGACCTTTGAGGTTTATAGCCTCCTTTCCTCGTAACAACCCAAGGAGTTGGTTAGAGTGAGTGCTTGTGCACCCATGTCCCCAAATGAGAGGCAGGTGTGGTGTAGTGCACAGAGGACAGTCCTGGGAGTTGAGATAATAGTCATAATATTAACAATAACAAACCAACTATGGTTGCCAAGATTTGTATAGAGATTTAAGGTTTGCAGAACACTTGACAAGGATCTCATTTTATCCTTAGAACAGGGCAGCTAGGTGTGCGGTAGACAGAATGCTGGATCTGGAGTCAGGAAGATTTGACTTCAAATCCAGCCTCAGACACGGACTGGTTGTGTGACCTTGGGCAAGTCACTTCACCCTGTTTGCCTCAGTTTCCTCATCTGTTAAGTGAGCTGGAGAAGGAAATGGCAAACCACTCCAGTATCTCTGCCAAGAAAAACCTAAGAAGCGGGGCAGCTAGGTGGCCCAGTGAGTTAAGCAGCGGCCCTGGAGTCAGGAGGACCTGAATTCAATCCAGCTTCAGACACTTGACACTTACTAGCTGAGTGACCTTAGGCAAGTCACTTAACCCTGATTGCCCTGCCCCCCCAAAAAAAACCCTAAAAGGGGTCATGAAGAACCCGTAACAGCTGAAAAATGGCTAAACAACAACCACTTTTAGGCTAACTCTGGGAGATAGGGGCTATTATTATCCCCGTTTTATAGACAAAGAAACTGAGGCAGAGAGCATTTAAGTGACTTGCCTGGGATCCCATAGCTAGTAAGTGTCTGAGGTCAGATTTGCACTTGGGTCTTCTTGACTCCAGGTTCAACTCTATTCATTGTGCCATCCAGTTGCCTCAAATGACAAAGAGGCAATGACCCGGGTTCAAGTCCTGCCTCAAGCCCTATATATTGGCTCTTCAACCCTGGACAAGTTTCTTAACCTCTTAGGGCCCCAGCTCCTCTGCGTTGATAGATCCCTAACAAAATCATGGGTCTCCACTCTGTCTCTGTCTCTGTGTCTCTGTCTATCTCTCTCTCGTGGACGCACACATGTTTATCTGTGTACATGTAACCCCCCTGAGGCCAAAGATCAGAGCCTGGAACAATATGTTGAAATGTTTGTAGAATGGAATATTTATTGGTCTTTTCCTTTTCTTTTTTTTTCCTCTTCCTTTTTTTTGCACATAATAGTATTTCATTTTTTCCAATTACATAGAAAGATAGTTTTCAACATTCATTTTTGTAAGATTTTGAATTCCAAAATTTTCTCTGTCCCTCCCTTCCTTCCCTCCTCCCCAAGACAGCAAGCAACCTGCTATAGGTTCTACATGCCCAATCGTGTCAAACATATTTCCACCTTAGTCGTGTTGTGAAAGAAGAATCAGAACCAAAGGGAAAAACCACAAGAAAGATAAAACAAAAAACAGGTGAAAATAGAATGCTTCGATCTGCATTCAGACTCCATAGCACTTTCTCTGGATGTGGATGCATTTTCCATCACGAGTTTTTGGGAATTGTGTTGGATCATTGTATTCCTGAGAAGAGCTAAGTCTATCATAGTGGGTCATCGCACAGTAAGGCCGTTACTATGTACAGTGTTCTCCTGGTTCTGCTCACTTCGCTCAGCATCAGTTCACGTTAGGTCTTTCCAGGTTTTTCTGAAGTCCACCTGCTCATCGTGTCTTACAGCCCAATAGTATTCCATTACATTCATGTACCGCAACTTGTTCTGCTATTCCCCAATTGATGGCCATCCCCTCAATGTCCATTCTTGGCGACTACAAAAAGAGCTGCTATAAATATTTTTGTACACATGGGTCCTTTTCCCTTTTTTATGGCCTCTTTGGGATACAGACCTAGAAACAGTTCTGCTGAGTCAAAGGTTATGCACAGTTTTATAGCCTATAGTTCCAAATTGCTCTCTAGAATGGTTGGATCAGTTCACAACTCCACCAACGATGCATTAGTGTTCCAGCTTTCCTATATCTTCTCCAACATTTATCATTTTCCTTCTCTGTCATATTAGCTAATCTGATAGGTGTGAGGTGGTACCTCAGAGTCGTTTTGATTTGCATTTCTCTAATCAATAGTGATTTAGAGCATTTTTTCATATGACTATAGGAAGCTTTAATTTCTTCATCTGAAAACTGCCTGTGCACATCCTTTGACCATTTCTCAATTGGGGAATGACGTGTGAAATGTTTTTTGTTGAATCCCTGTTTTGGAGATGAAGAAATTGAAGTTCATAAAAGAGCATGGCAAGAACTGACACATAGTTAACTCTTCAACAAAAATGTGTTGACTGGTTGACCAATTGACTGATACAGAACTCTGCTTTGTAGGTAATTCTCACTGGCCCTCTTAGCCACTCTGGATCACTCTTGCCAGCATCCTGAATTCAGTCTTTTCTTGGTCCTGGGTCTTTTTGTTTGATGCCCAAGAAATCTCGAGTCTCAGTGCAAAGTGTGCCAGATGGAGAATCAGGAGATCTGGGTTTAATTCAATCCAATTACATTCATTAAGCATTTATTTATTACAGTAGAATTTATTAAGTGTTTGCTCTGTGCCAGACAGTATGGTAGTCCTGGCAAGGCAAAGAAAAAAAACATGACAAAATAGTCCCTGCCCTCTAGGTCTTCAAGCGTGGCCCTTTGACTGAATCCGAACTTCGCAGAACAAATTTGAGAAATGGAAGCTGAAGGAGGGGGAAGGTATACTGAGTATAGTATGACATTTGTTCTGTGAAGTTTGGATTCAGTCAAAGGGCCACACTTGAGGACCTAGAGGGCCACATGTAGCCTCCAGGCTGCAGGTTCTCCACCCATGCTCTAGGCCTCCTTCCACAGTTGCCTGAAAAGTCTATAAGCATTTATTAAACCCTTACTGTGGGACAAGCGCTGTGATAAATGTTAGGGATACAAAGAAAGGCCAAATCAATTCTGGGGTGCCCTGAGGTGTTCTGCGTCTACTGGGGGAGACACTGAGGAGATATTGCCCTTCTGCCTCACCCCAATTTCTTCATCTCAAATCTCCTTTTGGTCCTCTGGGGCCTCTCCTCCCTCTAACCTTTTCTACAGCTCTGGACATTTGGCCTAGCTGGAGCTTTGCTGTGCTGAACCCCAAGGAACACTCTCTGGTCTCTCTGGCCTCCCTCCCTCTCTCTTTTTCCCCTTTCCTCTCTCCTCTCTCTTATTCTCTTCCTTTATTTCCCCTGACTCCTCTCTCTGTCTCTGTCTCTCCCTCTTTCTCCCTCTTCTGTTGCTCCTCTTTCTCTCCCTCTCTTTCTCTTTTTCTTTCTCCCTCTCCTTCCTTCTCCCTCTTTTTCTTCTCACTCTCCCTCCTTTTATCTCCCCCTCCTCTTGCTCTCTCTCTCCTTCCCTCCCTCTTTCTGTCCTTCTGTCCTTTCTCTTTCTCTCCCTCCCTTTCTTTCCCTTTCTTTCTGTCCTTTTCCTTCTCTTCTTCTTCTTCTTCTTTTTCTTCTTCTTCTTCTTCTTCTTCTTCTTCTTCTTCTTCTTCTTCTTCTTCTTCTTCTTCTTCTTCCCTCTCCCCCTCCCTCCCTTCCTCCCTTTCTCCCTTGCTCCTTTTTCCCTCTCTTTTCCTCCATCCTCTCTCTCCCTCTCCCCTCTCTCTCCTTTCCCCCCTCTCCTCCTCCTCCTGCTGCTCTCTCTCTCTCTCTCTCTCTCTCTCTCTCTCTCTCTCTCTCTCTCTCTCTCTCTCTCTCTCTCTCTTTCACACACACACACACACACACACATTTACATAATATATGGGAACCATAAATATGTAAGCATAGCCAGCCCAGGGCCTGCTCTTATGGACCTTACTGTGCTCTATGGGGATATGACATCTGCACAAATAGCTTCTAAGATAATGTATGTGGAGTGCATCAGTAGAGATTGAGTTGGCCCCAGAGCCAGGGAGATCTGGTTTCAAGTCTCTCCTCTGACACAGCCAGGCTGCATGACCCTGGGCAAATTTATTAATCTCTCAGTGCTTTAGGCAAGTCTTTAGGATTCTAAGTCCCAGAGAACGTGCTAGAGGGAGTTCATTTACCTGGGAATTACAGTATAAGAGTGCATTTAGGTCTAACCCTATAAGAGTGAGCCCAGTGAAAGAGGTCCTTGCCTCTCTCCCCATCCTTAAGTGCATTAAGAGGTATTAGGAAAGTGTTTTCTAAAGTCTTTACTGACTTGGGGGAGGAAGGATGGTCATATCTTCTTGAAAAAGATATATAAGCTGGACTTGGGAGGATGGTTAGAAATTCATCAGGTGTTCTAGGTATAAGGAACAGTGACAAAGGTATGTATGTGGGCAAGTGTGGTATGTGTGCAAGAAGCATCACAAATAGCCCAAAGAAAGGACATGAAAGATCCTCTTGAATACCACCCCCCCCATTTTACAGATGGAGAAATTGAGGCCCTGGGAGAGGAGGTGACTTGTCCCAGATCACACACATCATAAATGGCAGAGCTGGGGTCTGGCTGCAGGCCCTTTGGACTCCAAAGTCAGTGCTTTTCCAGATACTCCATGGTTTTTCAGAGATGTAAAGTGATTTATTTGGCAGGAGCACAAATTATGTGGAGGGAAGTAATATGATATGAAGCTGCAAATAGAGAGTGAATGAGTGTGGAGGCCCTTGAGTGCTTTGCAGAGGGGTCTGTACTTTATTCACCAAGTAGGAAAGAGGAGCTGGAGGGTTAGGGTTTTTTTTGTTTTTTGTTTTTGTTTTTTGGAAGGCAATTCTGGCAGAGGTAAAAAGGATGGATTGGAGGGGGTGTGAGTGACAGAGATACTCTTTTTGCAAAGCCTATTAAAAGCATATTCTCAAGAGTCAGATCAAGGCAAATGCTACTGGCTGTTCTGTTTTTGACTCTGTGTGTGTGTGTGTGTATCTTAGGGGTGGTTGTGTGGGGGATAAAAGGAGAGGAGAATTGGGGACAGGAGATAGGGAATCAAATGTGGGGGATAGAAGACAGTGAATGAAAGGTGAAGAGTGAGGGATGGGAAATGGAGAGATGGGGGATGGGAACTGGATAACAGGGGACTGAGGATGGGGAACTGGAAATGGATGATGAAAATGGAGACGGTGAAAGAGGGATGATCATGGGGGATGTGGGTGGGGAAAGGAGAAGGAAGACAGGATGGAAATGGGGATGAGAATGAGAAATATGAAGGAGGAATAGATAATGGGGATGGGAATGGAGGATGGAGAATGAAGAATGGGGAATGTGAAAGAGGGATGAATCATGGGGAATGGGGGATAGGAAAGGAGAAGGACAGGGTGGGAATGGGGGGTGGGGGACTGGGAAAGGATAAGGAGGACAGGATGGGAATGGGGGTTGGGAGATGGGGTGTAATGGCAACCACACTGGCACTCCCAGGATGGCTGCTAGCACAGATTCTTAGATCTGTTTTACTAGAAAAGACAGCTATTTCAGGGGTCCACAACCTTCTTTAATTACATAAAATACAAACAGAGAAAATACAGAGCAGAGATAAAAGACCAACAGACAGGGCTTTACCACCCGAATCAAAACAATGCTCCTATATACTTTACATGCACCACTGAATCAAGAGAGCCTTTACCTCTGAGCAGTTGGGGAGCTCTGAACAGTTGGCCACTCAGAGTCTTGACCAGGGAATGCTAGCCGACTGACTAGTCAGGATCTCTGGGCTTTGGCTGCTTCAGTTCATTACAGGGGTTGATCCGGTGGCAGTTAGCACTAGAGGTTCTCTTTTTCATGGAGCCTGTGGGATTCAGCGCCAGGAGTCAGAGGTCAGATTTCTCCAAGTTGTACTGAAGGCTGTGGTTGGCAACTCTGCTCATTAAAAAGAGTCTGTGAGGATACCAGGGACTACAGTTGGTGGGGTGAACTCAGGGCAAAACTGTGAAGTCAGTGACCCCCTCAATTCTCACCCCCTTCCTTGGGCATTCAGGGCCAAAGAGCTTCCTGGGAACATAGCTTTAGAGCTGAAAATCATCCAGTTCTACCTCCCCATTTTACAGACGAGGAAACTGAGAAACTTACAAGATCCTTCTTGTAAGCGAGCCCCCAAAGCAAAAGCTCACCTCTCATAATATATACTCTTTCAGCTAATAGGCTCAGAGCTACAAGGCATCACAACCCTCCTGACTTGGTGCCTAATTAACAAAAGGTGTGTAAGCCTTCTTACAAGCAAGCAAGCTTCCCTTAATGGGAAGCCTATTGATGGGTGGGGAAGATCTTATTCCCTATTAACCTTATACAGGAAAAGGATAAGGAGGACAGAATGGAAATGGGGGATGGGAATGGGGAATATGAAAGAGGGATGATAATGGGAAATGGAAGATGAAGGATAAAGAAAGGATGAGGAGGACAGTATGAAGAATAAGAAAGGGCTAATGGGCAATGGAAATGGTAAAGTGGTAATGTGGAACTAAGGATGAGGAATAGGAAATGTGTGTTGGAGATAGGACTTGAATATAATATGACATGACATAATATAATATAATGCAATACAATATAATGTAAATGGGGAGTAGGGGACAGAGAAAAGATAATAGGAGACTAACGATGGGGAGTATGAAATGGGTGAGGAGGATAGGGAGTGAGGGTGTCAGAAAGTGATGGATAATGCAGAATAGGGGAAATGCAGGATAAAGAAAAGACAAGGAAGGGACTGAGGTTGGGGAATAGGAAATGGGGGTGGGGAGTAAGACTAGTAAAAGAGGGATGATAATGGGGATGCAGATGAGAAGTAGGAAATGGGGGATGGGAGTGGGGTCTGTGAAAGAGAGATAGTGGGGCATGGGGTAGAGAATGGGGAATAGGGGTTAGAGGATGAAAGATGAGGGTACTTTCCTATGTGACTCTGTGAAAGTCATATCAAACCCGACTTGATGCGGTTTATTTTATTTTCTACCCTGCCATCATTTTCCCAGACACCCAGGCTTGCAACCTAGATGTCATCCTAGACTCCTCACTCTCTCTCTCTCTCCATATCCAATCAGTGGTCAAGTCCTCTCCTTTCCATCTCCATAACACATTTTCTATGTGCCCCTTCTGGCACTGTCATCACCCTGGTGCAGGCTTTCATCACCCCCATGCCTCAACTCTTGCAATGACCCGATGACTGGTCTCCCTGCCTCAAGTCTCTTGCCACTCCAGTCCAGTTGGCTACCAACGTGATCTTTCTTACAATATCATCCCCTTATAAATTCCAGAGGCTCCCTATTGCCTCCAGGATCAAATAGAAAATCCTTAGTTTGGCATTCAAAGCCCTTCCTAACCTGGCCCCCTCCTCCCTTTCTAGGCTTCTTACATTTTACTCCCCTCCAAGTACTCTGCAGTCTGGTGACACTGGCCTCATGGCTCTGCCTTGCACAAGACACCCATCTCATCTTCTATATAACTTGTTTGGGAGCAGTGAAGTGGCAGAGAGAATAGAGCACTGGACCTGGAGTCAGGAAGACCTGAGTTCAAATGTGACCTCAGACACTCGCTAGCCATGTGACCCTGGGCAAGTGACTTCACCCTATTTGCCTCGGTTTCCTCATCTGTAGAATAAGCTGGAGAAGGAAATGGCAAACCACTCCATTATCTTTGGCCAGAAAACCCCAAATGGGGCTGAGAAGAGTTGGAAAGGACTGAGCAACAACAAACAATAGCCTGTTTATACACAGCTGTTTGCACATTGTCTCCCCCATCAGACTATGAACTCCAGAGCGAGGACTGCTTTTTCTTTTTGTTTTGTTTTGTTGCTTCCATTCTTTGTATCCCTAACCCTAAATGCGCACAGTGCCTGGCACATAGTAGGTGCTTACTAAATGCTAGCCGACTGACTAGTCAGGATCTCTGGGCTTTGGCTGCTTCAGTTCATTACAGGGGTTGATCCGGTGGCAGTTAGCACTAGAGGTTCTCTTTTTCATGGAGCCTGTGGGATTCAGCGCCAGGAGTCAGAGGTCAGATTTCTCCAAGTTGTACTGAAGGCTGTGGTTGGCAACTCTGCTCATTAAAAAGAGTCTGTGAGGATACCAGGGACTACAGTTGGTGGGGTGAACTCAGGGCAAAACTGTGAAGTCAGTGACCCCCTCAATTCTCACCCCCTTCCTTGGGCATTCAGGGCCAAAGAGCTTCCTGGGAACATAGCTTTAGAGCTGAAAATCATCCAGTTCTACCTCCCCATTTTACAGACGAGGAAACTGAGGCTCGGAAAGGTTAGCTGGCTTGCCCAAGGTCACCAGGTAGTAACCATAAGAGATGGGATTGGAATCCTGTCCTTCTGACATCAGAGTTACCTTCCTTCTACCCTATCATGCCTCCCCTTAATTCACATAAGGAATATGCATTTCACACCAGAGATGCCTTCCTCAGGGTTTCTGGCCTTCTCCAGAAAAGCCATAGGGCAAAGGCAGAACTCTGGAGCTGAGAACCAAAGAAGGGACAAGTGAGCGAGGAAGGTCAAAATCTAATCCAAAGGAATAAAGCTCTAATGGTGGAACTTTGGATATCTTTTGAGGGAGATCTTTTGGAGTCGAGAGAGAGAGACAGAGAGAGAGAGACAGACAGAGACAGAGACAGAGAGACAGAGAGAGAGACAGAGACAGAGAGAGACAGAGAGGAGAGAGAGAAAGAGATAGAGAGAGAGAGACAGACAGAGACAGAGAGAGAGACAGAGGCAGAGAGAGAGAGACAGAGACAGAGAGAGAGACAGAGACAGAGAGAGAGACAGAGACAGAGAGACAGAGACAGAGAGAGAGAGAGACAGAGAGACAGAGACAGAGACACACAGAGAGACACAGAGAGAGAGAGACACAGAGAGAGACAGACACAGAGAGAGACAGAGAGAGAGGAAAAGGGCAGAGGGAGGAGAGTAGAGACTGGGCCTCAGGCTGTTTTGCTTTCCCTTGCAGTCACGACTTCATCGGGGAGTTCACCACTAGCTACCGGGAGCTGGCTCGTGGGCAGAGTCAGTTCAACGTCTACGAGGTGAGTCTGTTCCCTGCTTCCAGAGCCTGCTGTTAGGAGCTTTATGCTTTAGGTAAGGCCTGAGTCTGGGGAGCTGCAGCCTGGGGCTGAGAAAGCCCATGCCGTGATTTCAGATGTCCCCTCAGGGGACTTCCTTGACTTGCCTCGCCCAGGCTTCAAAGGATCTCTTTTCATTTATCTATCTTATTTTGGGGGGCAGCTAGGTGACCCTGGGCAAGTCACTTAGCCCTGTTTGCCTCAGTTCCTCATTTGTAAAATGAGCTGGAGAGTGAAATCACAAACTCCAACATCTGTGCCAAGAAAACTCCCAAAGGGGTCAAGAAGAGTCGGACATGACTGAAAATGACTGAACAACAACAAAAAATTTATCTTCTAAAGATGGGGGTGGGGTGGGTAGGGGGAAGCACAGGTGGGAGAGCAAGAAGACCTGGGTTCTATTTCCAGTACAGTCACTTACTAGCTGGGTGGCTTTGCTCAAATGATTTTTCCTCTCTGGGACTTGATTTCTTAAAATATAGATAAATATATAGATATATTTGGAATATAAATGTAACAATAGATATAATTCTGACCACTCCTGCCTCACCAGCTTAATTCCTACCTCCGAACCTTTGCCCATGTCCTTCCCTGCCACCTTTAATGGGCTGCCCCTTCTATGTAGAGCTAAATCCTACGCATTGTTTGAGGCTCAGCTCAAGTTCTGTTTCCTCCATTGAGCTCTCTGCCCCCTCCTCCAATTCCACTGATATCCCCTACCCTTTTCTGAACTCCTTCTGTACTTAACATTTACAATCCCCTCACTTTATCGTTTGTTAGGAATAAGGACTCGATCTGTGATTTTATTGGTATAGGGAACTCCTAGGTTAAGAAACTCCCTTAGAATTTGTAGCCCTAGGGACTTGTCTGGGGCTAACCTAAGAGGTTAGCTCCCTCATGGTCACTCAACTAGTGTATTTCTCCGAGTCACTCAGTCAACAGACACAATTTGTAAAGCACTGTGCTAAGTGATACCGAGTCAGGATTTGAACTCAGCTCTCCCTGACCCTAAGCCTAGGTCTAGCTGCCTTTCCAGTGCCTTTTAGAAACGTAAATTTTTTAAAATGCAGATTTAAAAAAAATAAATGCCGAGATTTAGTTTCCCCAGGTCGCTTAGCTAGCAGGTGTCAGAGCCGAGATTTGTATGAAGGACTTCTGCCTTTAAGTGACAGGTTTTGCAGGGTCTTTTGCCCTAGACCTCTGATTCCATTGGGATAAATTATTCCCAATTAATAAACTCCACTTAATTAGGCAGGTCAGCAACTTTTCTACAACCTGTAGCCTTTGAGAATTGATTAAATGACTGAGAAGTTAAGTGATTACACAGCCAACATGTGTCGGATGTGAGACTCAAACCCAGGGTTTCTTGGGTGTTTATTGCCCTCTAGTTGTTTTGGGTGTCTCCTCTCCTCCAGAAGACTGTTAGCCCCTTGAGGACAGGGACCACACTTTCTTTTTGCCCATGTTTCCCACTGGACCTAGCACAGGTCTGGGCACTTAGTAGGTGGTCAATAAATACATTTATTGCACTGAATAGGGATCAAAGTAGATCAATAGCCTAATATTTTTACACTTACTAAATGAGGCTCACTCTTCTTGTTCTCTGCCTCTGAAGGGAGTGGGCGATGAGACCAGACTCTCTTTGGGCTCATATCTAATCTTTTCAGAAACCAGATGATGAGGGAAGATCAGAATACCTAGAATTCTTCACACATGGGAGGCCTTGATCCCTCAGGGGAAAAGAACAATCCTCTTGATTGTGGGTTTTTAATAAAGCCACTTTAGGACCTGAAGCTTGGAGAATTTAATTTCCCTCCCCAACCCACCTCTCAGGAAGCTATACTCCACGCAGGGTCCAGTAGAGCTAGCAGGGACCCAAGGGAAGCCACCCTGCTCCTGGGAAGGGTAGGAGGGCAGCGATCCCCTGCTGAGAACAACGCTGTATATAGTGTTGTAGGATTACCAAGTTTGGATTTAAGTCCTGGCCCTGTCACTCACTAGTCGCCTGACTTTGGGCAGTTCTCCATGCCACCGCAAGAGCGGAGGTGAGGTGTAGAGAATGTTTGGGAGCCAGAGGCCAGCTCTGTGTTACAGCGCCAAGGCCCCTAGAGGGAGCTGGTCCTCTGTATGTATCCCAGTCCTTTAGAACTGGCCTCCCCGGGGGAGGGGGGGGGAAGTGGGAAGGGGATATGACCAAGCTAGTCGGCTCCCTAATTTTAGAGAGGAGAAAACTGGGGTGCATAGAGGTGAAGAAGCTTGACAGAAGTTACCCAGCTAGTTAGCCATGCATCATATTAACCATCTTCTCTGTAACTCGCTCAAGTAATTGCCTTTCAGTGAATGAGTCTGTCACCTGTTTGTGTCTCTCCGTGCACGGGAATTTGATAGCTTACATGTTATGTAACGTATCGACTTTGCGTGTGTGTGGATCTGTTTGTGTGTGTGCGTGTATGAATGTATCTTCCAACCTTCTCATCACAGATTTTCCCAAAAGCATCCGCTTGCTTGCCCCTCTTCTCGTCTTTTTTCTCTACACGGTGATCAACACCTATCCCTCTGCAGATGGATCCCTTTGCAAACACAGAGCCCTCTATTGGGTCCTTGATCCTGTCCCCTTCCTTATCCTGTATGACCCCGTATGACCCTGCTTGCCCCTCCAGTCCTCCATTCATAGATTTAGGGAACTCAGAGACCCTCTTGTTCAGCCCTAAAGTCTAATTGGCAGCCTTGCCTTATCCATCGACTCCTTCCCCACTGCTTACAAACACGCCCAGACCACGCCATCCTTAAAAAACACCGACTCTTCCCTGGACCCTGCCATCCCCTCGAGCTATCCTAGCTGCCTCCTCTTTGTCCCCTCCCGCTCTTTTCTCAGCCCTCTGCAGTCTGGCTTGAGCCTTGTCATTCCAATGAAATTTCTCTCTCCAAGGTTACTGAGTGACTTTTTTCTCAGGTGTCACGCTTAACTTCTCTGAAGCGTATGATAATGATACATAGCCTTCACATAGCACTTAAAGGTTTGCAAAGTGCCTTATAGAGATTATCTTGTTGGGTCCTCGAAATAACCCTGATGAAGAAACTGAGGGTCACACAGATAGTAGGTATCTGAGGCAGGATTTGAACTCGGGTCTTCCTGACTTCAGGTCCAATACTAGTCTGTCCACCGCATTGACACAGTTCGCCACCCCCTTTACCTAGACACATTTCCCTAGGCTTTCAAGACACCGTCCTCTCCTGGCTCTCCTCCAGCAACCCCTCCGTTTCTTTGGTAATCATCCATACCCTGCCCACTATCGATGGTGTCCCTAGGCTTCTATCTGAGCCCTCTTCTGTCTCTTCTTCTTTTTCCTCTTTCAATCTAGCTCGTCTGTCTCAGTTTTTTCTGTCTCTTTCTCTTTCTGTTCCTGTCTCCCTCTGACTTCCTGCCTTCTTTATCTGTTTGTCTGCATCTCTGCTTCTGTCTGTCTCTGTGCTTATATGTGTGATCTCATCGGCTCCTAGGGATTCATCTAACAGAGGTGTGGAACCTGTGGCCTTGAGGCCACGTGTGACCCTCTGGGTCTTCAAGTCCAGCCTACTACAAACTACTGTGAAGTTTGGATTCGGTCAAAGGGCTGCGCTTGAGGACCTAGAGGGCCACACATGGCCTTGAGGCCCAGGTTCCCCACCTCTGATTCTATGATTGCTACACAGAGGTAGCTGCATGTGAATAGAGTGCTAGGGCTTGAGACAGAACACCTGAGCTCAGACCCTGCCTCTGGCACTTACTAACTGTGTGACCCTGGACCAGTCATTAAACCTTTCTCTGTCTTCGTTTACTCCTCTGAAAAATGACTGTAGTAATGATAGCACCCAGGGGCAGCTAGGTGACACAGTGAGTAGAGTACCGGTCGTGGAGTCAGGAGGACCTGCGTTCAAATTTGGCCTCAGACACTTGACACACTTACTAGTTGTGTGACCTTGGGCAAGTCACTTAACCCCAATTGCCCTGCCTTCACCGCCTCCTCCAGAAAAAAAAAAGAATGATAGCACCCATCTCTCAGGGATCAAATGAGCTGTTTGTACAGTGCTTAGTGCAATGCCTACTACATAGTAGGGACTTCATGAATGCTGGCGACCTTCCTTCTAAAAGAAAACTCATCTTAACCTTCTTCTCTTCTTTACTTCCCTGTTTCTACCACCATTCTTCCAGTTATTCAGGTCTGTACCCTGGAGATATCCTCCACTCTTCATTCTTCAAGGGTATCCAATCAGTTACCAATTCTTACTGCGTCTACGTGTTCTCTCTCACATCTATCTCCTGTCTCTACTCCCATAGGTGACTACATCAACTCCCCATCTCTGCAGATGATGCCTTACAAATGCCAGCCCCTCTACTGTTGCCTTTAACA
Organism: Trichosurus vulpecula; assembly: GCF_011100635.1. Lineage (NCBI taxonomy): Eukaryota > Metazoa > Chordata > Mammalia > Diprotodontia > Phalangeridae > Trichosurus > Trichosurus vulpecula. The sequence continues at coordinate 275,253,080 of NC_050579.1, read as the reverse complement.
CGGTCCCCTCCCATGTCCTCCACTCTCTTACCCCAGATTTGGAAGGCACCTCCGAGACCCTCTTGTCCGATGCTAGCTCAGAGCCTCATGTCCTCTCACCTGGATTAATGAAGTGGCTTCCTAATTGGTCTCCTCCATTTAGGGGAGCCTCACCCCTCCCTAAATCCCCCTTCTGCACAGCTGCCAAAATGCTGTTCCTCAAGTGTATGGTTGGTTCATTTGAGCACAGCATCCCTCATCCTCTCCAGGATGGAGAGACAAATCGGAAGGATGCGTCAACTCATGGGTCAGTGGGAGATCCATCAAGCCTGAGGAGCCCTTTCTGGATGGGGCTGTTATGCCTTAGGTGACTGGGGAACTTCACCAGTGGTTCAAGCCTTAGTCCCCTGGATCAATTAAATTTTGATGATGGTTTCATTGCCTTTTCAGGGAGAAACTAGCCTGTGAGGCAATGACCTTCCGTTCCTCTTTGGCCCAAGTGTGACAAATTTCTAGCTGTAAAACAGACCCTATTGCCACAGTTCTTAACCAGACTAGGTGATGAAACTCGCATCACCACTTGCTGTTCCCCATAGATGACAGTCCACCTTTAGTCTCTGTGCCTTCCATGACCCCGTTTGGAGTTTTCTTGGCAAAGTTACTGGAGTGGTTTGCCATTTCCTTCTCCAGCTCATTTTACAGATGAGGAAACTGAGGCAAACAAGGTAATGTGACTTGCCCAGGGTCACACAGCTAGGAAGTGCCTGAGGCTGGATTTGAACTCAGGTCTTTCTGACTCCAGGCCTGGAGCTCTATCCACTGTGCCCCCTAGCTGCCAGCTACTCCACCTAGCCCTATTCCAGACCTGAGCTAAAACAGAAGGGAGAAAAAACATAGCCCCTGCCCCCAGAGGTGCAGGGGTGACAATATTGCCCAGAGCCGAAAATAAAATACTGTATGGTGTGACTTTTAAAAACTGGACACCTTCTGTCTTTACTGCAGGGAACTGTTGGTGAGGGACGGATCAGGCTGTGCTTTGCAATTTATAGTCTTAGAGAACTTCCTGGGGCACAGAGATGAAGCGGCTAGATTTGAACCCAGATCTTCTTGACTCTGTAGCCACCTCACTGGGCTGTCTTCAGAGTGTGATATTAACAGTAAATGCAGCAGGAGTTCCAAAGAGGTCTGGGGAAATCAGGGAAGGCTTCATGAGCTGGCCTTGAAGGATGAGGAGCATGCGGTGGCAAGGGGTTGGGAAAAGCAAGGGTATTCTTTGTGGAAGAAACAGCCCAAAACATGGAGGGAGAAATGAACATGCCTCCAATAACAAGGCACAGTGGAAGAGGAACAAATTTGGAATTAGAAGATGTAGGTTTGAATTCCAGTTGTCACTTACTACATGTGTGGCCTTGGGCAAGTCATTTGACCTCTGTGGGCCTCAGTTTCCCCAACTGTAAAAGGAAGAAGTTAGCTCAGATGGCCCCTAAAATCTCTCCTACTTTTAGATTTCGGATCCAATGATCCCATCTCTCTGGGCCTCAGTCTCCCCATCTGCAAAATGCTGGGACTGGTCCTTTCCAACTTTAAGTCTATGATCCAATGATCCTTCAAACATGGCGTGTTGTGATAGTTAGAAGAGAAAGGCCTGACGATATGTGTTGAGGAAGTGATCGATGGGGTTCTTCCCTGTGTGTTTGGAGCTCTCTTGCCCTCAAGGGGCTCCCTACAAGCCCTTGTCGTGGGTGGGGAGCAGAGGGAGTGGATAATCTCCATGCACTGTAGGAAACGGCACCAAAGTCTATCTGGAGACCCTCCCCTCTGACCCTCCAACTCTTCCCTCCTTCAGGTGGTCAACCCGAAAAAGAAAATGAAGAAAAAGAAATACCTGAACTCTGGCACAGTGAGTCCTTCTTTGCCCACCCCACTCTGTCCCTCTCCTTTCTCCCCCAGGGGCTGAATGAAGATATTCTGAATCCTAAAGTGTGTCGGGCACCAAGTAGTCCTCCAGTGCCAAACGTGGGAGCTAGAGCCCGCGAGGGTGGGGAGAAAGGCGGGGGCGGAAGGGGTGGGGAGAAGAGGAGGTACGGATGGAGCAACCTTCCAGGAGGTGACGAGACAACAGGCAGCCTGTTTCAGGATGAAATTTGGACAGGAAAGACTCCCACAGGGGCTTCTCAGCAATCCGGGATCCAGCTAGACTGTCTCTACATCTGTTGGACACAGAGCAGGCCAGAAGGAGACCTGCTGGGCACATGGGGGAGCATCAAAGGGACTGGGGGAGGATCTCAGAGAAACCCAGAGCCCCGGGGGATCCCAACAGGGGGGGAAGGGGGGCAGCTCTTGAAAGTCTCACAAAACGAGCGGGGAACTACATCCCCTCCCCATGGGTGGTCTCACATGAAGCCATGCAGCGGGTCCCCGCCCGGAAATGCGCTGGAAACTCAGTAATCTTGGCTAATTAGCTATGAGCCTGACTTACCATTTTTTTTAAGTAAGGCGACGTTATTGCTCGTTGCCTCCTGAAGTAGTGAGTTCACAGGAAGGGCTCACCAAATCACAGAATGTGACAGTTCACAGGACCCTCTGAGGCCATCTAGGCCAATCCGTGGCAGAATAAGAATTCCCTCTACTATATACTCAAGACATAATCATCTAGCCCCCTCTTGAAGACCTCCAGTAAAGGACCACCCACTGCTGCCCCAAGGCAGCCCATTCCTTGTTTTTAAAAAAATTAAATTAAAATTTTTTTCAATTAGCTAAAACTAATTTTCTCTCCCTCCTCTCCCTACTCCATTAGGGGAAAAAAGGGGGGAAAAAGAGAGAAAAGCACAACTCTTGTAACAAATGTACACAGATATCACTTGTGAATCTTAAACTGTAGAAATGCTAGCTAAAGATAATAATAATAAGTGCCCAGACCTCAGTTTCTTCATCCATACAACGAGGAGTTGGCTCAGGTGGCCTTTGAGGCGCCGTCCAGCTCTGGGGACCCTTCTCGGGCCAAGTCTATTTCTTCTTCTGGGTCACAGACCTTCAGATGCTTAAATATTTCTATTATGTTCCCCCGAGTCTTCTCTTTTCTGGATTAAACATTCCCAGATCCTTTAGGCAGTGCCTACATGGCCACTTGAGAGGGTGATGTAAAGTCTAAGGGATGGGAGTTTCAGTATAAGAAAAAAGTTCCTTTTAGAGCTATCTTAATTTGGAATAGGCTGCCCTGGGGGAGCTGTGACATCAGTTTACATTTATATAGCACTTCAAAGGTTTGCAAAGTGTTTAAAAAATATTATCTCATTTGAGCCTCACAATGACATCCTAATTTTAGAGATGGGGAAATCGAGGCAGCCAGCAGTTAAACGACTTGCCCAGAGTCACATTGTAAGTGATTGAAGCAGGATTATGAACTCAAGTCTTTCTGATTCCAGGCCATCCCACATAACTCCCAGTAGGTTGTTTCTGACTGAATAGCTCCAAAGGGCCCCTGACAGGCATGGGCTCTTATTAGAGATTGTAGAAGAAATTCTTGCTCAGATAGAGATTACACTACATGTCTTCTCAGCTCCCTTCTCAGCCTCATATTCCACGCATGGGGTGGGGGTGGGGGGCAGTTTGATTACACCTCTGAGATCTCGGTGGTTCTGGGCTTCTTTGATATGTCCAGGTGTGTCTATAGAGAAGTAACCTTCACCAGTGACTTGCAAATGGAGCTTCTGCCAGACCTACCCTCTGAGCAGAGTGCCTTGAAAAGAGCTGCTTCCTTTAAATAGGTCGAAGGTCTCTCCAAACCATCCCTTACATTCATTTAGCTACTTGGCCGGCCCTTCCTTGCTATGTAGGGCAAAGATAAACTGCTGACTGGTACCTGCCCTTGGTGTCATAAATCCTGAGCTAGTGGACTCTGAGCCTTACATTGAGTAGATAGATGCCTGCTGAGTGAGAATGCATATAGATGTCCTGGGTTCTGAGGCAAGGGCTTCCTTAGACAGAGACCTTGGAGGGAAGTGTCTGGCTTCGTTACCTACTCTGCACCCTCCCACTGGCTGGTATGAAGACATACGAACAGACTAGGACTCTTCAGTTTGGGAGAACAGAGATTGCAAAGGAGAGGAGCCTGAAAAATGAAGTCTGAAAGATGAAGGGTTCAGATGGAGGAGAGGAACAGGCCCTCGGTCACCAGATTCTGGGATGAGGTGCCGGTGGGGCTACCCCCAGAAACTGGAGAGAGGCAAATTTAGGATGTGGTCAAAAGGCAGTGGGAGATGGAGAGAATCCCTTACTCAGATGCGGAGTGGGCTGAGAATATCAGTGGGTGGAAGAGACAAGAGGCACTGTGGTAAATGCCCTGAGAGCCAGGAAGACCTGGGTTCAAATCCTGCTTTTGACACAAACTGGTTCTGAGAAAGTCATTTAACAGTGATTTTTTCAGATTAAAATGTGCTGGCCTGCCTTAGTAGAAGGAAGCTCCTCATGTCACTGAAATCTCAGGTCCAATCCCCATCCCTTAAGGTCTAAATTCCTGCTTGGACATTCACAGTGGGTTTATAATGAGAAGCCATGGAGGGGCCCATCCTTAGTCAGTGAGGGTAAAATCAGGGAGATTACCCACATCCTCCTCTACTACCCCAGTGGGCTCATGCCAGATACAGAAGCCCAGGTTTAGGGACCTATTGGCTGATGCAGGGTGGTACTTTCTCTTTAAAAAATTTCTTTAATTACTTTTTTTCTCTCCTTCCCACACTCCTCCCTTCCTTCTTCTCTCTGCAAAACAAAACAAACCTCCTTTTACAAACCTATATAGTCAAGCAAAACAAATCCCACGTTGGCCACACCCAAAAAAATGATTTCCCAATGGAGGTGGGTAGTCTATTTCATCATGAGGGCTCTGGAATCACGATCGTTCACTGTGATAATCAAAGGTGATCAGAGTTCCCAAGTTTTTCAAACTTGTTTATCTTACAATATTATTGTTATGCTATAAATTATTCTCCTGGTTCTGCTCAGTTCACTCTGTATCAGTTCATACAGGTCTTTCCAGGTATCTCTGAAAACATCCCTTTCCTATAGTCACCATTTCTTACAGCATGATAATTAGCATTCCATCACATTTCTATACCATAACTTGTTCAGCTGTTCTCCAAGTGGCAGGCATCCCTTCGCTTTCCAATTCTATAGGGCAGTACTTCCCAAGGACTCCTGGAATATTACTGACACCAATATATTTTGGACAGGGACAATTTATACTCACTAACAATTAGCAAAGGCAGCTAGTTGGTGGTGTGTATAGTGCTCCAGGCCTGGAGTGAGAAAGACTCATTTCCCTGGGTTCAAATCTGGCCTCTGGCACTTACTAGCCGTATCACCCTGGGCAAGTCACTTAACCTTGTTTGCCTAAGTTTCCTTATCTGTAAAATGAGCTGGAAAAGGAAATGGCAAACCACTCCAGTATCTTTGCCAAGAAAACCCCAAAGGGAGTCATGAGTCGTCAGACATGAACAACAATACAAGTGGCAAAAATGGAAATGAAGGTTACTTGCAAGAGGGGACAGAGAGGGGTATTTAAGATAGAGGGTGATGGTGGTGGTAGGGGTGATAGTTATAAAAGCAAAACAAACTTCCTGCGCTTGAGGTGGGGATTTAAATGGCCAACCCCCCCACACACACACACACACACACCAAAAGGAGTGGAATTTGGTGAAATCTTGACCTATGCAGCCTGGGAGTTACCCTCCCCACGCCCCACAGCTTATAAGAATGTTCTTCCTCTCCCTCTTTGCCTGTTGAATTCTTGTGCCTCCCTAAGGAGCCCAACTCAAATGCTGCCTTTGTCCTATTCCCCCTTCTGTCTGTAATGACCTCCCCTTCCCATCTCATTCATCACCCAATTGTGCATTATCATGCATTGTATTTTATCTGCAATATGTTTCATCCACTTTCTAAGCTGTCAGCTTCCAATTTGGAACCTCTCCATGCGTTTTGCCCTCAGGAGGGCCTAATAAATGTGTTTTCGACTAAGTTGAATTAAACAGAAAAGTAAGAGGAGACCTGGATGTGTTGTCTCCCCTCATTAAAAAGTAAGTTTCTTAGGGCAGGCCTGTTTCATTTATATATGTGTGTCCCAAGCTCCTAGCGCAATGTCTGGCATATAGTAGGCACTGAATAAGAGTTTTTTGATTGAGGGAAAACCCAACCATCCAGTCCCCAAATCTAGTCCTGCCCCATCAAGGCTAACAGATGCTCTGTCTTTTTTTTTTCCCCAAGGTAACACTACTGTCCTTCGCAGTGGAGTCGGAATGCACATTCTTGGATTACATCAAAGGAGGGTGAGAGAAGGGCTCTTCACATGCTGGACTTCAAAGTTGTGTGGGTTTCCAAATGCAGAGTTCCCGGTATCACCCATGTGCATTTGGGCCTGCGTCAGTCTGGGCCAAGCTGTCCCCTTGCATCACTGGCCTGACTGATTCTGAAGGACCTTCTCAAATGTTTGGGATTTTGAGGATCACCTGGACTTAAATAAGTGTCAGGATGGTCTAGTGGTCTAAGGCATCAGACTCAAGGCTCAGAGAGGAAGCTCTCTAGGTGTTCTGGTCTCTGTACACAAGGAAGTGTGGATTCAGATCCCGCTTCTGACATATGAACTCCTGGGCAGCTAGATGGCATGGTGGGTAGTGTGCCAAGCTGTTTCTGAGTTCAAATCTTCCCTTAGACACTTACCAGCTGTGTGACCTTGGGCAAGTCACATGTCACTTAACCCTGTTGGCTTCAATTTCCTTGTCTTTTGGCTCATTTCTAAAATGAGCTGGAGGAGGAAATGGCAAACCACTCCAGTATCTTCGCCAAGGAAACCCCAAAGGGGGTCATAGACAAAGAGTCTAACACAAGTCAGGCATGACCAATGGTATAGGGTGCTGGGCCTGGAGTTAGGAACTCATCTTCCTGAGTTCAAATCTGCCCTCAGACACTTACTAGCTGTGTGACCCAGTGGTAAACACCATTTACCTCTGTTTCCTCATCTTTAAAATGAGCTGGAGAAGGAAGTGGCAAACCTCTCCAGTGTCTTTGCCAAGAAAACTCCAAATGGCATCATGGAAAGTTGGACATGACTGGAAAATGACTTAACAACAACCATAACAACAAATACGTAACCCTCTTAGCCCACTCAAGGGAAGGTTCCACTAACTACTGCGTCCCTGAGTCACTGACCCATGGAGCAGCAGGGTTGGCCTCTCAGCTTGGAGCCACAAAGAGATGCAGAGCAAGGCAACAGGGCAGACACTAAGGTTGGGATGGTTACCAGGCAGGAGGCAATGGTCACAGGGCACTTAGATACCAGAGGCCAAGGCAAATGAGGTTCTTGGGAAGTGGGGGGGTGGGGGTGGGAAGGATCTGAGAATACCAGGGCTGAAGGAAAGAGCAGAGGATTATCCATAGGTCAAGCAGGTCATCAGAGGTTTGGGTGGGCTATCAGGAGTTAGGGCACATGAAGTTGCCAGAGGTCGGGGAAAAGCCAGAGATCAGGAATCTAAGCAGATAAGCTAGAAATTAAGGAAGACACAGTTAGCAGGGGTCAAGGAGAAGAAAGGGGTCAGGAAACAAGACAGATAAGATAGGAATGAAGGAGTCTGTGTTTACTAGAGAGCAGAGAGAAACAGGGGACCATGAACACAGACAGACAGGACAGGAATTAAGGAGGCCTAGGCAGAGGCATCATGAGGTACTGGATAGAAGGCCACCCTTGGACGTAGGTAGCCTTGGGGTTCAAGTCCAACTTTTGAAACTCTGCTTAGGTGACCCTAGGTAAGTCACTTGACTTTTTATTGGGCCAAGCAACAATCCAAGAGAGGGGTTATTAACCCAGGTGGGGGTCCATGGAGAGATTTCAGAGGTGTCTGTGTGCTTGGATGGTAGAAAAAAATTATATCTTCATTTTCACTAACCTCTAACTGAAATTTAGCATTTCCTTCAATTATCTAAAGGCATTTAAGTGACACCAGGAAATAAAGTCAGGAAGACCTGGCCTCAGGCGCTTACTGGCTGTGTGACCCTGGGCAAGTCATTTAATCCCCTTTGCCTCAGTTTTCTCATCTGTAAAATGAACTGGAGAGAGAAATGACAAACCACACCAGTATCTCTGCCAAGAAAACCCCAAATGGGTCATGAAGAGTCAGACACCACTGAATAACAACAACTCAGTTATCTAAAAACATTATTCTGGAAAAGGGTTCATAGACTTCACTAGAGGTCAAAGGAAGAATGAGGGCATTGAGTGCCCAGATAAAGGGATCATAGAAACACAGATCTAGAGAGAAACTCAGAAGCTATCGAAAACTGTAGCCTCAGAGCCTGCCCAGCCCAGCTTCCTAATTTTATAGATAAGGAAACTTAGCCTTTTGGCTCTCTGGTGATGATAGCCAAAAGGGGCCATGATACAAAAAAGGTTAAGAACCCCCACTCTAAGGTGATGTTACAGATGAGTTGCTGACCTGCATCAGTGAAGGGTGTTTCCACAACATTTGGGGAAATCACAGGTCCAGATGAAAACAAAAAGAAAAACGAAACAAAAAAACAGCCCCAGAAGAGCAGATATTCAGGCGTGAAGGAAAAGAAAGTCAAGAAAAGGCACCAACAACCAGAAACCTGTGAGGTGGAGGCAAAATTGCCTAGGGAGAAGCTTCCTCTATGCCCCAGGGCAGGACAAGGGAGATTCCCAAAGGCGAAAGGACAGCAAGGCAGCTGGAGGCAGCTCCCAGCCTGCCTGATGCTCTTGGGTTGTCGCAGTGGCACGGCGGCCCGTATGCTTTGGAGCACAGGGAAAGGATAAAATCTGGGCTCATAGTCCACATGCCCTGGACCCCTCATCCTCCTAGCTTGAGTGCCTGCCCGGTCACATCGAAGGTGGGAGGCAGCTGGGTCAAATTCATCACTACAGTCAGAGCTGGCCCTTGTCAGTGACCATCAATTCATTCAAGAAAAGAACATTGAACTCACATTGAAGTCACAATTGCCTTTGGCCTCAGTTTCCTCATTTGTAAAATGAGAGAGTAGAACTGGATGGCCTCTCATAGCTTCCACGTTCTAGATAGCTTCCAAGCTTCCCTCTAGATCTCGGTTCCTCTGGTCCCTTTAGATGGGCACTCGATGCCCTCATTCTGCCTAAGATGCCCCTTTCCAGTCCCTTATCTGAAATTGCCCTTCCAGGGTAGCAAACATCCATCGCTCTAGACCTCTTACTTCCATTCTGCCCATATCAAAATATGCCTTTTAATAACAGTCCCATCACCAAAATGCTTTCATAATCACATCCGTCACCCACTGCCCCATGAGACTGTCCTGAGGGAAAAGTTAAAAGTTAGAGGGCTTAAGATCCCAGATTTGGTGCTAGAAGGGATGTCAGGGGGTCCCCTAGTCCAACCCTCTAATTTTACAGGTGAGGAACTGAGCCTCTGGGAGGTTACCTGACTTCCCTGAAGTCAGACAGCTAGTAAACGGCAGACTCAGGGTTCTAACCCAGGTCTTCTGGCTACAAATCCAGCCTTCTCTCCATTATTCCCAGGCAGCTTCAAGCCAAGTTTCTTAGGAGCGTAGAACGTTAGAGCTGGAAGAACCTTTGAGGTCATCTGGTCCAAAGCCCCCTCATTTTGCTGATGGAAGCCAAGGCCCAGAGGGGTGTACGTGTCTGATGCCACACAGCTGGTAAACAGACTCAGGATTCAAACCCAAGCCTTTTGTCTCCAAACCAGCTGTTCTTACCAGAGTTCAACAGGCAAAGCCTCTGGTAGAACAAGGCCCAGCTTGCCAAAGCTGCTGCCCCTGGCGCTGTGGGAGGGCACAGGTGTCAGTGTTTTCCACTGTAGAATGAAAGAGTTGGGCCAGATGGTCTCTAATGTCCTCTCCAACTCTGAGAGCCTGTTTGCACGTCCCTAGCGAAGGGCCTGCCTAGGCAGGGGGTAATATGGGAGCATCGCCTTGGGCTTTCCTTCCCTGATTCTCTATCTTCAGCATTTCCCCTGGGTCTCATCATCCTCCTATCGCATCAGCTGGCCATTCTGATGGGCTGCACCCTTGGGAGCCAGGGTGTTGGCAGGCTGTATTCTTTAGGTAAAGAGGAGATGCCAGCCCAGTAGCCGGGCTTTGCTACTCACCCACAGGAGGGATTATAGATCATTGAAATATAGGGGTAAATGGACCCTTGGAGTCATGAAATCCAATCCCCTAATTTTTACAGATGAGGTGCAGAGAGGGTAAGTGACTTGAGGGTCAGAAAGTAGAATTCGAACCCAAGTCATGTTGACTCTAAGTGCAAACCTCTTTCCACTACCATGCTGCCTCTGACATTGTAGATAAGCTTCCATAGCTAGGCATCTATGTCCCCTCAGGATTCCCAACTGTACTTCATAGAATCATAAAATTTAGAGGTAGTGCGAACCTAAGAGGTCACCTGGTCCAGCCATCTCATTTTACAGATGAGGAAACAGAGTCCCAGAAAATGAACTGACTACCTAATGTGGCGAGCTAGATAGAGGGCTTGTTTTGAAGTCAGAGCACCTGGGTTTAAATCCTAGCTCAGTTATTTTGTTACCTGTTTGACCTTGGGGAAATCAATTAATTTCTGTGGGCATCCACTTCCTCACCTGTAAAATGGGAGTGTTGGACTAGATGACCTTTGGCCAAGGTCCTTTTCGTCTCTAAATTTGTTACCCACCATATCATCCTATGTACACAGCTAGGAAGCAGCAGGGATTGGAACCAGACCTTAGGAAGGGACCTTGGTCTTGGTTCCAAATGATACCCTGATGCCTTTATCAGAGAGAGATTACATGACTTGCTCCCAGTTACTCAGGTGAGGTTAGCTGGGTGGCACAATGGATAGAGCACCTGGCCTGGAGTCAGAAAGACCTAAGTTCAAATTTGGTGTGCAGGTAAATATTTAACAACCGACTCTCCAAAAAAGATGCATGACACACTCTTAAGTTTAATCTGCATCATGAATATTTTCCTCATTGCTCAACAAAGCAATAACTCAAGCCCTAATTTGTAGGGTTTACTAATTTCCCAGGTGTAAATGCTCTCAGTGAAAATTTAACCATCAGTTCTCAAGAGAGCTCGTGTGAGCTGGCTCCAGCATACCCCTGGCTGTAGGGGACCTTTGTGGGCCTACAGTGCAGTCTAACCCCTTCATTTTACAGGTGAAGAAACTGAGGCTCAGAGAGGTTAAAACCACAGGTCCTTTTCTCATCATTATTGTGCCTCTCACGTTGAGAGCCTCAACAGGCACTTGCTGTACTCAGATCACTTTACAAAGACTTTATGTTGAATTGGGGAGGGCAGAGGAGGAAGAGGAAGAGATGAAGGGCTCCCCCACCATTCCAATATACTCTATCACTAGTTGGCTTGGCAATCAATGCAGGTGCACCAGAGTGATTGACTCAGCCATCCAGCAACATGGGTAGAAAGAGAGAGGATGTGGTCTCCTTCACCTTTGTTTTTAATTCATCTTGGAATATTATCTGGGTGAGGCTCCACTGGAACATAATTTTTATGTTGTTTTTTTTAATTAATTTATTTTCAGTTTTCAACATTCACTTCCATATGTTTTAAATTTTCTCCCCCTCCCTCCCCAAGACGGTGTGTAATCTGATATAGGCTCTACACTTACATTCCTATTAAATACATTTTCACATTAGTTATGTTGCATAGAAGAGTTAAAACGAATGGGAGAAACCATGAGAAAGAAACAAACAAAAAAAAACACAAAACAAAAGAGAAAAGAATCTGCTTCATTCTGCATTCAGACCCCACAGATCTTTCTCTGGATGTGGATGGCATTTTCCATCATGAGTCCTTTGGAAAAGTTTCAGGTCCTCGCATTACTGAGAAGGGCTAAGTCTATCAAAATCAGTTCTCGCACCCTGTGGCTGTTACTGTGGACAACGTCCTCCTGGTTCTGCTCCCCTCACTCAGCATCAATTCATATAAGTCTTTCCAGGTTTTTCTGAAGTCTGCCTGCTCCTCATTTCTTATAGCACAATAATATTCCATTACCTTCATATACCACAACTTGTTCAGCCATTCCCCAACTGATGGGCATCTCCTCAATTTCCAGTTCTTGGCCACCACAAAAAGAGCTGCTATAAATAATTTTGTACATGTGGGTCCTTTTCCCATTTTTATGATCTCTTTTGGTTGGAGCCCTAGAAGCAGTATTACTGGGTCAAAGGGTAGGCATATTTTGGGGCAGTTTTTTGGGCATAGTGGAGCTTAATTTCTGACCTGTTTCTGGGGGATAGAAAAGAGTTTTCCTGCCTCAAAAATGTCCTCATGCCTAAGGGCAGAGACTTTAATTTCAAAATGAGAGAGTAGGTCCAAAATATCTTGGGGCTGCCCTGATACATAGGCAAAGATTTGAATTCACCCTGTGGTGTAAATGACTGATATCAAACTGACTGTGATTCAGACAGACTCTTCAACTTCCTCTAGCTTGTCCTCCCCCACAATTGTCACCTGAGGTTAGAGGTGGCTGTGAGATCAGTGCCCAGACTTGTAGCTGAGGGCATCTGTACAGCTTCCTGTTTCTCTCTGGAGGCCCTGGGAAAAGATGACAACAAACATGTTTTGTTTTTTTTGTTTTTGTTGTACAGTCTTCATAACCTCATTTGGGGTTGTCTTGGAAAAGATACTGGAGCGCTTTGCCATTTCCTTCTCTAGCTCATTTTACAGATGAGGAAACTGAGGCAAACAGGATGAAGTGACTTGCCCAGGGTCACACAGCTAGCAAGTGTCTGAGGCCAGATTTGAACTCAGGAAAAGGAGTCTATCCACTGTGCCACCTAGCTGCCCAACTCTGTTTTACAAAAATATTCCACACCCAGTTATCACAAAACACCTTTTGAGACAGACAGGGCAGGGGCTATTGTCCCCCCTGTTTTCAGATGAGGAAAAAACCAGCTATGTTTGCCCCAGACATCACAGCTAGTATGTGGAAGTACCAGTTGGTCCACTGTCCATCTTCTCAGGTAATAACTGTTCTTGCTCTTCCACTCCTAGGACCCAGATCAATTTCACGGTGGCCATTGACTTCACCGCCTCCAATGGTGAGTGACCGATTATTTGGGAAGTGATTTCCTTGATGCATAAAGGAAGCAGGGGAGGGGAGGGATGTGATTTAAAAGGCTAAAGAATTGATTGTTGAACATAATCTGATGGATAATCCTAGACAAGTACTACCCCCTATCCTTGGCACATCCTTTGCCTCAGTTTCCCCTCTTTGTGAGCCAGAATAATAACTTGTGGGTGTGCCCTCCCAAGGTTGACACAGTCTAGAAGGCCCCAGGGATGAAGGCTTCAGCCAGGGATGTTACTTCCATCTGTATTTGTTTATTTAGGAAACTCTCAAGGCATAGGAAGGGTTTCTCTGTATTGAGTGAGATCACCAAGGTCCCTTCTGGTGCTCCATCCTACTGTGCTCTTAGCTGTGCTAATCTCAGCTGCTGCCATGTTGCAACCACCTGCTAGGTGTATAGGGACCTGTGGGGTTAGGAGTCGGTGGGGACAAAGAGGACTAAACAACGAATGAATGCTACCTCCCAGGGGCCTCCATTCCAGCTACCAGGTAGGACAGACCTAGGGAAAGTAATCAAGCACGCAATCCTTAGAGACCTGTGTTACAAGAAATCCTTTTTTTTTTTAAGAAAATGTTTTTTTCCTTCTCACTCATTTTTCTGGCCTTCTCTGAACCTGAACTGCTCAGCAGCTAGCTATAGAAAAAAAAAGACAAATTCAGGACTTGGTGCTGTGGTCCTCACTCCCAGCAACCAAGAGATCTAGCAGAACATGATGGCGAAAGCATGAGATTTGGAGTCAGGAAGGCCTGGATTCGAATCCCACCTTAGACCCAAATCACTGTGCACTTAGGTTTATATAGCTTCTGTGTGCTTAACCATGAACATGTTGTATCCTGTTAGTAAAATGTAAACTCTCTGAGGGCAGGGATTGCCTCACTTTTGTATCCCTAGTTCCTAGCACCATGCCTGGTACTCAGTAGGCAGTTAATTAGTGCTTATTGGTTGATCTTATGAGACACCTATTAGCCATGTGCCCCTGGACAGGCAATTTAACCTCTCAGCCTGTTTCCTCCTCTGTAAAAGGTAAATACTGATAATACCCATTGGCTCAGGTTGATGGGACATTCTTGTAATCCCTGCTTCTGGAGAGGCTGAGGCAGGTGAATTGCTTGAGCTCAGGAATTCCAAGTTGCAGGAACACTAAGTCAGTTAGACGTCCTCCCTAAGTCTGGCAACAATATGGTGAGCTCCCGAGAGTGAAGGGCCACCTGGCTGCCGATGGAGCGGCAACCGCCCCGGGTCAGAAATGGAGCAGGTCAAAATTCCTGCTCAGTCGTCAGTAGGATAAACTCCTGTGAGGGGCCGGTGTCCTTCCAGGCTGGAGGAGAAGGGGAGATTCAGTCTCAAATAGAAATTTTACTAATAATAGCAGCTATCTCAGAGGGCTAGTGTGAAAATAATATACATACATATATGTATATACACCCACATGCACATGCACACACACAGACATAGACCTGTATATGTTTACATACGTGTGTGTACATATGTACAAACATATATGCATACACACATGTTTATGCATGTGGATATATTATCTCACTAGCCCTTTGAGATAGCTGCCATTATTATCAAAATTTCTATTTGAGACTGAGTCTCCTTATCTTGTCCAGGATGGAAGGGCCGCGGCCACTCACAGGAATTGATCCCCCTGCTGGCTGGCATATGTACATATACATGCATCCATATACACATAAATACACACATATTAATATATCAAAGTGGAAAAAGTACTGGGCCTGGAGTCAGGCAAACTCATCTTCCTGAGTTCAAATCCAGCCTCAGACACTTACTAGCAGTGTGACTCTGGGCAAGTCACTTAATCCTGTTTGCCTCAGTTTCCTCATCTGTCAAATGAGCTGGAGAAGGAAATGGCAAACCGCTCCAGTATCTTTGTCAAGAAAACCCCAAATGGGGTCATGGAGAGTCAGACATGACTGAAAAATGACTTAACAACAACATTGTATATTTAAATATTATACTTGTGATCTATGCACATATTTTTGTAAACCTTCGAGTGATAGAAAGATGTTAGCCGTTATTGGCATGCCTTACTTTTCCTAGGCTCTCTTAGACCCTTTTCCTCCTTTTGGGTTCCTATACAGCCCTGAGCTGGGCCTGTGTTTGTTTATGCCTATGCCACTGGGATATCAGGTTTCATTAGTTACCAGGCATCACCTCACTAAACAATCCATTCATTATTAGCCTCACAGACTGCCCCTTGTTTCATTTCTCTGGACCTTCTCAATTGTACCCATCCTGCATGGCTCCAGTTTTCCCAGACCTCACTCAAAGCTACCAGGGCCCTCTCTTCCTCCAGAACAAAGGGCTTCGGAGCTGAAAGGGACCTGTAGAAGTCATTTAGTTCAGCCCTTTTGGCCAGAAGGCCCCTATTTATTGTAAATATGTTACAGGGGAGGAGTAACCCATTAAGTCATTATTACCAACTGAGCATGTTGGTGTGACCTTGGGTAGGGCATAGAATGACTCTCAGACTTGGAAAGAGTCTCAGAGGCCATCCAGTGCAACCTGAGCCTGAATAGACATTCTGTCTACAACAGCCTTAATAGGTGGTCATCTAGCCTCGGCCTGAAGATCACCAGTAATGGGGGGGGGGGGGCAGCTAGGTGGCGCAGTGAATAGAGCACCAGTCCTGGAGTCAAGAGGACCTGAGTTCAAATCCAGCCTCCGACACTTGACACACTTACTAGCTGTGTGACCTTGGGCAAGTCACTTAACCCCAATTTCCCTGCCTTCCCCCCTCCAAAAAAAAATCAAAAACAAAGATCACCAGTAATGAGGCAGCCTATCCCTCTTTGTTGTTATACTATTCAGTCATTTCAGTTGTATCCAACACTTTGTGGCCCCATTTGGGGCTTTCTTAGCAAAGATACTGGAGTGATTTGCCATTTCCTTCTCCAGCTCATTTGACAGATGAGGGAACTGAGGCAAGCAGGGTCAAGTGACTTGCCCAGGGTCTCCCAGCTAGTAAGTGCCTGAGGCTGGATTTGAACTCACAAAGATGGCCCAGCGCTCTATCGACTGTGGCACCTAGCTGGGCTCTCTTCTTCTTTAGTATACCTCTAATTGTTAGCACTTTTTTCCTTGTATTGAATCACTAATCTCCAGTGACTCCCTATTACATTTAGGATCAAATTTAAAACCCTCTTTGGCACTTAAAGCCCTTCCTTACCTGGCCCTGTCCTACCTTTCTAGTCCTCTTATGCTTCACTTCCCCCTTGCCCCATTTAGCTCATGATCCAGCTACATGGCCCCCTGACTGTTTCTCCCATACAACATTCCATCCCCTGACTGTGCATTCGCACTGACCTTCCTGCCCCCACCCCAACCAGAATGCTTTCACCCCTCACCTCTGGCTCCTAGATTCCCTGACTGCCTTTAAGACTTTCTGCAAAAGGCCTTTCTTGTCCTTTCTCTTCACCTCCCAGCCCCTTCCCTTCCCTGGGATTACCTTCCATTGGCACTGGCTATATCTTCTCTATACATAGTTATCTTTTTGCACGTTGTCTCCTCCATTAGGACCTAATTTCCTTGAGGACAGGGACTGTTTGCGACCCTCCTTGTACCCCCAGCACTTAATACTGGGTCTCAGTCACCTCCATAAAACTGTCGTGTAAAATGAGGGTGTTTTAAAATGAGGTCCTTTCAAATAAGATATACAATGGGTTATAGAAATCTATTCTGCCCTACAGGAAAGTAGAAGGGAAGGGGATGGGAGAAGGGGGTGGTGATAGAAGGGAAGGCACATTGGGGGAAGGGGTAATCAGAATGCACACTATCTTGGGGAGGGAGGAGGGGAGAGATGGGGAGAAAGTTTGAAACTCAAAACCTTGTGGAAGTAAATGTTGAAAACTAAAAATAAATTAATAAAAAAATGAGGGGCCTTCTAACTCCAGCAGTCTTTGGTTTCACATGTGGGGGGAACAAGGACCATTCAGCAAGTCAGTATCAGAGGCAGGACTAGGAGCCATGTTTTCTGACATGTGGTCCAGAGCACCACCCACTCTACCGTCCTGCCTCTCACCTGACTGGGCTGCTTCACTGGTGTAGCATCTCTCTCCATTCCTGGTGAAGAGGCATCCTCACTCATAGCCTTCTCAAGGCTGAAATTAGCTTGTAGCAGGGTCAGTGGAATCAACAGATCCTTATTGTGAGCCTACGAAGTGCCCAGACCTGCACTGTTGGTGAGATGAAGGAACTATTCCCTGCCCTCAGACAGCTTATAATCCAGTTGACATAATGACAGGCACCCACACAGGAAACAACTAGCGAATAATACAATTATCAGTGATCATTGGTACCTTGATCAATACACGTGCAATGCACAGATTCATTCCTATTCAGAGAAGCGAGGCTTGTGGGCTAGTGGTCCAGTGGGGCTGCAAGCTGGAGGTAGGACCTGATCAGGAGCAGGAGGGTTAGAATAGATGGGAGAGGGGAAAATGAGCATGGTATGTGCGGGGAGACGTACACACTTTTTTTAATGTGTTTGAGGACAGAGCCAAAGGGCATAATAAATCATTCAAATTAAAATATAACCTCCTGGAGGGCAGGGTTTCTTTGTTTTTTGTCTTGAAATCCTCATCATTCACCATAGTGCCTGGTACTAAAAATAGGTGTTTAATAAATGCTTGTCCAATAGAATTGAATTACATTGCGTTGAATCTGGGTTATTGCGGGGAAAGGACTTCGCGCCGAGCCCCTTGGTTGTCTTGGAGGCCTCTGGTGGACCTCAGGAGAAGATGTGGCAGTGGGGATCTGCTGTCCGATCAGCCCGGGCCAGCCTGACACCCCGTGTCTCTGTAGGCAACCCTTCCCAGTCCACTTCTCTGCATTATATGAGCCCGTACCAGCTGAACGCCTATGCCCTGGCGCTAACAGCCGTGGGGGAGATCATCCAGGACTATGACAGTGATAAGATGTTCCCAGCCCTGGGCTTTGGAGCCAAGCTTCCTCCTGATGGCAGAGTTTCCCATGAGTTCCCACTGGTACGTGTCTCCTCTGAGGTCAGCCTGGAAATGGGGAGAAAAGGGAGAGGGAGAGGGGAGAGAGAGAGAGAGAGAGAGAGAGAGAGAGAGAGAGAGAGAGAGAGAGAGAGAGAATAGAAACGGGGTGGGGGAGGAGTTGGGGTGCTGATAGCCCAGGGGGAGGGTTGAAATGGGAGAGAGGGAGGAAGGCATTTTTAACAGAGGATGGCTGCCCCAGCCTAGAGGTCCCTAGGACTTCTGAGTGACCCCAAGATCTACCAGATGAGCTTGTTCTCAGACCCACCCCCTTACCCCCAGTCCCCTCCTCACATACTCATACTTCTGAGTCTCTCTGAAGTTGGCTCTGGGACCCATCCTAGCTCAGAGCTCAGTGGAAGGAGTAGAAACTTGGTTGAATTACCCCCTCACACACACATTCACATACTCATACAACCCAGAAAAGAGGATGTGAAAACTTAAGAGATGTCTAAAAAGCCCCTTAGCTGATCCTGAAGTGGGGATGGGGAGCAAGGGTATTTCCCAGGTGAAGAAAGAAGGTAAGATTGCTGGAGAAGGGAGAAGGGAATAGGGTGTGAAAAACCATCTGGGCCCATGAGCCAGCTTGCCCAGAATGGCAGAGTAGTAGAATCCCATTCAAAGACATGCGTCTCTCTGTCCCACACACCCCCCCAACCCAGTGGAATATAAGCTCCTTGAGGGCAGGAGCAATTTTTCATTTCTGGACCCCAGTGCTTGGCACATAGGGGGCATTTAGTAAACACTTGTTGGATTGGGTTGGATTAAACTGAGCCCATGAAGATGACCCCATCGTGGTGCCTCCTTCCTCATCAATTGAGGAACTCTAGCCATTTTAAAGGGGATGGGGACAGGGAAATGAGTTCAACTTCATGGAAGTCCCTCAGAACTGGGGAAGTATCCAGAACAGTGGGACACAGAGAACCCTCATGCCTTCACCTTTTGAACTATCTGGAATATTCCTTTTCTACCTTCCTTCAACATGTGACAAGAATCAAACCCTATCCCAAAGATTGCCGAGCCAGGATGAGCAGGGTCCTCTGAAACTTCTACAGGACCACCATGCCCAGCTGGTGTTGGTGTTTTTATATACTGCCCTCTTCCACCCATCACCTTCCTTCCCACCACAGCCTAAGGAGAGCCTATCCCACCAAGGAATCATGGTGGCCCTTGCACTAGGGAATTAGGCACCCCTTCTGCATTGTCCCACACCATGTGATCTCCCTGAGACATTTCTCTGTGCCCTCCCCTTAGCATCCCACTTCCCCAGCCCCTGCCTTGGGTCCTTTCCTTCTGGTTTTGAGTTCAGGTGTGGCCAGTTAGTTGTAAATTCCAGTTTTTTTTTAAATCGTTTTTTCCATCACTTTCATTTTCGAAGGCATCTCTTCCCCCTTCTCTCTTCAATGAGCCATCCCTTGTAATAAAAAAGCAAACAATTCAGCACTGAAGTCTTTTGGGCATATAGTATTTCACACCCATATTTCTCCAGTTCTGCAAATAAGGGGGGTGCATTTTCTCATCTTTAGGACCAGCCTCTGTCATTACACAGGATTAAGCTTCTAAGGTTTTGGGGTTTTTTTATTTGTTTTGGGGTTTTTTGGTTGAGTTTTTTGTTTTTGCTTATTTGCTTTGCATTTATATCACTGTAGCGATTGTGTATATGGTTTTCCTGGTTCTGCTCATTTCGCTTTTCATCATCTCATAAGTCTTCCCATGCATCTCTGAATTCATCCTACTTCTTATTAATTCTTCCTAAGACATGATAATATTCCATTATATTCATTTTCCACAACTTGTTTTGCCAATCCTTAATCGATTTGTTTTCAGTTCTTTACTACCCCCAAAAATGATGTTATGAATATTTGGGCCAAATGGGACCTTTCTTTCTGACTGACCTCCTTGAGATACATGCCTGGCAGCAGCATCTTTGCATCAATAAGTACAGATGTTTAGGCACTTTTTAAAAAGCATAATCACAAACTACTTTAGAGTCATTCTGGAACATCTTCATTTCATCATCCGGACCAGGTTACAGACTGCTCTTCCCATCCACCTTCCCTCTGAAATAGAACTGTTCTTGTCCCCTTTTTGGCCGCCTCAAGCTTTGCCCCTCCCTCCCTGCCCCTGGGTGTCTTGCCCTTTTGCCTCCAATCCCCTTCCCCATCTCTCCCTTTGCTCCCCTCTGGGAGCTCGCTGGTCCTCTGCTCCTAGAATGGCAATCCAGATAACCCCTCTTGCTGTGGTATCGATGGTATCCTCGAGGCCTATCACCGAAGCCTTCGCACCGTGCAGCTCTATGGCCCCACCAACTTTGCGCCAGTGGTCACTCATGTGGCCAGGTGAGTCCCTTTTCACACCCTTCCAGGAGAGACCTTCCCCCTCACCCCCTTTTCAAAGGGACCAACTCATGTCTGAAGAGACATTCCTTCCCAGTGCCTTTAGGAGAACTCCAGAAACAATGGCACTGATGTCTTGTGCCAACCTCCTTCAGGGCCTTCTCAGTCAGTTTCATGCACAGAGTTCCTCTTCCTGGGTGTGGGAGAAAGTGAAGGTTATTATATCTAGAGGCCACCCCATCCCCTCCTCAGACCCTGCCTAGGCACGGGGTTAGACCTCTGCCACCTAACCCTATACCCCACAAAAAAACCTCCAAAAGGCATGCAGCGACTATACAAGATGGTTCCCAGTATTCCGTGCTGCTGATCATCACAGATGGGGTCATCTCAGACATGGCGCAGACCAAGGAAGCCATCGTCAATGTGAGTCTGGGAGGATGGAATGGGCAGATTCTTGGGTGGGGATCTGCAGGAAGTGTCATGGAAGTAGCTTTGGATCTTCTTTTGCTCCCCCCCCCCTTCTTTTGTGGCCTTGCTGCTAGAAATCCAGTGTTTGTCCTGAAGCTTTGTCCTGCATGTGGGTATGGAGTTGTAGGGGGGAGGTGGCACTGAGGGTCTTTGCCTTTTTAGCTTTGGACCAAGTGAATTCAGACCATTAAGGGGCCTGAATCAATGGAGAAAAGGAAAATGTGGCAAGAGCAGTCCTAGAGTATATGACTGGGTCCTCTGCATGTGGGGAGGTGGTAGCAGCCCCAGTTTCTCTCCCTGTCCCAAATAAAACATAGAAGGATCTCATATCACTAACTCAGCAGTGTCAGGTTCTTACTGATTAAGGTCGTTTGGAGAAAAAGGAAGAGGGGAAGAACCTATCCTGGGTGGGTTCCTGCCACCCCTGGGTATCAGACTTTAGACCAATCCCCGCTCTCTCTGTCTCTCTCCCTGTTTCCGATCCTCTGTCTGTCTTTTTATCATCCCTTCTTTTCTGACTTTTCTTTGGTCTTACTCTTTTTCTCTTACCTTGCCTCTCCCTTTTTCCTTCTCTTCTCTCTATTCCTTCCTCCCTCTTCATCTTATTATCCCTTTCACTCTACCTCTTTCTCTCTGTCTGTATCCTTTCTGCCATTCCCTCTGGTCCCACCCCCCACCATCTCTTTGCCTCTTCTCCCTCTTGGTGTGTTCTGTTTCCTCTCTGGCTTCCTATGCTGGTGCTCTTTGCCCAACAGGCTGCCAAACTCCCCATGTCCATTATCATCGTGGGCGTTGGCCAAGCTGAGTTTGATGGTAAGACCCAGTTGCTTTCCTTTTCCTTCTTCTTTCCTATCATTCTATGCTTCCCTAGGGGCACCATGGTACCCATGGGGTGGGCTCCTCAGAGAGAGAGAGAGAGAGAGAGAGAGAGAGAGAGAGAGAGAGAGAAAGGAGAGAGAGAAAGAAGAGAGAGAAAGAAGAGAGGAGAGATTAAAAGAGATTGAGAGAGAAAGGAGAGAGAGAAAGGGAAGAGAAAAAAGGTGGAGAGAGAGAAGATGGTGAAAAGGAGAAAAAGAGGAGAGTGCATGTGTGCATGAGAGAGATGGAGAGAAAGAGAGGAGAGAAGAGAAGAGAAAGAAGAGAGAGGGAGGGAGGAAGAGAAGAGAGTGAAAAGGAGGGAGGAGGGGAGAGGGAGTGTGTTGTGTGTGTGTGTGTGTGTGTGTGTGTGTGTGTGTGTGTGTGTGAAGGACAGTCAAAGAGAGGAGAAAAGAATGCGTGTATGAGGGATGTAGAAGAGTGAGTATGTGGGAGAGGAAAGAGAGAAAGCTTACAAAAGAGAGAGCTTATGTGAGAGAGATAGAAGAGAGAAAGAAAAGCCTGTGAGAGAAACAGAGTGGAGAAAGAATATGTATGAGAAGAGAGCAAGTGAGGGAGACCAGAAAGAATGAAGAAAGTGTGTATGAGAGGAAAGAGAAGGGAGTATGTGAGAGAAAAATGGTGCGTGTGTGTGTGTGTGTGTGCGTGCGTGTGTGTGTGCGTGTGTGTGTGTGTGTGTGTGCGTGTGTGTGTGAGTGTGTGTGTGTGTGTGTGTGTGTGTGTGTGTGTGTGTGTGTGTGTAGAGATCACCACTGGTTGTGTGGATGTGTCATCTTGTGCCCTGCACCACCAATGATGGGCGATGTGGTCCTTGGACAAATCATGTCACCTTTTTCTGACTCAGTTTCCTTATCTACAAAATGGGGATTAAAACCCCCTGCTCCATCTCCTAGGGTAGTTGGGAGGACCAATTGATCTGTGTAACAGCAAAGTGCTATACAGATGGCAGCTGTTGTTTTCATCATTTTCATGAGCGCCATCATCGGCCTGAGGGAGGACAGAATTTAAACACTTAAAGGAGATGTGGGGACATCTCCTCCCTCCCCTTCTCCCCAAACACTCTAAAATCAACCTCTCCAGATGGCCTAGATAACCCTAAGGTCCCTTCTGGCTCTGAATTTATGTTCCTCTGAATCCAAGTAAATTTTGCAAACTGTGGCTACATTTACTTGCTTCAAACACTGTGTGTAGGTCTTAAGGGGACAGGTGCTGGTGGCATGAAGGTGTCTGGTTTGCCCAGACAGGCTTCTGGGAGGAAAGATGTTTCAATCGGGCTGGGGGGCTGCAGAGGGAGGACAAAATTGGGGTTCTAAGAATGACACACAGAGGCAGGAAATTCACATTCAGGGGACAAGAGACAAGTAATTTACAGGATTTGGATCTAGAGCTAAAAGAGAGATCAGAGGTCAAGTCATCTAGAACTTTCCCCTCATTTTACAGATGAGGAAACAGCGGTTGAGGAAAGTTAAGTGATTGCCCAAAGTCACATGTGGGACTAAGCATCAGAGGGAGAATTTGAACCTGTACCCTCTGATTCAGGAGCTGGCCCCCTCTTCTCTGTAAATGCTTGCTGTCACTCTGATAGATTACTATTACCTGCTGCCTCCCGTGTGCATGGCTAGAGTGGAAAATCTACACTGGGAAGTAATTAAGGAATGAAATGAGATGTGTGTGAGTCGGTGAGTGAATGTGTGGGTATATTGAATACCTGGCCACTGGACCTGGATGGCTCTGGAGGAGAAAATGAGGCTGGTGACCTTGCACAGCCCTCCCTCACTCAAATCCAAGTCATGTCACCATTCCCTGATGTCACGGCACTCTTTGAGAAGGAAGGACAAACACAACAATATATATATATATATACACATGTATGTGTGTCTGTGTGTAGCTGGTTGGCTGCTGGCTGTCCCTAGTGGCGGGTGAGTGCAGTCTCAATGTCCCTGAACACACACGGCTCTTATGCATTGGCCTTGGGCATGCAAAGCTCTCAGAGTCATCCTTCAGCTGCTTTGCCTCACTACCCTGCCCAGCAACTCCCCAAACACCACTCCCCTCACTCAACTTTGAGAATCTGGGGGAGGAAGAGAGTGTGGGCAGTATGCTATCAAGGAAAGACCTCTGAGGGGGAAATCTAGAAACTCTGGTCCTCATTCCAGTTCTGCCCTTTACCATGAGACTTTGGGTTAGTCAGTTCCCTTCACTGGGCCTCAGTTTCATCCCTGGTAAAATGAGGGACTAAATTCCTCCTCTGATTCTTGGTCCTGGCATAAGAGGTGACCTTGGGTTCTCAAAGGCTCTATCAGCAGAGAACAAGCCCTGGCAGGCTGGCTTTAGGTAGTGGCCCTGGGAGAAGCTACATGTCTGTTGTCTAGAGACCAGCCTGATTAAGGACAGAGAGGCTGGCTCATCACCTGTTTGGCTTCCAGGTGACCAATTTCTCAGTTATGACAACCCTCAAGATTCTCAACTAAGCTATAGGGAGATAGTGATTTGTGTCGGTGGTGAGAGCACCCACCCCAGCCAAACCACAGCTTCTTGTGACTACAGTTCTAGGTGAAAGAAAAATGAAGACTTGGACTGGGTCAGAGGCTCCCAACACGTTCCCTCTCTGTATCCCTTGACTTCCAGTAGAATTTCCTTCAATATAAAAGGAAATAAAGTCCAGCATTTACTATGCATATACACAAAAGAAATAACTGAAATAAACTGCTTATTTTTCATAAAGAAAACTTTACTTGGTACATAGGAACATTTGTCCCTAGCACTAGTATTTTGAAATATTTTCACAGGATAATAGAGCTATTTGCCAGATACCCCCTAGACCCTTCTACAAGATTCTCTACAGCCTCAGCTTGATGGCCCCAGACTAGATGGTCTCTAAGGTTATATCCAACACTGACAGTCTATGAATCTGTGATTGGGAGTAGAGATGTGGGAATGCATGGATTCAGAGGAAGCCCCTCCAGGTAGAAGCCCTACTATGGTCAGGTCAGATCTATACCTAAATTAAACCTTCATGATCTTTCCTTCTTGGTACAGCCATGGTTGAGCTGGACGGTGACGACATCCGGATCTCCTCTCGGGGGAAGTTAGCAGAGCGTGACATTGTCCAGGTAACGGCCCAAAGGCCCCATGTCCCTGAGTTACCCAGCCTGCCTGTCTCTAGTCTCCCAGGTGAATATGGTACCCTCCCCTCTCCCATGGGGACGTCACTAGGGAGGGCAAAGGAAGAAAAGTACTTGGAACCCTGGGCTGATCTGGAAGAAGGTAGGCATACAATTCAGGATGGTCTCTCAATTGTCTCCAAACATTCCACACTTGTTACCACCTCCCTGTCTTCATTGACTTCCTTCACTTCTCTTCCCACCACCCCCACTCCATTCTCCACCTTTTCCAATCCTACCCATTTTAAGGACCGCCTACATAAACACACACACACAGAGGTCAGGGCTGGAGATTTAAATGGTAGGGAATTATCCATGTTGAGGTGGTAATTGGAACCACAAGAGTTGATTGGCGTCAGCCTAGAGGAAGAGGAGCACCAGGCCTGGGTTGGAGTCTTGGGGAACAATGGTGATAATGAACAGCAGCCAGTAAGAGAGACAGAAGGAACAGCTGGAAAGGTGAGGGGAGACCTGATAAAGTGGTGTCCTGGAAGCCAAATAAGAGAAGAGAGTTTCAAGAGGGATACGTTTCAGTAATCTGTTAGTGGTATCAGAGGCAGTGAAGAAGATGAGACAGACAAGAACCAAATCCCTAGAGGAGGGGTCCTTGCCAAAAGCTTAGGCCAGGGCCCTTCAGAACTGTAACTCTGTTGCAAAGGTCTCCAATGTTCTTTTAGAAATTATGATGGTACTTTGAACAGGATAGCACCATAAACTTCATTCAGAAGAGCTGTAATAGCCACATGAACTTGAAAGAATTTTTAAGTAGTTGCAGTCATACTAAATTCTGACCATATGAGAGGTCCCCACACCCTTAGGAGGTGGGTGTTCTTAAGACCAGTCTGTGCCTGTTTCCCTTGGCTGAGGGGGTAGGGTCAGGGGGTGATCTGACTGGATGGAGGTTGCTGTGATCAGCCTGATCTGACAGTGTTTCTCTTTCTCCAGTTTGTGCCATTCCGGGACTATGTGGACCGAACGGGGAATCATGTGCTAAGCATGGCTCGCCTGGCCAGAGATGTACTGGCTGAGATCCCCGACCAGCTGGTCTCCTACATGAAAGCACAAGGCATCCGTCCCCGCCCACCCCCAGGACCTCCTGCCCACACCCCATCTCAGTCCCCTTCGAACACTCCACCTGCCTCCCCTATGCACACAAACATCTAAGGATGGGGCATAGGCAGGGTGGAAAGAGGTGGGTTCCCTGGGACATGCACCTGCACACACACACAAACACACACACACACACACACACACACACACACACACACACACACCCCACTGAGGTCCAAATTCCAGCTCTGTCATTTACTACTGGTGTGACCTTTGGCAAGTCACTCATCCCTGGTGGGGAGGGGGTGGAGGGGCAGTTCAGTTTTCTCATTTGTAAAATGAGAGTTTGGGCTTGATCATCTCCAAGGCCCTTTCCTACTATGTCCAGTGATCCACAATGGCCGGAGGGGGTAAAGTCTAAAGGATGAGCCTGGGACCACCTAGGCAAGACCTTTCATCACGCCTCTGACTCCCTGCCAGAGTCCCTGGCCTCCCATCTTGCAGGGGCCCAGCACCAGCCCAGCTGTTCTCCCCACCCAGAGCCCTGACTCTGCCCTCTGTTTCTCTTCACCCGCCCCCTAGCCAGTGTCACAAACATCTGGACCTCCTGAGGAGTGAGGCAAGGACTGACCAGGGGGGCAGGGCTACATGGAATAATGGGGAGACCCAGTGGCTTAGCATAGAAGAGAATCAGAGTGCGTCCAATCAGGACCCAGGCACCAAAGCAGCCCCCAGGAAGCTGTGTCCCTCCAGAGTCCCTGAGCTCTCTGCCTCCTGCCTCCCTTGCCAAATGAGGTGTCGCAATTTGAGGGCAGCCCTCTCCTCTCAAGGACAGAGGGCATCAAGCCTTGCCCTTCCCCCACAAAGGATTTCCCAGGAGCTCCAGAGCCCAGGGCTCCTTCTGCTGGAGCTGAGCCAATCAGATGGGGAGCTTCTGCCAACCCTCCCCCCCACCCCCGCCTGCCAGTTTACCTCCTGACCCAGCCCCTGAGGGGGGACAGGAGGAGGGAGGGGCTCGGAAACCTTTCCACTCCCTTCTCAATCTGGCTTCTTTCCCGGCCAGTCTGAGCTTCAGGAGGGTGTTAAAGATTCTGCCATCCAGGGCACAATGGAAGGGAGGGAGGGGGCTGTGGGGCAGTCCACACTCAGACCTGTGCAAGGCCAACCCTCTGACAAAAGTGTGCAGCAAGCGAAGGGGCGGGGGAGGGGTTGTCAGGCACACCCTTGCACCTCCCCTAGTAACCTGACCCCTCTACCTGCCACCCACAGACCTGTGCTCCCTCTTATTTCCATGATATTGCCCGACAATAACTTAGGTAATGGGATATTAGCATGATATGGAGGGGGTCGCTGAAGACCCCCCAAACCAGACCCAAAGAAATGAATCTCTAATAGTGGAATTTCAGATCCTGGAAAGAAGAGAGAGTTGGATTATAGATGCAGCAAAATTTGTGTCTCCCTCCTCCATACCCCTGAAAACCTATATCCCCAGTACCTAGGCCAAGCAAATTTACCCTCACTAGAGTAATGTCTTGTCAATAGTCCATGCCAGATGTCGACCCCTTTGAGTATGAAGTACCCCAGCTGTATCCAGTCCTAATTCCCATCATAGAAGAAGTGAGCCCCACAACCCCAGATGCAGCTCTCCAGTGTGAGGGCTATCTCTGCCCCAACCTGGGAAGGTGTTCTCTCTGGGTGACAGGTGACATGAAGAGGCTGGCTCTCCGTACGCCCACCCTTGACCCCCAAGTAGGTAGTCGGTGATGCATGCCAGTCCATCCTGCTGCATGGGGCTGCCTGTGCCCACTGAACACTCAGCTTCCCTCGAATCCCCTTTTGAGACACACCCCTGTCTGCCCAGCTCCCAAGTAATACATCTGTGCCCAAAGCCTGGGGCTCCCTGCCCAGGGCTGCCCGCTGGGCCCCGTCCAGCTCTGTTCCTCTTTGTTCTGTGCATGAAGATCGTATTTCTAACCCATGTCGTCCTCGCTGGAGTCTTTGGTGGGAGCTGCTATGTATTGACACTGCCTTAAACTGAAATAAATTGGATCCTTTTACTAAAAGCAGTGGCTCTTGCTTTTCTTCTATTCTGTGGGAATCTCTCTGGGGCCTGTGGCCAACATGCATTAAGTCCTAGCCAGGTGGTAGAACTGAAGGGGAGGAGTAAGCCCATCACAGCAACTGGGGCAGAGCTGAGGGGTCAGAGCTATGGAACGTCAGAGGTCACCTAGACCAGTGATATCAAACCCAAATAGAAAAAGGGCCACTAAACCAGACCCAAGGATCCCGCAGACCACCATGCTTTTACTGACTTAGAAAAACCACATAGTAACATCATCTCTGCTCTTCCAGTGTATTTTTACTCATCTTGTTAAATATTTCCCAGTGTCATTTCAAACTGGTTCAGGCAACACTCAGGAATGCTGCAGGCCCCACTGGGATCTCTGCTCTAGACCAACCCTTACAGAGGTGGACACTGTGACCATGTCACCCCTCCTGCTTTAAAAACCTCCAGTGGCTCCCTATTACTTCTGAGGCAAAATACCAGCTTCTCTATGTGGCATTTAAAGTCCTTCCCCATCTGGTTCTGGCCTTAATTTTGAGACATTATACATTCCTCTCCTTCATGAGCTCTGTATTTCAGCCAGACTAACCTATTTGTTGTTCTTCACACAGGATATTCATTTTCCCAACTCTGGGCCTTTGCCTCATGCCTTCCTCCTCATGTGGGTCTCTTGGTCACATACAGGTTGGACTAGACGGCCTTTGAGATCCCTTCCAACACTGACATTCTGTGGTAATCGGGTCTCTTTTTGTTGTTCAGTCTTTTCAGTCAGTTCTGACTCTTCATGATCCCCTTTTGGGGTTTTCTTGGCAAAGACACTGGAGTGGTTTGCCATTTCCTTCTCCGGCCCATTTTATAGATGAGGAAACTGAGGCAAACAGGGTAACGTGACTTGCCCAGGGTCACACAGATAGTAGGTGCCTGAGCCTGGATTTGAACTCGGGAAGATGAGGCTTCCTGACTCCAGGCCTGGCACTCTGTATTCTATGGCACCACCGAGCTGCTCCCTTAGAACCCCTAGCTTCCTTCAAAACTCAACTTAAATGCTACCTTCTCCCTCCCATAGGAGGCCTTCCCTCCTGTAGGAGGCCTTCCCAGCTGCTGGCGCCTCCTTCCCACCAAACTACCTTATATTTACTTAATATATATTTAGATTCATGTCTATGTGAACCTGCTGTTTCTCCCTACAGAAAGGAAGTTCCTTGAGCATAAGAATTATTTCGTTTCGTCTTTGTATCCCCACAACCTAGCAGAGTGCCTGGTATATAGCAGGCACTTAATAATGGCTTGGGGTTTTTTTATTGAATTAAATTTTTTGATGAACAAAATTTATTTTCTCTCCTCACTTACTCTCCTCTTAAAAGAAAAAGAAAGCCCTTGTAACAATCATAATCGAGCAAAACAAATTTCTATGTTGGCCATCTCAGAAATGTATCTCTCATTCTGTGAGTCCATCAATTGCTTCTGGCAGGAGGTGGGTGGCATGCTTCATCATCAGCCTTCTAAAGTAATTCAGATCCAGCCTCAGACACTAGTTGTGTGACCTTGGGTAAGTCACTAAAAACAACCCTCCCAAACCCCTCTGTTTGCCTCAGTTTGCCCAACTGTAAAATAGGGATAAAAATAGCAACTGCCTTTCAAGTGTTGTTATGGGGATCAAAGGAAATAATATTTGTATGGCACTTAGCATGGTGCCTGGCACGTAACTGGCACTACACAAAGACTAGCTCTCATTATCATCACTGTTACTGTGGTTGTGATTGGCTATGTTTGGTTCAGATGACTTCGAAAGCCACTTCCCGATTTTGTGAGCTTAATTTCGAATTAATTTATAATTAAAGGATTTGTTGCAGTGAAAATTTATGTTATATTATATTATTACAATTTATAATGAAAAGATCTGGTGCAGTGAAAAAAAGCAACCGATTTGGAGTCAGAAGCCCTGGGTTCTAATCCTGACTCTGTTACTAACTATCAGTGTGACCTCTGGAAATTCTCTTCCCTCTCCACCCACTCCTATGGGCCTCAGTTTCTTCATCTATAAAAGGAGGAACTTGGTTCCTATGGGTTGATCATTAACACGCCATCCAGCTGTAAATCCTATAACCTGTGTGAGCGCTCACAGTCCAGGCAGCCACAAAGCAGGGACTGGCACCTGGCTCTCCTGTCTCCCCATCTTGTCCTCTTTTGCGTGTCCAAAGCTCTCTCGCCGCATGGTCCTTCTCATTATCCTCATTTTAAAGATTAAATGAGATTTGTACAAAATCCCCATTTTACAGACAAAATTAGGTCACACAGTATCTGAACCATGACAGACATCAAGGAAAAGGAGGAGGGAAGTACTGCATGCTAGCAGGTTCAGTGGTGGGTTCAGTGGTTAGAGCACAGTGCTAATGAAGGCAGGGCTCCACCTCCTGTGGGGGGCCGGTTAGGTTGGCTCGGTTCCCTGGCCACTGGCAGCAAACAGCCCTACCCCCCAGCCAGCTGTCTCACAAATGTGTCCGACAGGTCACAGGGGGCCCTACTTGGGAAGGTGACTGGTTTAGGGCAGACTCATCCATCCGCAAAGCCAGAGAAACGGCTCTGAGCATATGCCCTGATGATAGGAGACAGGGAGGCTTTCTTGGACCAAGGACAGCAGTTCTATCCCCTTCTTTCTCTGAAATGAGGAGAGCTTCTTGAAAAATTGGGGTTCCTTGAAGAAAGGAGGGAGAACTTTAGGGTGATGGGTAGTGGGTTAAAGCAGGGGGAAAAATTAGCTTGAGAGCCTCAGTTCAAACCCCAGGTCTTCTATTCATCTACTATGAATGTGACCTTGGGCTGACCCTTTTCAGTCCTCCATGCTGAGGACTCGGTTTCTTCATCTGTAAGATGAAATGATTGGATTAGATGATCTCTCTAAGGCCCTTTCCTGTTCTGGATCCTGTAAGGGCAGGCAGAGAGGCCAGAAAGGAGACCCAAGGGGGAAGGAAGAAGAGGAAGAGAAAGGGGAAGAGGGTGAGAGCCAGGCTGGGGATTGGGGGAAGAAGAGCCAGAGCCTGCACTCCTCCCCCAGGGTCCCCCATGACATGGAAGGGACACTTGGGGACTAGTCACTGGTTCACCAAGCAGAAAGAGCCTGGTACTGGACCGTGTGTGTGTGTGCGTGTGTGTGATTCAAACACCATCCTAGTGAGCAGAGCACTGGCCCTGGGGTAAGGAGAACCTGAGCTCAAATGCAGCCTCAGACACTTGACACATGTACTAGCTGTGTGACCTTGGGCAAGTCACTTAACCCCAATTGCCCTGCCAAAAAAAAACAAATAAAGTGAATTGTAAAAAAAAAAAAAAAAACCACCATCCTAGCTAATCAATCAATGAATATTTACTAAGTGCCCCCTAGTGCATCTAGCTAGGGATTCAAATTCAAAAGCGACAGACCCTGCCCTCAAGAAACTCACATTCTCCTGTCCACAGGTAAGTAAACACGGAATATAAATAAATACATGGATGGATGTATGGATGGATGGATGGATGGATGGATGGATGGATGGATGGAAGGAAGGAAGGATGGATGGATGGATGGATAGATGGATGGATGGATGGATGGATAGATGGATGGATGGAAGGATGAATGGATGGATGGATGGATGGATGGATGGATGGAAGGATGGAAGGAAGGATGGATGGATGGACGGATGGATGGATGGATGGATGGATGGATGGAAGGATGGATGAATGGATGGATGGATGGATGGAAGGATAGATGGATGGATAGATGGATGGATGGATGGATGTGGAAGGATGGATGGATGGATGGATGGATGGATGGATGGATGGATGGAAGGATAGATGGATGGATGGAAGGATGGATGGATGCTGAGTGATTGACAGAGGGCCCTAACAACTGGGGGAAACAGGAACAGCTTTTTGGAGAAGGTGACACTTGAACAGAGTCTTGAAGTTAGAATTGGAAGCAGTTGGTGACCCAGTGAACAGCACTCCAGACCTGGAATCAGGGAAACCTGAGTTCAAATCCAGCCTTGACTCAGCCAATCTAAATAGCTTGGTTGAGGCAGGAGCGAACAGACTCTTGCAGGGTGTAAACAATTGTCTCAGGGGAGAATCTCTGCTTTCTAGAACCAATCCAAGGGAACCTAACCTTGAACTCAGGGCTTTCTTTCATCAGGTGTGTGTGTGTGTGTGTGTGTGTGTGTGTGTGTGTGTGTGTGTGTCTTTGATTTTATTTGTGTATTGATTTTATTTGATTTATATGGTGAAGAAGCTCCCTCTACTAAAGCAGATCTGCAAGTGATAGTCTGAGAGAGCTGCCCAGGGTCACACATCCAGGATGTGTCAAAGGCAAGACTTGAACCCAGGTCTTCCTGACTCTAAGGCCAGCTTTCTGTCCTCTATATTATCCTTTTCTCATGGATGGTAGATTCAACTGGAAAGACTATAAGAGGCTTTGTCATCCAATCCTTCATTTTACAGATGAGGAAACTGAGACCCAAGAGGGTAAGTGGCTTGCCCAAAGTCACACAGGTGTTGTTTAGTCATTTCCATCTCATTGTGGGGTTTTCTTGGCAAAGATACTGGAGTGGTTTGCCATTTCCTTCTCTGGCTCATTTTACAAATGAGGAAACTGAGGCAAACAGAGTTAAGTGACTTGCCCAGGGTCACACAGCTAGCAAGTTTCTGAGGCCATATTTGAACTCTGGTCTTCCTTGACTCCAGGCCCGGCACTCTCTCCCCTGGGCCATCTAGCTATCCCCAGTCACATAGGCAGTAACTGTCAAATGTCAGATCTGTAGTAGGTGCTTAATAAATTCATATCAATTGTCCAATGTCACCTATACAGGAAGTGGTTGAGTGAAAATTTGAATCCTTCATCCCTCAATTCTTTGTATATCCCTAAAATGGGGGGGGGGGGTCAGAGGTGGGAGGAGAATCACCTTAGGTGAGACTTCTAGGGAGACCCTACCAATCAGACAGGAATCGGAAATAGAGACCTCATAACACAGGAGAATGGGAATCCCGTGTGTGAACAGTTGGCTCCCCTGTGCTGCTTTCTCCTCTCCACTTCTGCTGCTGCTCCATCCTGACCCCCATTCCTTTTTGCCTGATTATTACAACAGCCCACCTGCCTTCAGCATCTCTCTGGGACGCCGTGGCATAGCTAGATTAATCTCCACAATGCACCCGTCTGCTCATGCCTCAAAATCCTTCCGTGGTTTTCTGTTATCCGCAGCTAAAGTCTAGAATCCATAGCCCAGCCTTCAAGGCCCCCTTTAAGAGAATGCAAACAGATTAGGAGAGAATAGGAAGGAATGGACTGGAGGGCAGCGTCATAGTTTGGAACTGAGAGTCACCTATAGTTATTTCTTTTTGTCTGCTTATATGAACTGATACAAAGTGAAGTGAGCAGAACCAAGAGAACATTGTACACAGTAGCAGCAACATGGTAATGGTGATCACCCGGAAAAGACTTGGCTACTCTGATCGATACAACGATCCAAGACAACTTCAAAGGACTCGTGATGAAAATGCTCTCCACTCCCAGAGACAGAGCTGATGAATTCTGAGTGCAGATTGAAGCATACTTTTGAACTTTATTTTTCTTGGCAGCGTGTGTGTGTTTTGTTTTGCAATACGGCTAATACGGAAATATGTGTTGCATGGCTTCACATGTATATTCAATATCATATTGCTTGCCATCTCAAAGGTGGGGACAGGAGGGAGAAAATTTGGAACTCAAAATTTTTGAAAATGAATGTTAAAACTTTTATATGCAATTGGGAAATATTTAACAAGGTAAATAAAAATATGTATTTTAAAAAGAATCTCACCTTGAAACCTCAGAAACCTGGACCCATTGATAAAGCCCAAACTCCTTAGCTGGGTTTTACAGGTTGTCCATATTGGAATGGGATGGCATCCTGTGGTCCCGGGCATCATTTACAGATCTCTCCTTCATTCTAGCACTCCTTGCCTACTCCCATTCCACCCCACTACCCCCAAGCTAAGAGAAGGGAGAGCAGAGAAGGGGAAGAGAGAATATCTGAAATTAATTGGTCAAGAGAAGCCGTTCAATGGTTGACTTTATTTTTGTTCCTTTATTGGGGAGAGGGGATAGAGAGCTGGCAAAAAGAGTTACGACCTGGGTCGAGTCCTGCCTCTGACATATACTGGTGATGTGACCCTGAGCAAGTCACGTGGTGACATTTTTATGTTATTATTATATTATTAATATTACATTTAATTATATATTATTATATTATTTATATAAATTGCAGAGTAGGTGCTATCTGTATTGATGGAGGGAGTTTTCACACTGGGAGTCCTTTACAGTGATGCGATCAGAGGTCCACTTAACTACTACTAAAGAAATGGAAGGGAGGAGAAAATGTCAGGAGCCCTATGAGACTAGGCCATGGAGGGAGAAGAAACAACGGGCTTCATGCAACCTTTTTTTCTGCTTCTGAGTGCCATCAGCCCCTGCTCTGTTCCTTCTATCAGACAATTCTTAGTCTTTCAGTCTTCCTTCCCTTCATCTCCTTAGATATCCTACTTCCTCCCATAGCCTATGACTCTCTCCCTGGACCCAGTTTCCCCTCCTGGCTCCCTCTTCTCAGACATCCTCAGACACCTTCAACCTTACCTTCACCCTTCGGTTATCTCTCCCTCAGATCTCTCATATTCTACTCATTTCCTCCATATCTACTGTATAAGAAAAAGCAAAATAGAAAAGAAAGATCCCTGGCCTTCGGGGAGTCAGGATACCTAGGTTCTGTGTTGTCTCTGCTACTAATTTGCTGTGTGCCATTAGGCAGCTCATTTCCCCTTTCCCTGGCCTTAGCTGCCTGAGCTGTCAATTAAAGAGTTTGGATTACAGAAGAGGGAACTGAAGCAAACAGGGGTAAATGATTTGCCCAGGGTCGTATGGCTAGGAAGTTTCTGAGGCCCTATTTGAACTCTGGTCTTCCTTGACTCCAGGCCCAGCACTCTCTCCCCTGAGCCATCTAGCTGTCTTCGGTCACATAGACAGTAACTGTCAAAAGTCAGATCTGTGTCCTGACTCCAAGTCCAGTGCCATATTTATGATACCATGACCCCAAAGATCCCATGTCCTGTGGCTCCCATGAGTATATTTTTAAATTTTATTTTTTAATTTATGGGATAAAAGAAACATTTGCATAACATAACACAACAAAAAGATGACTGTACATGAGACCGCAAATCCACTACTTGCTATTCCTTTGAAACACACAGCAGAGTTATCATGTAAGTTTCCTTTTTATTCTCTGCCCCACTTCCCGCCCCAGAGACGACTACCTCTAGACACAAATAGAAGCATGTATACAGTCGTTCTTCAGGCAACGTTGCTGTTACCACGTACAATGTTCTCCCGGTTCTGCTCATTTCACTCTTCAGTATTTTGTCAAAGTCTTTCTATGTTTTTGTGAGCTCTTTGAGTGCATCATTTCTTGTATTCCATCACAATCACACACCACAACTTGTTCAGCCATTCCCCAGTTGATGGGCATCCCTGCATTTTCCAATTCTTTGACACCCCAAAGAGAGCTACTATAAACATTTTAGAACACAGAGGTTCTTCTCCTTTTTCCCTAATCATCTTTGAAAGTAGACCTAGTGGTGGTATTGCTAGGTCAAAGGGCATAGGCAGTTTAATAACTTTTTGAGCATAATTCTAGATTGTTCTCCAGAATGGTTGGATCAGTTTGCAATTGCACCAACAATGAATCAGTGTCCTAATTTTTCTACATCCCACCCCCAACATTTGTCACTTTCCCCTTCAATCATTTTAGACAATTTGAGAGGCGTAAGATGATATCTCAAAGCTATTTTAGTTTGCATGTCTCTAATTAATAGTGATTTAGAGCATTTTTATATGACTACAAATGGTTTTGATTTTTTCACTGGAAAACTGCCTGTTCATATCCTTTGACCATTTATCAATTGGGGAATGACTGATATTCTTAGGTTTTATGAGTTTATGATTCTAAACATCTCAGCTCTCCACCTTGCCCCCTCCCCTCAGGCAGGAGTCCCGCGTAGACTCCCTGGGGCTCCCATCCTCCCGCTTTCACCCCTCCTGGACACCCTGCACCACTCCACCGTGTCTTTGGACTACCCTTTCCAGGACAGAGCAGCAGAAGAGGTCCTTGAGCCCTGCCTGAAACTGCCTCGAGAGGCAGAAACAGAGAATTGGGCTGACGGCGCAGTTGGAGTAGGCCAGGATGGTACAGAGGCTGGTAGCCACAAAGACCATGAAGGTATCGGGTAGGTCTCCTGAGGCAGCCACATAGCCCAGCACAGAACAGGGCCCCCACATGACCACAAAGACAACTAACACCACCAGGATGAGGCCCGTGGCTTCTCGGTGCTGTCGGACATCCAGTGGGACCTGGGGCCACTCCCTGCTCCACAAGAGCCAGCCCAGGTGAGTGAAACTAAGCACTAACATCAGGGCGAAGGGCAGGAAGGCCAGGGCCCCGAGGAGGGTGAAATAGCGGGCGGTCTGGGCGGGGCCCAGGAGCATCAGGCACGAGTGGATAAGCTCAGATCCTGGTCCCACAGCCACCTCCTCCCCATCTTCCCTGCCCTCTTCCACCACCTTCTGGTACAGCCAGTTGGGTAGAGACACAGAGAAACCTAGGATCCACATGGTCAAGCAGAGTAACAGCTGAGCCCTTCTGCCAGCTGGGAAGACCACGGTGGGGAAGGCCACGGCGGTATGGCGGAGGAGGGCAGTGGCGACCATGCTGTAGAAGGTGCAGAACATGGTGCCCATGTTGAAGCTCTGGCTGGTGGTGCACACAGAGGAGCCCAGCCACCAGTCCTCCTGGAGGAAGGTCAGCAGCAAAACAGGGACCACGTAAACCAGGAAGACCAGATCTGAGAGGGTGATGTTCACCATGAGGCTATTGGTCAGAGCCAAGAGTGGGCCTGGGGCCTGGCCCCTCAAACCCGTGCCCCTGCCCAAGATAATCAGCATTAGCCCATTGGCCAGCAACCCAACCAGCAGGATGAGGCCGCAGAAGGTGGCAAAGAAAGGGCGAAGTCGAGACTCAGACAGGCTGTAGTGGTTGTCCTTCGTGGTGGCATTGAGTCTTGGAGTGAACTCCATCCTTCTCTTTCTGGTTCAGTTCCAAGATGATAGGTTAGGAGATTGTCCTAAAGCCCATGAGCAGAAATTCAGAGGATCATAAAATTTAGAGCTTGAAGGAGATTGAAAGACCTCCTAGTCTAATCTCCCCATTTTACAGATGAGGAAATGGAGAGAAGTGACTTATCTAAGGACACGGAACCCAGGTCTCCTGGCTTCCTGGTCCTTCCATGCCTCCATACTATCCCTTGGGGCCCATACCTAATCTGAAGGGTCTCCTCCAAACTGGACAGCCCCCTCTTGAAATCTCATACTGCCACTCAGTTCCCTGCAGTTGGACTAGAATTCAGGGGTGGGGAAGCTGCGGCCTCAAGGCCACAAACTTGTTTGGATTCAGTCAAAGGGCTGCACTTGAGGACCTAGAGGGTCCCATGTGGCCTTGAGAACACAGGTTCCCCACCCCGGACTAGATTAACTCTATTAATAGTTCCAGGCACATTAAAGGCAGCCAGGAAGTGCAGTGAATAGAATGCTAGACTTAGGATAGGAAGACCTGACTTAGAATTTTGTCTCAGCCACTTACTATGTGACTCTGGGCAAGCCACTTAACCACTTCTTGCCTCAGTTTCCTCATCTATAAAATACAGATAATAACAGCACCTACCTCTTAGGGAGCTGGGTGGCACAGTGGATAGAGCGCCAGGCCTGGAGTCAGGAAGACTCATCCTCCTGAGTTCAAATCTGGCCTCAGACACTTACTAGCTGTGTGACCCTGGGCAAGTCACTTCACCCCGTTGGCCTCAGTTTCCTCATCTGTAAAAATGAACTGGAGAAGGAAATGGGGAATCACTTTGGTATCTTTGCCAAGAAAACCCCAAATAAGGTCACGAAGAGTTTAACATGACCGAAAAAACTGACCAACAATAACAACCTCTCAGGGTTGTAGTGAGGTTCAAATGAGATAGTATTTAGCACAGCACCTGGCCCACAGTAAGCAATTAATAAATGCTCACTATTAGTAGCAGGTGCTTAATAAATGTTGGCTGATAAATTGGTTAATCTGTGTTCCATAAGTGGATTTTTCTGGGTAACCTGAAGCAAGTCGCTTAGCCTCTCCCAGACTCCCCAAATCAACAATCAATCTTATTAGATTCGATTTTTAACTTAGATTTAACTCTTGTTAATTAATAATTAACAATAATTAATTCTACTATGGAACAGCACCAGACTCAGAGGTTTGATTGTGGCCAGGAGTCAGGAAGACTGGTTCTGACCCCAGCTTTTTGGATGAATTCTCCGTGTGACATTGAATAAGTCACTTGACCTCTCTAGGCTTTAGTTCCCTCCTCTGAGAAATGGGGATAATAGTTCCTGCTCTGCCTATTCCATTATGAGACAACTAAGTGTCTCACAATAGATAGAGTGCAGAACCTGGAGTCAGGAAGACCTGAGTTCAAATCCAGCCTCAGGAACTTACTAGTTCCCTAGGTAAGAGGCTAGTTAATTAGTAGCTCTTCATAGCCTGGGCCTATCCTGCCTTTCTAGCCTTATTATATGTGCCTCTCTTCACATAATTTATGTTCCAGCCGCACTTGACCTTCCTGCTATCGCTCTCACACATCCCCAGTTTCTGTACCTTTGCACTGGACATCACCCCTATTGGAGAATGCCCTGTCTCTACAGCTGGGCCTCTCAGAATTCTACGCTTCCTTCCAGAGGGAATTCAAGGGCTGCCTTTTGCCTGAGAGCCTTTGCTGAGCTCCCCTTCCTCTCCCCAGCTCCTAGGGCTCCCCCCTCCCATCAAGGTGCTCTGTGGCCGGTTGGTATGTGTTTTATAAAGACTTTTACAGGGTGTCCCAAAAGTCTTTGTGCAGTTTTAAGCTTTAATAGCTACTAAAGTTTAAGCTTTAACAGCTAAAAACTGCCCTAAGGCTCTTGGGACACACTGTATATTGCATCTTGTCTCCGTGATTAGAACGTCAGCATCCTAAGAGCAGGGACTGCCTCGCTTGCTTGTATTTTTATCCCAGGGGGTTGGATCTGCCACTCACTTCCTTTATTTCTCCTCCCTGGGCCTCAGTTTCTCTGTCTGTAAAGTGAAAGTGGAATGAAATGATATGGCGGAGGGGTGGGCAGGAATGATCTGTCTTTCATGTCTCTCAAATCATTCCTGGCCACCCCTCCCCCATATCATTTCATTCCACTTTCACTTTACAGACAGAGAAACTGAGGCCCAGGGAGGAGAAATAACTTTGAGGCTCAAAGAGCAAGTGAGTGGCAGAGTGGGGCAGAACCTTATTCTTCTGACTCCTGGTCCAGTGTTCCTTCTACCCCAAAGGGCGGCCTCCTAGAGCTGGAAGATACTTGGAAAGGTCAGCAGATCCACTGGGTGGTCAATTAGCAACAAAATGGAACACATCTAAAGGCGGATAACCAAAGTATTGAGCAGCCTAGGGCGGAAACATGCCATATACGGATCAGTCGTAGGAACCAGGCAATTTAGACTAGACAAAAAACGTCCCAGGCAAGACACAACAGAACAGAGGATTCCCGAACTTTTTGTCCCGGACTGTCTTGGCTTTCAGCAAAGCTTCCCATACCCCGTATTCAATATAAAAAGTAATGTATTCTAGAGTTTGTCACATATGTGAACATAAGAATAAAATAATTAAATCATTTCAACAGTATAATATAATTATTTACCAAATATTTTCTGACAATTTTCTCATACTCCTGAGAGTATATGTAGCCCCCAGGTCGGGAGCCCCTGTAATAGAGCCTTCTTTGAAGACCAAAGCATTGTCATGTGAAAGATTTATTTTCTTTCTATGGGTCTGGCCTGCTTATTTGCAACTGATCACCGTCAGAGGGCCTGGTAGACCCTAGCAGGCAACATGGGATTGCAAGACCTCAGTTCAAATACCAACCCTAATACTTATCAGATATCACATACGAATGGGACCCTGGGCAAGTCAAGCCTTGGGCATACAGACTTAACGTTAGTCATCAGATCCAACCCTCTCCTGAGGAAACTGAGTCCCAGAGAGGTCTTGCCTATAGTCACACAAGTAGTATGTGGTAGAGCCAATACTCCGACTCAGGGCCTGCGGCTCCAAGTTCAAGGTGCTTTCTGTTGTACCATGTTGCTTCCTTCTGGGTTCCAGTTTCTTCATTTGTACGATGAAGAAGTTGGCTAAGGAGCCCAGGTCCCTTTTTGCTCTAAATGTATGATTTTTTAAAAGCTCTGTCTCTATTCACCTTGGGTAAAGAGCTTTATAAGGTCACAAGGGCAGGCAGTGCTCCCTCCTCACCTTCACAGATAAAACTCGGAACAGCAGGGAAAAGAAAGAGAATAAGACTTGATTAATCACCTATTGCGTGCCAGTCTTTGTGCCAAGCACTTTGCAAATACGATCTCATTTGAGGACTTTATTTGCTCTTCATCACGACCTTGTGAGGTATTATCCCCATTTCACAGGTGAGGAAACTGAAGCTGACAGTGGTTAAGTGACTTGCACAGGATCACATGACCAGTAAGTGCCTGAGGAGGGATTTGAACTCAGGTCTTTCTGACTTCAGGACTGGCGCTCTATGCACTGTGCCACCTAGCTGCCCCTGCAACACTATCACTAACTAGCCAGGTGACCTTGCACAATTCAATTTCCTCCTTCTTCACTCCTTTCTCATCCTAACTTGAGTCTCTGTCCTTCTTTGCTCTCTACTTTTTCTCTGGAGCCTGTTTCCATCTCCCTTCCTGGTCTTTCCAACCACCATCCCTTCCCTCAAACTCCCCAAACTGGGTGCTGACTTTCTATTCTCTAAATAGCCTATAGGGAAGTGCCCCCCAAAATCTTAGGGTCTCCTGAAAGTAGGAATCTCATCCCGTGTCTTCACTTACTTCTCTCCTGCTGCTACATACCCCAGTTTTGGCTCCTGCCCCTGTTGGCTGACCTTTGAGGGGTCCTGGATCATTCCATCCACTCCTTGAAGACTGGAGACGAAGACTGGCCAACTCCAGGCTGAGAGGAAGCAAGAATATAAACTAAGCTGGAAAGGGGGTGGTCCCAGGGGCCATCCCTTTCCAGGACCTGCCAAAGACAGATGAGAGGACTGTCATACCCTGTGTGTGCCTCCTCTAACTCACACCTTGCCAACTCTGCCTCATTAACACATGCATCCGTAGATCCCAGAGGGCCGAGATGTCCACACTAGCCCCAGCCCATGGGCCCTGAGAGATATGGGGAAGGTGGTTGGCGAAACTATAGGCAACCAGCACCAACTATTCCAGTTGACATCCCCCACCTCCTCTCTCCTCTTTCTCACTTTGTGTGTGTGTGTGTGTGTGTGTGTGTGTCTCTCTCTGTCTCTGCCTCCCTCCCCCTTTATCTTTCTTTGGCTCTCCCTCCCTCCTCCCCTGTGTCTCTCTTTCTCTGTCTCTGTCTCTCCTCTCCCTCCTCTCCCCTCTTTCTTTCTCTGTCTCCTTTCCAGTCACTGCCTTTGTCTCTCCCTCCCTTCCTCCCTGTCTCTCTTTATGTCTCAGCTTTCTCATCTGCAAAATGAGGGACTGGAATCAATGCTCTTCAAGACTTCTTCCGGCCCTCTATGAGGTGGGCATGAGTACAGAGGCTTAGACTCTCTTAGACTGAAAGCTAGAAGAGATCTAGGCCAAACCTCTCATTTCAGAGATGGGAAAACTGAAGACCAGAGAAGCCCAAGGTCACCCAGATAGTAAATAGGAGAGGTAGGATTTGAACCCAGATCATCTAACCATTGCAGGGCAGCTAGGTGGCTCAGTGGGTAGAGCACCAGGCCTGCAGTCAGGCACCTCTGCGTTCAAAGCCAGCCTCAGACACTTATTAGCTATTTGACCCCGGGCAAGTCACTTCACCCTGTTTGCCTCAGTTTCCTCATCTGTAAAATATGCTGGAGAAAGAAGTGGCAAACTACTCCAGTATCTTTGCCAAGAAAACTCCAAATGGAGTCATAAAGAGTCACTGGAAATGACTGAACAACATCTAACCACAAAAGCAGCACTCTTTCCACTGTGTCACAGTTTAGGGTGGGGACCTGGAGGAGCTGGCTAAGGGAGGAAGTGAGTGGGCCAGGGACAGGACCCCGGGGTCAGGAGCCCCAGCTCGGGGAGGAGGCGTTTTTTAGTGAAAGGCAGTTTGGCATCATGGAAAGTGAAATGAGGATCCCAATGTGAATCTAGGCTCTGTCACTTCCTGTGGGACCTGAGGCAAGTGACTATGTCTCTCCGGGCCTTATTTACCTCCTTTGTAAAATGCTTCCTCCTCCAGATTTCCCTACTTTGCCAACTGAGAGTCAGCCCTGCCTCTTCCCTCTCCTGCATCCTCTTCTATTCAGTCAGTTGCCAGGCCTTGTCGATTCTTCATTCACAACGCCTCTCACCTCCAACTTTCATTTCCCTCTTTCAGTCCTTTATCACTCTTTGCCTCAGCTGTCACAATAACCTCCTAACTGATCTCCCTACTTCCTGTCTCCTCCCTCTTTAATCCACCTTCCCACATAGTTGCCTACTTGATATTAATAAAACATAGATATGAGGGTGTCAGTCACTTAACTAAAAAATTTTCCATGGCTCCCTATTGCCTTTAGGACAAAATATAAGATGGCTCTCCACAATATGGGTTTCACTTACTTTTCCAGTCTTCTTTCATACTGCCCTTTACCCATTCTCCATTCCAGTCAACTGTCCTGCTAGCTGGCCAGTCTATGACATTTCATCTCTCCAACTTCATGTGGGTCCCCCATGCCTAGAAGGCACTCTTTGCTTACACACCTTGTGTGACCCCAGGCTGCCTTCAAAGTACAGCTTCATCAGGTGCCCCCTCTTACATGAGGCCTTTCCTGACCCCAAAGCTGTGATTGTCTTCTCCCTCTTGAGACTACTTTGACAATTTCTCCAATTTATTTACTAGTATGTCCATTGTACTCCAATAATAGAATGTAGTAAGTTCCTATG
This sequence comes from Trichosurus vulpecula, assembly GCF_011100635.1. Taxonomy (NCBI): domain Eukaryota; kingdom Metazoa; phylum Chordata; class Mammalia; order Diprotodontia; family Phalangeridae; genus Trichosurus; species Trichosurus vulpecula. The sequence goes on along the minus strand of NC_050579.1, from coordinate 275,209,905 downwards.
CCCAAAAGGCTATAAAACTGTGCATACCCTTTGACCCAGCAATACCTCTTCTAGGTCTGTGTCCCAAAGAGGTCATAAAAAAGGGAAAAGGAACCAAATGTACAAAAATATTTATAGCAGCTCTTTTTGTAGTGGCCAAGAATTGGAAACTGAGGGGATACCCATCCATTGGGGAGTGGCTGAACAAGTTGTGGTGTATGAATGTAATGGAATACTATTGTGCTATAAGAAATGATAGACAGGAAGACTTCAGAAAAACCTCAAAAGACCTATATGAATTGATGGTGAGTGAAATGAGCAGAACCAAGAGAACACTGTATACAGTAACAGTAACATTGCATGATGACTGACTTTGATATCCTTAGCTCTTCTTAGCAATGCAAGCACAGACGACAACTCCAAAAGACTCATGATGGAAAATATTATTCACATCCAGAAAAAGAACTGTGGAGTCTAAATGCAGATCAAAGCATACTATTTGCTTGTTTTGGTTTTGTTTTGTTTCTTCTTTATTGTGCTTTCTCTCATTGGTTCTAATTCTTTTTTACAACATGACAAATGTGAAAATATGTTTAATATGAATGTATATATAGAGCCTATATCAGATTGCATGCTGTCTTGGGGTGGAGGGACAGAAGGGGGGACAAAATTTAGAACTCAAAATCTTATGGAAGTAAATGTTGAAAACTAAAAATAAATAAATTAAAAGAAAAAGAAAAAAGAATGCAGTAAATTCCTTGAGGACAGAGACTGTCCTATTTTTGTATTTCTTTCTCCAGCACCTAGCTGAATGTTTTACACACAGTAGACCCTTTATAAGTCTTTGGTGAATTACACTGAATTGGTTGGACTGTTGTTGATTGGTTTCAATCCTGTATGATTCTTCGTGACCCCATTTGGGGTTTTCTTGGCAAAGATACTGGAATGGTTTGCCATTTCCTTCTGTAGCTCATTTCACAGTCGAGGAAACTGAGGCAAACAGGATGAAGTGACTTGCCCAGGGTCACACAGCTAGCAAGTGTCTGAGGCCAGATTTGAACTCATGACAATGAGTCTTCTTGACTCCAGACCAAGCACTCTGTCCACTATGTCACCTAGCTGTTTGGACTAAATGATCTCTAACATGCCTTTTAGCTCTGCATTTTATGAATCTATGATAAGGCCCCAGATTCAACACTGACATTTCCTGGCTATGTGACTATGGTAAGGCATTTAGTCTTTGAGTTTCACTTTTCTTATATGTAAAACTAACTGAGGCAGCTAGGTGATAGAGTGGATGGAGTGCTAGACCTGGAATTAGGAAGCCCTGAATTCAAACGTAGCTTCAGACACTTATTAGCTTGGACAAGTCACTTGAACTCTGCTTCACTTTCTTCATTTATAACATGGGCATAATCATAGCACCCACCTCCTTGGGTTGTAAAGATGAGGAAATATTTGTGAGTTCTTTGCAAACCTTCAAGCACTATTATTAAAATCAATTAAAAAATAACCTCCAGTATCTCCCTATTATCTCCAGGATCAAATATAAATAAAGGATTTTATATTAACATAAAGTTTATATAAGTATATTTATATCGATTAAATATCTTGTTGTTGCTGCTGCTTGGTCATTTCAGTTGTGCCCAACTTGTTATGACCCCATTTTGGAGTTTTCTTGGCAAAGATACTGGAATGCTTTGCCATTTTCTTCTCTAGCTCATTTTTATAGATGCAATACAAGGACACTGTCAAGGTCTCTCTTAAGAACTTTGGAACTGATTGTGTGACTTGGGAGACACTGGCACAGGACCACTCGGCATGGCGTGCCCACATCAGAGAAGGTGCTGTGCTCTATGAGCGAAGCAGAATTGAAACAGCTCAAAAGCAACATGTGAGATGCACAAACTTAGAGAATTCACACCAAATGTTCACACGGACTATTTGTGCCTGACCTGTGGTAGAGCATTCCGAGCTCATATTGGTCTGATCAGCCACAGTTGGACACACTGGACTTTGACCCTAGCAGAGTGATGTCACTTTGGTGCTCTTTGAGAACAAAGGACAACAACCAACCAACCAACCAATGAGGAACTGAAGCAAACATGGTTAAGTGACTTGCCCAGGGTCACAAAGCCAGTAAGTGTCTGAGGCCGGATATGAATTCATGAAGATGAGTCTTCCTGATTTCCAAGCCCAGTGTTCTATCCGCTAGGCCACCTCCCTGTCCCATATTAAATAGATATTTACATAAATATATTAGCTATAACGTATATAATATATAATATAATTAGATATAATATAAATACAATAAATGATATATTATATATAATATGTATATTATAGAATACATAATAAGAGATATTTATACAAATCTATTTACATAAATACAAAGTCCTTTATTTATGTTCGATCCCAGAGATACTAGGGAGACATTAGAAGGGGGAGGGAGAGTCAGTCAGTCAAAAAGCATGTATTAAGCCCTTCCTGTGTGCCAGGCACTGGGCTAAGCACTGGGGACACAAAGAAAGGCAGAAAACATGGTTCCTGCCCTCGAGGAGCTCGCACCATAATGGGTGACATGATCAAAGCTTCAGTTTGGAACAAATCACTTGGGCAACTGCGTGGAAGATGCATTAGAGAGGGGAGAGACTTGTAGCCATTGAAATATAGTCCACATGGCTGCCTGGGTGTCCTATGACTACAGGAGAGGCTGGAGGCAGCCCTGAAGGCATGTGGACTGGACTCTGGGCTCCCATCTCCCTCTGTGACACTTTGTTCCTAAGGCCCCCAGCACCCCCACATCCTCCGCTACAAGTGACTGATTTAGACTGACAAACCGAGTCAGTGAACGTAAATCGCACATGACGGTCTTCCAACCATGCCCTGTCATCACTAGGATTTGAGGTACTGAGCAAAGCCATTCGCTTTCCTTGGTCTCACTAAGTCAGGGACCTCCAGCCGCTTGGTCAGTGCCTCCTAGCCTGCAGAAGCCTGAAGGTTAGATGACAGAAGTGAGGGAACGTAACTAATCAAGGATGACTCTGTGTTTTTTAATCTGGGAGGACGGCAGTGAGGGGAAGCGTCGAAACGAATTCCATTTTGGATGTGTTGAGTGTGAGGTCCCTGTGGGCCATCTTGTCAGGTGTCCAACATGAAGTTAACGATGTGGGACTAGAGCTCAGGAGAGGGATGAGGGCAAGATATGTGTGTGTGTGTGTGTGTGTGTGTGTAGATGTATGGATATGTGTGTGTATGTATATATGTAAATGTATATATATATATATATATATATATGTCTCAGTCATCTGCATAGAATGATCATTGAAACCGTGAGAGCTGATGAGCTCACTAAGAGTGTAAAGATGAGAAGAGGGTCCAGGAAAAAGCTTCGAGGGACACCCAGGGTTGGGGGAGAGCACATGAGTGTGGAACTAAAAAACATCCTACCATTTTGTATTATTTCTGTTGTTTTTGTTCAGTCTTTTTTTAGTCATTTCCAACTCTTCCCGACCCATGTGGGATTTTCTTGGCAAAGATATGGGAGTGGTTTGCCATTTCCTTCTCCAGCAAATTTTACAGATGAGGAAACTGAGGCAAACAGGGTGACGTGACTTGTCCAGGGTCACATGGCTAGTAAGCATCTGCGGCCGGATTTGAACTCAGGAAGGTGAGTCTTCCTGATTCCAGGCCTCATGCTCTAACCACATCACCACCTAGCTGCCTCATTCTTTTATTAGGGCTTAATCGATTTACTATGTGTTAATCATCAAGTTGCTACGTATTAGTTACTTTCCCCTAATATGTGAATTTGAACTCCCTCTGAACCGCCCTCTAAGCCTGCAGTTGCAAGTTCTCCTCCTCAGGAGTTTCTAGCCACAAAATTCTAGTCTATATTATAATCTTTTAAAAGTCGCTATCACGTAAACCAGAAGTGCCCTATTCTCCCTCAGAAATTGCCAACCACAGGACTTTCCAGAGGATGTTAATCCATCTGGTGATAAACTGATGTAATTTGGGGTTAATGACTTTAGCACTGGCCAATCAGAAATGAGATATACCTTTGTCATTCCAGATTTTTTTTTCCTCTGTATGACTACAAAAGAACTTCCGTGACTGTCAGCTGCATCCTTGGCTACTGAGGAACCTCGGATCCTTTTTATTGGTTGTTGCTAGCCTTGCTAATAAGTTGAACATGCTCGGAACTTTATTGCCTCAGTTTCTCTTTAGCACAGATTTTTTTAATCATGACAGGACTAGGATCTAGCAAAGGAAATTGAGAGTCATCAGAAAAGTAGAAGGAGAACTGGAAGAGAGCAGTCACAAAAAACCAGGGAAGAAAGATCTAGTAGGAGAAAGTGATCAGTAGTATATACAGAGATTCAGAAAGGCCATCACATTTATCAATTAAAATATGATTAGATAGCACTCCATTGACACTTGGACACCCAGAATACTACCTTAGGTTTGAGGCTTTTTGAGGGTATGAGGCAGCATCTACTTAAATCCTCATGAGCCCCAGCCAATGCAATCATTTTTAACCAGAAAAGATATATTGATTCAATGAAAAAGACATTTAATCAAATGACAGAGTAAGAGAAGTGAGCAAAAAAAAAATCCTTCAGGCAAACGGGGTATAATGTTGATGGAATAGGAAGATCTTCCTCAACCATTAATAGGCCTATGTGATCACATGTGTTATACATCCTGATTCACATAGAGCCCATTGGAGGAGGAACTTGCCTAAGGAGGAGCTTGCTTAGGGGAGGCTTGCTTGTAGGAAGGCTTTCACACCTTTTGGCACTGAGTTAATTAGACACTGAGTCATGAGGGTTGTGGTGCCTTCTGGCTCTGAGACTATTGGGCCAAAGTGTATATATATTCTGAGGTGAGATTTTGCTTTGGGGGGTTCGCTCTTGAGAAGGACCTTTTGATTCCGTGGACAGGACTCTGAGTAGCCATTTGTTAAGAGCCAACCCCCTGCCCCTGATTACTCAGATGTCTGTGCTCTCCCAATCTGGTTGTGTATGTAGGTGGTTATATTACTTTGTTCAGACAGTTGGAGCCCTGTCTGCTGAATCTCTGTGCTAATTTCTCTGTTTGTATTTTCTCCCCATTCAGGTGTTGACCTTTCCCCCGAGCTAGTGAATGTAATTAAAGTAAGATTGATGACCCCTTTAAAGTTGCCTTCCTTTAGAAAAGCAGATCAAAGAACCTATGCTAATAGGCCATCCTGGGTGTGCAAGGGTGCTTGCTATTACACAAGGGTACATTCTTCCACTGGGTGCCATACCATCAATGGTGAAATGGACATGTGCAGAGAATGTATGACCAAGAAAGAGGCATAGAGACAAGCCTTCACAATACAAATGTGTATTGTGACCAGGGCAGCTCACACTACAGAAGTTCTAATGTCCTCTGGTGATGCCATCATAATGCTTTTTGTTATATGTTGAGTCATCTTTGCTGGGTGAGTTCTCTGCTAAGCATGGTGTCTTCACTTTGTTCTAGGCAGCTCTTTGGGTATCATGGTCCTTGAGCTGTTCACTGCGACATCTACCATTCTTTAGCCTCTTAAGGACCATCTGCTGCTCTCTGCTACCATTTGCTAGGGTAGTAAGCCTCTTGCTGGTAAGGGACGACTAAATTTCTGACCAGGTAACCAACAAAAGACTACAAAATGTCCCAGGCTAGGATTAATATTAAATGGTACCAATTTGAGAACCAAGTAAACTATCTGATTTATGACAAGTTCTTTATAACTCCTTCCAAATCCCTTAGTTTTGATTGGGTACCCACCTACCCACCCATGCCCAAAGCATTTCAGGGACTCCATTCAAGAGAACCCCCACTATGGTAATGTGGCAGATGAAAGATGAAATGACTGAGGAAGCCAAAGTTCCAGCTTCCAAGCATTTCAATTTATTAAACAATGCCTGCCAATTACATAACAAACTAGGACCAAACCTCCTCAGAGTACAGGGGGAGATAACTTTTTTACATATTAAAAACAATTAAATAAAGCCAATTAATTAAAAGGAAATACTTAACCAGGATACAACATTAGGTAATCTGATTTCTAATTGGAAGAAAGATTCGGAACTTTCCAAGTTGGGAGGGGGAGAGTGAACAGGAGCAATTTCCTGAAATCAGAGAGAAAAGGTGTCCAATCGAAGGTGAACAATCAAAGGAACATGGAAACAATGCTGATTGATGTATGGAGCCAGTTTTCAGATAAGACATAAGCATTGTTTGAGATATACAATTGTGAGAAAAGTCCTTGCATCTATCTTTGGGTCTGAGTGGGTCTGATCCTGGACGTGATGGAAAAGCAGCCACTGGAGTTTACCAAGGAGGAGGTTAAAATAACGAATCTGTTCTTTAGGAAGATCCCTTTGACAGCTGAGAGGCAGACGGTCTGGAGTAAGAAAAGACTATGGCAGGGAGACCAGCCATTGCAATAGTCTAGATAGGAGATGATGAGGACCTGCACCAAGGTAGTAATAAGATCAGAGGAGAAAAAAGGCGCTAGTTTGACTGTTAACGGCAATAGGATGATAACTGAGGGTACGGTTGAGTCAAGTTGAAGGGTTCTTTTTGTTGTTTTTGAGAATGAGGAAGATTTGGATTACTTGTAGACAGTGGGGAAGTGGTCCGTAGATAGAAGAGACATGATTGGGGAAGGCGGGGGGGGGGGGGGGGGGCTTGAGTAGTGATTGAAGAGGGTGTGATCAAGGGCTCAAGAATGGAAGCCATTCTTGATGGGGAAAGTCTTGCTGTCAGAGATTGGCACAAAGGAGGAGAGAATGCTGGATGGTATTAAGGGATATGGAGGTGTAAAATAGGGGAGGTAAAGGAACATCTCCTGTATTTCTTACTTTTCAGATGTCACGTCAACAAGCATTTATCAAATGCTTACTGTGTGCCAGTCACTGTGCTAAGCAGGTCAAGTCCTATCCTGGGAGGGCATGGGACAATGTAGGAGAGTCTAAGTGGAGAAAAACAGACAGGGACAAGATATGTGAAGATGTGGAATCACCGATACTTGGCCACTCATTGACTAAGACAGAGGGACGTTCAGTCTCTCCCTTCTCCCATTAGGAGAGAAGGTTTGAAACATTTGCTGGGGGGAAGGCAATGAAAAGTCCATTAGGAAAGGATAAAAGGTCTGACTCCCAAACCAGTGCTCTGGTCAGTAAACAGCACTGTCTCTTCTTTCCCTTCACCCAAGAATGGTCTGTCTCTGCTCTGAATTCTCACAGTTCCATACCCTGAGGCTAAGGCTTGTGCTCAACATGTCATACAGACTTAATAAATACTGATTGGCGGTCTGTCGGCTGGGACAAAGAACCACTTCAGGAGGGCATCCAGAGGGCACTGGATGTCCCCTAAAAGCCTCCCATTAAAGCTGGATGCTGTGGTTGGAGAACCAGGAGAAGGAATTTTGTCATGGGCTGCCATGACTGCTTGGGCCTAGATACACGGATTTGGATGAATTGGAGGGAGAGGGCCCCTTCTCACCAATTAGAATGAACACCAAGTCTGAACTGCAGAATATTTTCAAGGAAATGCAGCTTGATTATTTTTAAGTGCGTAGTAATAAGACTAACCCTGTGTTGCCAAGTAGAGATCCTTGGGGAACTTGCTTTAATGAACGGATGTAATTAACTAGCTCAAGGAGGATAGGGACCGTCCTTACCCAAACTCTGTACATCCCAGCTTAGGAAAGTGTTCTTCAGGGTAGATGCTTAACATTTGTTGAATAAATTAACCTAGTAGGTTAATGAACATCCAAGTTTCAGTTCTTTTAAAACATTTGACAGGGTCTAAAAATGGTTCATTCCCTTAAGTGGTTTAAAACCATTTAAGCCCGCAATTTCTTTTATGATATTAATTTGCTCGAGCAAATTTCCTCCCAAGTACAAGACTGAACTTTAATCCAGACTCAGTCTTGATAATTAGGGCTAGGGATTAGACCTGGGATTTCATCCGCATAAGGAACTCCTATGTGAGGACACTCCCTCAACCCATGCAGGTGGGTACCTTCTCAGCAATTAATGGTTTTAGAGAGTCTCCCAGAACACTGAAAAGTTAAGTGACTTGCCCAGGATCACACAGCCAGTATGTGTCAGAGTTAAGACTTGAACTCAAGTCTTCTTGGCCTCTCTTTCTATTATTTTGTCATTGTTGTGCAGTCCTGTCCAAGTCTTTGTCACCCCATTTGGGGTTTTCTTGGCAAAGATACTGGCATGGTTTGCCACTTCTTTTTCCAGCTCAGTTTACAAATGAGGAAACTGAGGCATATAAGGTGAAGTGACTTGCCCAGGGTCACACAGCTAGTCTGAGGCTAAATTTGAACTCAGGAAGATGAGTCTATTCTTCCAATATTATAACTTCTGAATCCCCAAGAGTCCAATTCAGTAAAGTTTGGGATGTAGGGGTGTGTATATATGTATATATGCGTATGTGTGTACATCTATATACATAGATATAAACATATACATACATACACACATATACACACACATATATACATATATACACATACATATACATATATATCTAATTTTTATGATGAATTCAAAATTAGCAAAGATTTCAATATACAAAGAAGACTAGTAAGAGAAGATTACATATGAAACTGTGAGATTGTTCCATACAATTCTTTTATTAAATTTAGCACAAAAGCATGTACATTGTCCTGTTCATCTGTTCTCCTCCTCCAAACATCCTTCTGCTTTCTTCTGTGCATTATTTTTTTTAAGTGCTTCATGGATACTCTTTTCTTTTATCTCAAGATCCATGGATTTTCTTGGTTTTCCTTGCTGCTGTTGATTGTCAAAGTCTGATGGGAAGGAGAAGGAACTGAAGGGATCAAGTCCTGCCATCTTTGTGCACCTTGGCCCCTCCAAGCCTGCCAGGCCCATGGGGCTCAGGAGCAACAGCTGACCTTCTTCTTCTCCTCCTTCTTCTCCAGCTCCACCGCATCATGTTTCAATTTGGCATCCTGTTCTCGCATTGCCCTGTGAGGTGACCCAGGTAGTATGAGTGAGGGAGGGAGACCTTTGAATCTACAGGCCTGGAGCTTAGGATCCTAGATTCCTGGAGCTAGAAGGAACATCAGCTGGACCAGCCCCCTACTTAAAGCTTGATTCTCTCTGAAACATTCCAAAGTAGCCATCCCCACTGGAGCTACTGTACTGCCCTGCTTCACACACATGACCATGCAATACCATATATTATACATGAAGACAGGGACTGTCTTAACTATTACCTATGTTGTTGTTCAGTCTTTTCAGCTGTGTCCAACTCTCTGTGACCCCATTTGGGGTTTTCTTGGTAAAGATACTAGAATGGTTTGCCATTTCCTTATCCAGTTCATTTTACAGATGAGAAACTAAGGCAAACAAGGTTAAGTGACTCGTCCAGGGTCACACAGCTAGTAAGTGTCCAAAGCCAGACTTGAACTCAGGCCCTGCTGAGTTCCTCCACTGTGACATGGAGCTGCCCCACCTACTACCTACAGGATGAAATATAAATTCCTTGGAGGACAGAGTAGGTAAGCCCAAAAAAGTATTGGCTTTGGAGACAGAGAACCTTAATTCAAACCCTTGTCTCTATCCCTCATTCCCTGTGTGACCTTCAACAAGTCCCTTATCTGAGACTCTCTGGGCTTTAGTTTCCTCATTGGTAAAATGAGGGAGTTGTACCAGATGACCTCTGAGATCTGGGCCCTATTCTAGCTTTCCATGGTGATTATTCCCCTTTGTGGACTCTCTGCCATCTCACTCCCCATTTCACTCCATCTCCTGCCCAGGAACCTCTGCCTGGACTGTCTCCCATGTCTGCTCCACACTCCCTCCTTACTCTCACCTCTTAGCTTTCCTGCTTCCTTTCACAATGCCGTTCAAACACTACATTCTACATGAAGCGTTTCCCAATGCCCCCCTCCCAGACATTGGTGGTCCTCCTTCTCCCACATTTACTTTGGATTTATTCTGCACATAATTATTTACATGCATGCTCTTTCTCCCCATAGAATGTAACCCTCTTAAGGACAGGGACTATTTCACTTTTGTCTCTGTATTATCAGCACCTAGCACAGGGACTTACACACAGCAAGTGCTTAATAAATGCTTGTTGATTATCTAGGCTTTGTATCTTCCCCAGCACCCGACACAGTGCTCTGCACATAGTAGGCATTTCCTAGAATTCAACATTCTTGAATGAATGAATGAATCCTTAGAGTTGTTGCTGTAATGATGGAGCCCATTCCACTTTGGAACAGCTCAAATTAGCAATGCATTCTTCCTTTTAGTGAGCCAAAATCTCCCTCCCTGAAACTTCTACCTGTAGTTTCTACCTCTGCTCATAGGGGCCACATAAAAGGACGACTATCTAGGGCTGTGCTGAGGCAAGCTCAAACCTGAGCAGGTTGTTAAATTTTCAGTGTGAGGATTTACATCTCAGAAATCAGTAAATGTTACAAATCAGGGGATGATTTATTGTTTTGTTGACTGTCTAGACCTAAGAAAATGATGGAGAAACTGTTAGTGATGCAGAATAAACTTAAAAGTACATCATAGATCCTTTCTTCCCTCCCAGAACTGGTTGTAAAACATTTACCATCATCCCCCCACTTTGTCCCTCTTCAGATAAATGAAGCCATCATTCATCTTTCCCCACAACTTTCTCTTTTCTAAGCTAAATATCTCTGGTTCCTTCCATCCATCTTTGTATAGTACGATTTGTACTTCTCCATTGAGATGCCCAAAAAACTTTCTTGTTTTTTAGCCCCTAGGGCATTCACTTTGCAGCAGCCCACCTCTGTTCTGACACTCCTATCCTGCCTTTTTCTGGAAACTTCCATGCCCCATGCCTGTGTGGCTAGATGACTCTCCTGCCCAAATCCTAGCATCTCCCCCTGACCTGAGACATCAGAGATGGAAGATCAACCAGAAGTCCAGAACCAAACCCATAGCCTTCAGCAGCCTTGCTAAACTGCTCTGGTATAGGATCGAAATGCCCCACATATCTATCAGGAAGAGAGGCAGAGAGCTGGTGAAACTTGTGGGGGTCAAGGTCAAGTGTGGTCTCTGAAGGATCTCTGTCTCTCTTCCTTTTCTTGGCCTCAAGACCCATCACACCCAAGGGTTGCTGATCCTCCCTGGGCAACTGGGATCTGGTGTTATCTTTGGCCTTGAACCCCTCATCCCTTGCCCCTGCTCCCCCATGACCCTGTCCCTGGGCATCTCATTTTAGGCCTTGGTCCTTCCTTTGGGCAAATTAAAATAGGCTTCAAGAAAGACCTGTAGCTTTATGCTTCGTTGCCCTATCTTATTTTTGGTGAGGACCTCCTTTCAGTCCCAAAATTGATGTATAGACTTGTACACCTACTATCTTCTTCACCCTCCTCCAATTGCTCTCCTGGTTGTCTCTTAAAATGAGAGCTGATCTTTTTTTTGAAGGTGAGATGGACAAAGCCTTTTCTAGGCTTCTCAGAAGCTTAACTAGGGCAGGACAGATGGAGCAGCTGCCAAAAATCAGGAAAATCTGGTTTCAAATCTCCTCTAATGTCACTAACTGGGTGACACTGGGAAACCTTCTCTGAACCTTCCTTTCCTCATCCAGAAAATAAAGCAGGAGTGGGGAGCTGAACTCAATAACCTCTAAGGTCTTCTTCCAGCTCTAAATCTCTAATCCTAAGAATAGGATGAGCTGTGTGACAGCAGGTAGGTCACTTCTCCCCTCTGAACCTCAGGATCTCCGTTTCCTTATCTGTAATATGAGGACTTGTTATGGTGTGTTGTACAGAACAATGAAAATTCGGTTTATAGTTTTTTTAAAGGAATGAGGAGAAATAGTTCTTGGAAGAGTGTATGGGTAGTCAGAACTAATGAGATAAAGCAGGAAATGTGAGGAAAAAGTAAAGTTATGATTTCATAGGATGTGAGAAAGGAAGCCGATAGAGAAGCGCCCCAGGGATCTGTCCTTGGTCCTGTACAGTTCAACATTTTCCCATTGGCTCTGAGGAAGACATACAGAGCATGCTTATCAACTGTGTGGATGGTACAGAGCTGGGAGGGACAGCTATCACATTGGATGACAGACTTAAAATTTGAAAAGGTCTCAGAAGGCTAAAACGATGGCCTGAATCTAAGGAGATGACATTTAAGAACGATGGGTATAAAGTCTTACACTTGGGTTTTATAAAAACAAATCATATCACGAATATAAAATAGATCGTATGTAAAAGACCTGGGGGTTTCAGTGGACTTCAGGCTCAATATGAGTAAGTGGTGTAACGAAGCAGTCCAAAAAAGCCAATATGATCTCAGCATTAAAAAATGGATAGGGTCAAGAAAGAGACATGTTATATCTCCTACCTTCCCCACCCCCACCCCTGTCCCTGCTCCTGCTGCTGTATTCTACGCTACCGGACCACACTTGAAATATTCCATTCAGTTCGGGTCACCACATCTTCAAACGGCATTAAGAAACTGGAGCAAAGAAACAGGATGTTGAAGGAACAGGAGAGAATGCTGGATGTAAAGTCAGAAGACCCGGGTTCAAATCCTAGCTCTGCCACTTTCTATCTGTATGACCTTGGGAAAGTCATTTAATTTCTCTAGTCCTCAGTTTCTGCATCTGCAAAGTGAGGAGAATAGACTAAATGGCCTCTAAGGTTCCCTCCAGCTCTGAAATATATGATTTCATGATCCTGTGATTTTTTTTTGAACTGGAAATGTTTACCATGGAGAAGAGAAAACTTTAGAGAGGAACAGAATAGTTGTTTTCAAGTTCTTGAAGAGCTTTCATGTTGCGGGAGGGTTAAGGATTGTTCCTGAACTAGGAGCAATGGGCGGAAGTGACAGGAAGGAAGATTTTCAGCTTCATGTTAAGAAAACTTCCTAAGAATTCGTTGTTGTTCAGTCATTTCAGTTATGTCTGACTCTTTGTGACCCCACTTGGGGTTTTCTTGGCCAGGATACCAGAGTGGTTTGCCCTTTCCTTCTCCAGCTCATTTTACAGGTGAGAAAACGGAGGTAAACAGGGTGAAGTGACTTGCCCAGGGTCATATAGCTAGTATAAGTGTCTGAGGCAGGATTTGAACTCAGGTCTCTCTGATTCCAAGGCCAGCATCCTTACCCATTGTACCCATTGTTATCTCTGTTGAGCCTCAAAATAACCTTGAGAGGAATAGGGGAAGAGAAGAAGTATTTACACATTGCCTATTATATACCAGGCACTTAAAAATATTATGGTATTTAGTCTGTATGTTATACAGAAATAGTCTCTTGCCTTCAAGAAGCTTGCATGCTACTAGAGACACATATATTATGTATGTACAATATAACATATGTGAGAACACATACACACAAATGCAGGGCAGGCATTGGGGGCTCAAGGGGCACTAACTAGAGGAATAAGGAAAAGCATCTTAAAGGGCATGGCCTTTGAACTGAGATGGAAAGGGAACTGAGGGTTTCATGAAGCAGAGGGGAAGAAAGAGATCACCCCAGCTATGAGGGACAGCCCATGTAAAGGTAAGAAGCTAGCAGTCATACAGGAAAAACAAGTGAGACAGCTGAGCTGGAATAGATGGCGAGTATGGAAAAATCATGTTTAATCAAGCAAGGAAAGATAGGCCAGAAACAGCTTATAAAGGGTTTTTAATGCCCCAAAACAGAAGTTTGTATTTTTATCCTAGAGGCAATAGGGAGCCATAGAAATTCAAGCAGGAGAGTGGGGGCAGTATGGAGTGGTGGATAGAGGACTGGACTTGGGGGTCAGGAAGACCTGAGTTCCAATCCTACTTCAGATACTTTACTAGATTGTGATCCTGAATAAGTCATTTAACCTTTCCAAGGATGGTCTCTAGATAGCCTCTATGGTCCCTTCCAGCCTTTCAGGGATATCAATTTGCCAGAAGCTGATAAACGTCATAAGAATTTGCACCTAGGTCTTCCCGACTCCAACTATCATACTGTGTTCATTATGCTACCCTTTATTCCAGAGTCTCTCTTTTTATTTTTTTTATTACAGAGCCTCACCTAGGTCTTTGCCCTGGACAAAGATCAAGCCACCCTGCCCTGCCCCCACCTCCTCCTTGTATCCCGTGCCTTGCTCAGAAGATGAGACTAAATATTGTCTGCTCTCAAAGATGTTGCATGCCATTGGGGGTTACAAGAAAATTAGGACTCTAAAACACTCTATAAATATAAAGTGCTACATTATAATCCTAATGACTTGATGGATCACCTTTTTATCCCCTTTAAATTCCCTCCAATTCACTGGAACCCCCAAGCCCACCCACACACACACACACATACACACACCTATGCACACAAGCAGAATATTAGTGCCAGGATGGGATGCTGGGGTATGGGAATTTGGGGACAGGTTACACTCACCTTGCCAAGGTCACAATGGGTTCCAAGATGTTATGTCCCAAGATAGCACTGCATTCCCCAAAGATGACCCCAATTTCCTGCAAAGCCAAACAGAAACACAGGATATGTGGAACAAAGGCAGGCAATATCTGCTCTCAAATGGTGAGTCTGGAGTCTGTCCAACAGTTCTTAGAGCAGGGGACCAGCTCTAAAAGGAGGGGGTGTGGGAGGCTGCAACTGTCATGTGACTTAGGCATGAAGAAGACCCTGAACGTCTCTCCTTTTTACCTGAAATTCCATCATTATAGTCATCTCTTTGGGTTTAGACACTGACTCCAAAAGGTCCCTATTAAATGCACATGTTACCTGGGAGGAGGAATAACACCATAGTCAGAAAAGGGTTTGCCAAACTTCAGGGTATGGGATAGGGACAGCAGTTTGCATGTAGGCAGTGGATGTCAGGCAAAATCTGAAGCATGGGAGCAGAGGAAATCCTGGGTGGAGATAGAGAGCTATCACTGTGAAAAATTCACTGCATAAATGTAAGATATCATAGGAGCCTCAGCATTGGCTCAATCTCATTTGGCTTTGGACTTAAATCTGATGATAGTTGCTTCCATTTTGGGGGGGGTTTCTATACTAGTCTCCATACAGATAATTTTCTTCATTAAAATTTTTAAATTTAATTTTTAGTAATTCTCATTTTTGCTTGTTTTTTAAATTCTCCCTTTAATTTTGTATGTGAGAGTTTTTACTTTCTCCAACTTTTAAAAAATGACCTTGTGGTTTTCTTAGCTTTCCCAGTTTATGTTTCATTTTTTTTAATAGAGTGCTTCTTATTAACTTTAGAACCAAATGTAATCTCCTCTGTTTGGCATGAAAAGCCCTTCCCAGCCTGGCTCCAGCCTACTTTCCCAAACCTATGATACGTTACTTCCCTTTACACATTCCCTGATCCGATCAAACTGGACTTCTCACAAATAATACTTCCTCTCTTTCTTGGCATGAGCTGTCCTCTCCCATGCCTGGAATGCACTCCTCTGGCCCCTCTCCCCTCCCCCTCTCCCTCTTAGAGTCTTCATTTTCCTTCAAAGTTCAGCTCCAGAGCCACCTTCTATGTGAAGCTTTTCCTGACTCCCCCCTCCCCAGCCCCTTCCCCAAACTGCTTTGTGTTTCCTTGGTATATATTTTGTTTATATGCTCATATATACACATTATCATGTTAAAACGCGAACTCCCTGAGTGCAGGGGCTGTTCCATTTTTATCTTTATCCTTGGCCAACTAGCATGGTGCCTGGCACATAGCATGTGCTTACTAACACATACAAGGTTCTTAGTTGATTGGTTCTCGATTGGTTGGAATATCTTGATAACTGGGCACAATGGATAGAACACCGGGCCTGGAGTCAGGAAGGTCTGAGTTAAAATCCAGCCTCAGACACTGACTAGCTGTGTGACCCTGGGCAAGTCACTTCACCCTGTTTGCCTCAGTTTCCTCATCTGTAAAATGAGCTGGAAAAGGAAATGCCAAACCACTCTGGTGTCTTTGCCAAGCAAACCCGAAATGGGATTACAAAGTCAAATGCTACTGAAACAACCAAACAAGAAAATTGTTTGGAACGTTGGCTGATTGGAATATCTATGTCTGGTTTCTTTTTCCACCCCTGGTATATTTCTGATATATTAGCTGATTCAGCTAGTCTATGGTATTTAAAAAAAAATAGCACTGCCTTCAACTTTGCTCCTTTAAAATTTTATTGGTTTTCATTTTCTCGCATTTGCTCTTTTAGCCATTTTTCTTCTCTTTGGTGTTTTCCACGGGGTGTGTGAGGATCTGGGCTTCCTCCTCTCTTTCTGACGTCCTGGATCCACTCCTACATAGGTTTTTTTTAATATTAATCATCCAAATAAATCTAATGGTTCTAGAACTGGAGGGCATTTCAGAGATCGCTTAGTCTAACACCCTTACCTTGTGTGTTAACAGAGGACTGGCCAGTGAGAGCCCAGTTCTCAGCTACATGGGCAGTTTGCTCTGCCTGACGCAATCCCCCAAGTGGGGAGCCTGCTTCCATGAATGCATAACAGAGTATCCTCCTCTGTGGACAGGTCGCTTTCCACTGTTCGCTGTCTGCTTGCTGTGCAGCAAAGGGGGGACTTTTGATTGGCTGCTGAGCCAAGACTTGGTGTGCACACAAAAGGCGCCAAACATTCAAACAGACTTCTTGTCTTCCCTGGCTGTATTTGAACTAGGAGGATCAACTGCTGAGAGTTTCTGGGTGGGGAGGAGCCTTGGGTCCCCTTGAACCTAGTGAGAACATGGCCACCCAGGCAAACCTGTGTCTGGGTTGGGGCGGCCCCCTGTTTGTTTCTTCTTTTCTCTGATAAAGGGCCTTCAAAAATCTTGAAAGGTCAGGAGTCTGTACCAAAGGCCAGTGTCCCATTACAAATGGCTGTTGCCCATACCTGGAAAGCTCTCCCCCCTCAACCTACCTACTAACCTCTCTCCCATCTTCTACAGGAAGCTTTCCCAGCTCCTCGTAATTCTAGTGCCTTCCCCCTGTTCATTAGTTCCTATTTATCCAGAATACAGCTTGTTTTGAATGTATTTGCTTGCTCATTGTCTCCCTCGTTAGGATTTGTGCCTGACCTCTGGTAGAGCGTTCTGAGCTTGTGTCGGTCTGATCATCCACAGTCGGACACATTGTACCTTGACCCCAACGTGGCGATGTGATTTTGGTCCTCTTCGAGAACGCAGAACAACCCACCAAACAACCACAAAACTTTTAGCTTCTATTGTCATTCCTAATGTGAATATATTAGAGCTTCCTATTCATATTCGCATTTGATGAAGGACTGGTTTTTTTAACCTCTTTTTGTATCACCAGCACTTAGCACAGTGCCTGGCACACGTGTGCTTGATAAATGGGTTTTTAATTGACTGATTGACATGGAGGAAGAAACCGAAAACCAGAGAAGTACAGTAATTTACTTAAGGCTACACAGGTAGTTGGTTAAAAAAACAGACAAACCAGGTTTTGAACCTAAATCTTATGATTTTAAAACCATTATGACTTCTATACTGCCATACTGCCACCTTCTCTTATCCCCTGTGCAACCTGAGCTGCCTGGGTCCCCTGCAATGTGGCTTCTGTTGAGAGTGCCCCAAGGTGCCATGCCTAAGGGGCAGTTCTTCCATCTCACAGGAACTGTCCCTCCTCTGAGAACAGGCATTTCTGGGATGCTCACCAGGACACTTACCTTGGCCAGGAACTGTCCAGCCTCTGTGGACACCTGCCTCTCCTCCACACAGTCTATCTTGTTCCCAAGGAGGAGGATGACAACATCATCAGGTCCTACTTCCTGCAGTACGACAAACACACTATTTTGTAGAAAGGGAACACAATTTCTTTTCCATGCCAAGAACCCCAAAAGACTTTCTCTTCCAGGCTCCGTTCTGTGAGTTCCAAGGGCAGAGTTGGGGAGGAAGAGGGACAGGTCCCGAGGGCTTGAAGACTAGGCAGAAATTGGGTAGAATCTGAGCCACCAGAAGGTTAGGCCTATCCTACTTACCCAACCTGAGCTCCTACTGTTACCCACATACTCCCCCTGCTCCAATCAGGGCTATTTCCTAACTCTCTGTCACCCATATGCACTAAGTTCTATCTATCTTTACTATCTCTGCTCAGGCTTCTTGTCTACCTGAAGTCTTCAATTATCTTCAAGGCCCTACTGGTCTGAAGTCTCACTGTATGGCAGGTATAGGTAGAAAACATACTGGATGATAGACAGCTGGAAGTAAAGTGGGCGCCCCTCCATTAGGCGATGGCTGAACACCTGGTGGCATATTGGAATATTATTTCACTATAAGATGGACATGAAGAGTTCAGAGAAATTTGGCAAGACTTGTTTGAACTGACACAGAATGGAGTGAGAGGAACCAGGAGAACCACTTACACAATGACCACAGTAATATGAAGGAAAACAGCATTGAAAGACCTCAGGACTCTGACCCACAATGACCAGTCATGGCTTCAGAATGCTGGTGGTGGAGTGTGCCTCTCCCATCTCTTGCCAGAGACATGGTGGACTTGGGATACAGAACGAGACTCACATATTTGGTCATGGCCAATGTGTTGATTTGTTTTCCATGACTCTATTAACTTGTTACAAGGGAGGGTTACTAAGGGGTGGGGGCAGGGTGATTTTATTACTACCTTGTTAAATTTAATATGCACTTTAAGAAAAACAAACTGTAAGAGCAGCAGTTCACGGTTTCATTTACAATTCTCTTCTTTGTTCTTTGTGTATCAGAATGCCTGTGTTTATTGATGATAGCTAAATTCAAAATTAAAAAAAGTTGTTTTTTTTAAAGTGTTCTGGACCTAGAAAAAGCTATCTACACTCATTGCCTTCACTTCTGTCCCCTGATCACTTCTTAGCCCATTGAAATCTGGCTCCTGAAACTGATCCCTCCACAATTACCAAAGATCTTTTAGCGACTAAATCCAATGGACTTTATTCAGTCCTTGTCTTTCTTAGCCTCGCTGTTGACCATCTGTCCACCTCCTTCGTGCACTTTCCTCTCTCAGTTTTCATCACCCCTCTTTCTCCTGATTCTTCTTCTTCCCGTCGGGCCACTCCTCCATCTCCTTTTCTGGGCCATCATCCAGGTCTAACCCTATTTAAGCATGGATGTCCCCCAAGCCTCTGTCCACGGCCCTCTTCTCCTCATTCTCCCTACATTTCTCATTTTGGTGATTTCATTAGCTCCCATGGGTTTAATTAGTAACTTCATGGAGATGATTCCTAGCTCTTATCTCTCTGCTGAGCTTCTGTCCTACCTACAGCACAAACTGTTGGACAACTCCACTTTGCCATTCCATCAACACCTCAAACTCACCATTTCCAAAACAGAATGCGCTGTCTTCTTCCCCAAACCCACCGTCACTTTTCTACTTCTCTTGGTAGACCCATCATCCTTCCAGTCAACAAGGTTCCCAACTGCAGGGTCCTCCTTATTTCTTCCCTGTCCTTCATCTCCCTCCCCAGTCAATAACCAATCCAGTCTCCACGACACCTCTTACATCGATCCCCTTCTCTCATGGCCGCCATACTAGGTCAGTCTTTTATCAGTCCTTGCTTAGTCTATCACAGCATCCTCTTAATTGGACCTAAAGTTTCTAGGCTCCACCTTCCCAGACATTTCACCTTGCCCACCTTTATGGCCTTTACAATCCAACCAAACTGACCTAGAGTTACCTGAACCAGACATTCCATCTCCTATACCCATGCCCGGATTGTACTAACTTCTGTTTCTGCCTCTTCAGATAAGATTTATTCATAAAGCACTTAGCATAGTGCCTGGCATACAGTAGGTGCTTAATAAATGCTTGCTTTCCTTTTCCTTCCCCTTCTTTCTCCCCCAGCTTCCTTTAAGGCTCCGCTCAGGTATACCTCCTACAGGAAGCCTGTCCTGATCCCTCTGGTTATTAGTGCCCTCTCCATACTTATATGATCTTGTGTGTGTGTATGTATAGTGTGCATGTGTATATATGTATACACACATACATATACATACAGATATACACATATATGCAAATATGTATGTATACATATTTACATATATGTTTGTTACATGTTGTGTCCTCCCAGTAGAATAGAGCATCCTGAGGGCAAGGACTGGTTTTTACTTGTCTTTGTATTCCCGGCACCTATCACGATATCTGTCCAAACACAGTAGGTACTTAATAAATGCTTATTGGATTGGGTCTTGAGTCAGGAAACCTGGTTTCTGATCCAGGCTCTGACCCTTGCTACTTGTGTCACCCTGCACAAGTCACTTTATAAACTCTATGAGCCTTAGTCTCTCAGATCAATGCATGTCCATCCTCCCTACCAAACAGTCGTACCGTCATAGTGAGGGCGGGGCTTATGGTTGCACAATCTTCCTTGATTATTCCAGCCCCACAGAGCTGTCTTCTTCTTGTTCGGTTATCATGTCTAACTCTTCCTGACCCCATGTGGGGTTTTCTTGGCAAAGACTCTGGAGTGGTTTGCCATGTCCTTCTCCAGTTCATTTTACAGATGAAGAAACTGAGGCAAACAAGGCTGAGTGACTTGCCCAGGGTAACACAGTTAGTTAGTGTTTGAGGCCTAATTTGAACTCAGGTCTTCCTCACTCTAGGCCTGGCGCTCTATCCGCTAAGCTACCTTATTGCCCTCCCACAAAGAAAGGCAGCAAAGGAAAAAAAAAAGGCAGCCAGATGCACTAGAAAGGCTCTAGGTTTGGAGTCATCAGAGCTGGGTTCAAGTCCCTTCTCCAACACTGCTGAGCTGTGTGACCTTGTGGAATTCATAACTTCTGAGCCATAAAATGGGGGTATTAATACTTGCATTGCCGACTTCATTAGGTAAGTGTGAGGAAAGTACTTTGGAAGCCCTAAAGTGCCATAGAAATGTGGGCTACTCTTACCTGGGCTCTGCCATTTACCATTTGGAGATGTGTGGATGCACACATGAAGATATGTATGCATAAAGATAGATGTGTATGCATACACACACATAGAGATGTGTACATATACCTGTCTGTCTGCATGCATATACATATGTGTACATGTGTTTAGAGAGAGGTGTGCATGGATATATGCGCGCGCATACACAATATTGCTACAGATGTGCATATGAACATTGCTGTTGTAAATGTTGAATTGTGTCCAACTTTGTGGCCCCGTGGACCACAGCATGCCAATACCGTCCACGGGATTTTCTTGACAAAGACACCGGAGGGGGGGGGTTGCCATTTCCTTCTTCAGTGAATTAAGGCAAACAGAGGTTAAATGATTTGCCCTGGGTCACACAATTAGTAAGGGTCCAAGGCTAGATTTGAACTCAGATCTTCCTGATTCTCCACTCAGCCCCCTAGGTGCCTCCATGTATATAAACACATGCATATGTGTGTATACAAACATGTATGTGCTCACACACATGTATGCATGTGTGTGAGCACACAAAATATCTGTGTGTATACACATGTGTTATACTGTACATGTATAAATAGTCTAGAAACATATGTGCATGTACATGTGAGTGCAGTACGCAAAGCAATGTATTATATTATATGTATACATGCCTTGCATGTGTACGTGTGCCTGTGTATGTATATATGTGCATGCATGTGTGTATATTATATGCACATGTAAAATTTACTTATGTATATATGATAAATAACATGTTTGTGAATAGATTCAAGCATGCATGCATCCTTTCTCTCTGAGTGGAATCTAACCTCCTTGAGGGCAGGCACCAAGCTTTTTACTTTTCCGAGGTTCCTCCCAGCAAGCAGTGCTGGGTTGGAGATATAGCAGAGCCTCACTAGAGCCTGACTGATCAAGTGATTAGGAAGTTGGGGCAGAATGAGCCTGCCTGTCACATGACCTAGTACAAGCATTACAGGTGTCCACGACAGGCTAGGGGAGGGCATTAGGACTATATCCAGGATTAACGTCAAGTGGGGAAAAAGCACAGGATATATAGGAAGTCCCTTTTGTCCAGTTGTGCGGTTGTGGCTTTGTGGTATTGGGCCTGTTTGAGCCTCACTCGCCCCACCGCATCTGTTTGGAGGGTGGGGACACCTATGCCCTCCTTTGTCAAATCCATGCTCCTGCTAGGGAAAGGAAATGAACAGCAAATAGACAGTGTGCTGGCCCCTTCCGGCCAGGACCAGCCCTGGCAGCAAGCATACTCACCTGGATGCAGTCTAGCCAGTAGCGCACATGAGTGAAGCTTGTTGGGCAGGTGACATCATACATGAGCACAATACCATCAGCCTTCCGGAGAAACTGCTTGGTTATGCTGTGGTACCTACCAGGAGATTCCTAGTAAGACACATGCCACCTTCGGCAACAAAAAAAATCTTAGCTCTGAGAGTTGGAAGAGCTCTCGAAAGATCATCATCAACTCAGCCCTCCCGCTGTTGGGCAGACAAGCAGTCCCTAAGAGGACTCGGGCCTAGGGAATCTGTGACATGTAAGAGCGGGAAAAAAGCCATAGGTAGATAGATAGATAGACAGATGACAGGCAGACAGACAGATAGTCAGACAGACAGAGACAGATAGATAGACAGACAGATAGAGAGAGAGAGAAAGAGATACATAGAGACAGACAGACAGACAGACAGACAGAGACAGATAGATAGACAGACTCCTGCATTTTACAGATGAAGGAACTGAGGCCCACAAAAGGGAAGTGCCTCACTTCTGCTGAGGCAGGACACCACAGATCTTAGGGATTCCTCCTTCAGAGCACTGGATTTGGAATCAAGGATTCAGTCATTTCAGACTCTTCATGAACCCATTTGGGGTTTTCTTGGCAGAGATACTGGAGTGGCTTGCCATTTCTTTCTCCAGCTCATTTTACAGATGAGGAAACTGAGGCAGACAGGGGGAAGTGACTTCCCCAGGGTCACACAGCTAGCAGGTGTCTGAGGCCAGATTTGAACTCCCTAAGATGAATCTTCTTGACTCCAGGCCTGGCACTCTATCCACCGAACCACCTAGTTGTCCCTTGGACTCAAAGGACCTCGGTTCAAATCCTAACTTTTGCTACCTGTGTAAAGCTGAGCAAGTCCCTCTTTGGGTTTCAGTTCCCTCATCTGCCATGGATGGGCTCTAAGGTCTTTTCCATCTCCAAAACTATGATCCTAGGATGCCCAGAAGTCAATGGCCAAGGTTAACACCTCTTGTCTCCTATTATACAGGTCTTTTCCTGAGTGTGTGTGTGTGTGTGTGTGTGTGTGTGTGTGTGTGTCCTATTCTCCCAGACTGTGCGCTTGGACTATGCCTTGTTCCTCTTTGCTTCCCTCCCCTCCCTTTCTCCCCACCCCCATCACCAAGCCGCCATTGGGGTCCCCACCGGAGTTCGACAATGAAGAAGGCTCATTACCTCTCCTGCCCGGCCGTGTCCCAGAGCTGCAGTGCAAACCATCTATTATCCACCACCAGGTTCTTGATCCGATAATCCATCCCTAGGATACATTGGGGAGATGAGAGGCAGGGTTCAGCCCCTGGTGGCTAGAGCATTGGACTTAAGAGTCAGAAAGAACTGGGTTTAACCTCCACCTCAGATGTGTATTCGTGTGGCCCTGAACAAATGACTAAACCTCTCCTAGCCTCAGGCGGCATCTCTTTAAAATGAGTACAGAAGTCTCGTGAGAACCAAATGGTAATAAGAAATGATTTTTAAAACTCTTTGTTAACCTTATAACCCTGCAGATGGGAGCAATTAGCACTCCAAACTCCAAGACCAGGGTCACCTTCAGTGACCCTGCTTAGAATGAAGGACTATCAATTAATAAGCATTTATTAAGGACCTACTATGTGCCAGGAACTATGTTAGATGCTGAGGATACAAAGGTAAAAGTAAAATAGTCCTTCTATGTGAGGAGCTTACAATCTAGAGAAGGGAGACTACCCAGCCCTAGTAATGCCCTCCCCCATTCCCGGGAGTTTGTGCTCTGTCTCTCTGTCTCTGTCTCTCTCTGTTTCTGTCTGTCTGTCTGTCTCTGCCTTTCTGTGCCTGTCTCTGTGTCTGTCTGTCTGTCTCTTTGTGTCTGTCTCTCTCTTTGTGTCTGTCTGTCTCTGTCTCTGTCTCTCTGTGTCTGTCTCTCTCTACACACACATACACACACACACACATACACACAAAATATATTTATATGTATATACACATGTGTATATATACACAATATATATGGATATGCTGTATAATCGGTACATAAAGGTATATACACAGACACTTATGTGTATTTATGCATATCCATGCATATAGGCAACAAATATGCACAAACACATAATATACATGTGTGTATATAAACACAAAAATATATCTAACACATGTATGTACATTTAGAATATACACAAAATCTATGTGCATATGCACAATATATGTGTGTATACAGGTCTCATACACACATGCATAAACATATACACAAGCATACGTTTATATATACACATGTATATAGACAATATTTGTGTATATAAGGTATCATATATACACAAATGTATATACACACAAATATATTTATATATGCATATACACAACCTGTATTACAAACACGTGTGATAGATACATAACTGTATATATGCAAATATATCTGCGTGTATGTACATGCATATCTATACAATATACGTCGTGCACATGCATAGTATACACAGAATGTACAGACACACAAAATCTATTTCTATATGCATATGTGCATACATACAGTATGTTGTATATATACATGATACATGCATGAATGTACACACATACATATTTCTATGTGTGAATATACATGTGTACACACAATACCTGTGTGCAGACAGCATGGTGTGTGTGTATGTGTGTGTATACATATATATATGTATATATGTATATATATATATGTATATATACGTCTGTGTCTTTATTAATAGGTACCAGATCACTGAGATGGGAGGGGGGCCCTCCTAGCAGATGGTGGGATCAGGAAAGGCTTCAGGCCTTTCCAGCAGAAGGCAGCCCTTGACCTTGGCCTTGAAGGGGAAGGAGGAAGGAATTCTGAGTGGTAAAGGGGAATGGCATTCCCGACATGGGGGACAGCAGCACAAAGAGACAGAGAGGAGAAATGGATCCCTGTATCAGCCCTGGTGGAGATTTGGTATCTCATAGATGGAAGAGACTTTAGAGTTTTCTTCCTCCTACCCTCCATCCCTCTCTTGCACAGAGGAGGGTATGGAGGCAGGGAAAGGGATAGGAGCCTTCTGCTCTGAGGGGTCTCTCCCCACTCCTCTCTGGGCATCCAATTCCTCCCACCCTTCAGGGCCCTGCTCAAGGCCTATCTGCCCCAGGAGGCCTTCTCTGAAGACCCTAATCCACCAAGATCTTTCTGCCTTCTCAGACTCCTAGAGTCCTGACTGAGACTACTTCAAGAGACCTTGATTATTCAAGCTTGTGACTGTCAAGTCAGGAGACTGATTTTGCCAAGTCATTTCCTGACTTGATTGTGACACCTGTGATGGGACTGTAAGCCCTGACATGCCAGGGACCCTGTCATATGTCCCCCCTGCCACTCCCACAGAGAAGTGTGCTCCCACCAGTCTGTTGTAACTAGTGGGGAGTTGGGGGGGGAGATGGATTGTATCCTCCAGAACCTAGAACAGGCCCCCATACAACAGTGTATATGACCCATAAATAGGATCCTAGGCTCCTGGGGCAGCTAGTTGGTGCAGCTGATAAGAGTATTGGCCCTGGAGTCAGGAGGAGCTGAGTTCAAATCCACCCTCAGACACTTACTAGCTATGTAACCCTGGGCAAATCACTTAACCCTGCATGCCTCAGTGTCCTCATCTGTAACATGAGGTATAGAAGGAAATGGTAAACCATTTCAGTATCTTTGCCAAGAAAACCCCAAATGGGGGCACGGAGAGTTGGACACAACTGAAATGACTCAGGATTCCAAGCTGGAGAAGACCTTAGAGATCATCTCATTCGACCCTCCCATTATACGGATGAGGTGAAATGTCTTGTCCAAGGTCACACAACGGAAAAGTAACTATTTCAAACCCATTTCCAAATCTGGTGGTCTTTTCAATGGAACTAGCCTGCCTAGAGTAATTTTATACACACATATACATATATATACACACATGTATTATATATATGTATGTAATATATACATACATATATGCATATTTGTGTGTGTATGTGTGTGTATATATATATATTTTTTTTACATTTTAAGCCCACCTCTCAACTTTGCCGCCATGTCATCGAGGCCATTCTCACCCTGGAAGATCCCTCTGCTTGTGAGCCCCCTTTCTCCAATTGGTGAGCTCCATTTTGGGGAGGAATCCAGTCTGGCCTTGCTTCCTTCCCCTCTGGGCTCTACTCTGACCCTCCAGACTTTCGGGAACCTCACCACTAACCCTCCCCAACCTTTCAGCCATGTTTCACGTATTCCCCTATTAGAACATGAACTCTTCTTGTATGTGTATTCCCAGCACTTGGCACGTGACTGGCACACACTAAGCACTTAATAAACACTCATTGCCTTGCTATCTCAGACACTTAGTCCCCCAACCTTTCTCAGCCTCAGTTTCTCCATCTGTGACAATAATAGCACCTCATTCATAATGTTGTGCAGTTCAGATGAGATGATATGCAACATACAGCTTTGCAATGTTAAAGGAAGGAAGAAAGCATTTATTTAGCACCTACTATATACAAGACACTGTTCTGGGAGACTGTAATGTTAATGGGATAATAAGATCTTCCCCGTCCATTAATAGGCCTCAGGTAGAGCCCATTAAGGGAAGTTTGCTTAGGGGAGGCTTCCTTGTAGGAAGGCTCTCACACCTTTTGGTACTAAGTTGATTAGGCACTGAGTCAGGAGGGTCGTGATGGCTTCTGGCTCTGAGAAATGTAGATGTAGTCTAAATTGGCATTTTGCTTTGGGGCCGGGGATCCTGTCATACTTGTGAGAAGGACCTTTTGATTTTCTGGCTGGGACTCTGAGAAGCCGAATGTTCAGACCTCCCAACTGCTCAGATGTTAAGGCTCTCTCGATCCAGCGATGTATGTAAAATGTATAGCAATATTGCTTTGGTTCAGGCACTTAAGGGCCCTGTCTGTTGGTCTTCATGTTATTTTCTCTGCTTGTATTTTCTCTGACATTCAGGGTGCTGACTTTTCCCCTGAACCAGTGAATGTAATTGAAAGTAGGATTGTTAACCCCTTTTCGAGCAGTCTTTTCTAGAAAAGCAGGTTAGAGAACCTGTGCTAGCAGCCATCCTGGGTGTGCTAGGGTGCTTGCTGCTACAGAGGTTTGCGGGAGGGAGGGGCTATCATTACCCTCATTTTACAGAGGAAAAAACTGAAGCAGACAGAGGTTAAGCTATTTGCCCAGGGTCACACAGCTGGGAAGTGCCTGAAGCCACATCTGAACTCAGGTCTTCCTGCCTCCAGGCCCAGCACACCTAACTGTGTCCACATAAGTGAGGCCTCATTTGCGTGGCACCTTACAGTTTACAAAACACTTTCAGATCCATGATCTCATCGGAGCCTCACTCATGAGTGAAGTGAGTGGTGAAGATGTGAATAACCCCGTTTTACAGGTGAGGAAACTGAGATTTCAAAAAAGTGAATCAGCTTAGCCCAGGTCACTTAACCTCTCAGTACTGATGTGCATTGGCAGGGAATGTCCTTACCTCAAGTTCCTTCCAGCCAATGGAATGATAGATGGAGTCCTTCAAAGCCACCAAAAAACACTAGTGCTTTAAAGTTTACAAAGCTTTTTCCTCAGAACAGCCTCGTAAAGGAGTATAAGTGTTTCCTAGTCCCCTTTTATGGGTAAGGAAAGTAAAGGTCTGAGAAGTGATTCATCAGCTGTCAGAGCTATAAGTGACATTAATGGACCCCCTAGTCCAATCCTGCCCCCTATTTGGCAGCTGAAGTGACTGAGGTCCAGAAAGAGGTGACTTGACCAGGGTCACATGGCTAGCAAGTAAAAGATGTAGGACTAGAACTCAGGTCTTCTGTCTCCAGGACCTGAGCTCTCCCTACAACACTGCCACTTCTCAGTCAAGTCACCAGACCCAGAAGTCCTTTCTCTCCATCACTACCTCCAACCCCTACTCCCCACAATTTGTAGAGGGTAACTACTGGGTGACCTGTGACCTTTGGCAAGTGATTTCATCTCTCTGGGCTTGGTGCTTCATCTGAGAAATGAGGGTCTTTGGCTAGATGATCTTTCCAAGGCTAAATCCTGTGAGGAAGGGATGGAAGTTTGGGAGTGGAGCATCCCCACCCCAATTCCAATTCCAACCAGAGCTCTCTACCCATTGTAAGGCACTGCCTTTCTTGTCTCTCAACTAAATGACAGCTACATCTTGGGCTCCCTGAGGCACTGGAGCTTAAATTCAGTTCTTGGGGGAGGATTCCTCCACATCCTTAAGGTCAGGATTAACACCTTTGAAAGCAGACCCCCTCCTCACAAGACCCCATCCCACCCCAACCTCAGAACAAATGCTCAAAGCCATGCCCACCAGAGAGGAATATCAAGGATGGGCTCCTTAGCTGAGCTCACCCACTACAACACCGAAAAGCACCGGAAGACTGTCACGGGATTCCCACCTCTTCCCACCTTTGCCCTTCTTTCCAGACCTCTCCATGACCCCACCACCAAATATAGGACCAGAAGATTAATTGCTATAAGGGCCCTTAGAATACATTTCATCCAAACTTCCCCTTTTCCAGATGATAAAATGGAGTCCCAGAAAAGGGAAGTAGCCTGGTCACACAAGTGACCAAGGTCACACAAGTAGGGCACAGGAGACCTGAAATTCTCCCTGGGGCTCTTGTGGCTCCCTCCCTGATGAACATCTGATAAACTCACTCCACCCTGAGGTGTCAGAGATTAACATGCCCCACTCCCAACCCAGTTCCTTGCCACTGGGGGTGTGCACCTTTTAAAGGAACATGAATGGGGAGAGGGTGACCTAAAGGCTAACAGCTTTATTGTGCTTAACCTAAAGCCACAGGTGAGTACTGGTGGCCTTTTGGCAAGGTGCAGTCCTAAATACCGTGGAGCATTGCAAAGTATTGCCCCATTTGGGAGTAATGGTCCCAGCTAGAACCTACCCCGCCCTTGTCCAGTTACATTAAGACGTTGCTCTGTTTCTAGGCTCTGTTAATGCACAATTTCGTTGTTCAGCCCTGAATTTCTGGCAGTGTAGTAATAACTCATATATCCATGGTGCTTTTAGGATTACAAAGCACTTTCTTCCCAAGAGTCCTTGGAGGAGGTGTAAATTTTATTAGCCCCATTTCAGAGATGAGAAAACTGAGGTTAAAAAAAAAGTTAAGTGACTCACATAAAGTCACACAGTCTAGTATCAGAGGTAGGATTTGAACTCGGGTCTCCTAACTCTACAAAAGAGACATTCCTAACTAGGGGAGGGATTGCCATTGTCCCTTAAATCCTGTTTTGTTATTGTTGTTCGGTCATTTTAGACCCTTTGTGACCCCATTTGAGGTTTTCTTGGCAAAGACACTGGAGTAGTTTGTTATTTCTCTCTCCAGCTCATTTTACAGATGAGGAAACTGAGGCAAACGGGGTTAAGTGACTTGTCTAGGGTCACACAGCCAGTAAGTGTCTGAGGCCAGATTTGAACTCAGGTCTCTCCCTGATTCCAGGCCCAGTACTTTATTGATTGCACCACCTAGCTGCCCCCAAATCCTACAACAAACATCTATCTTGCTTATGTGTAAGGGCAGGCCTACCTTTGGCTTCCCCTTGAAAGGCATGAGGTTCTCTGAATTCCCCAAGTCTAAGTTTCCATTCCTTCCCCCACATGCAGGGCTAGGAATCTTACCTACAGTGGCTGTCAGGCCTGTGGCGAAGGAATCATGATGTAACAAGTGCAGAAATGATGTTTTGCCCACGTTGGAATCTCCCAGGAAAAGTACGTGGAAGAGGTAATCAGGGTCAGGAGACCTTCCCCCTGGGCTGGCTCCCGCTTTCTGGCCTTTGGTTTCCTTAGTGACTCCTGACCTGTTTTCTTCCCTTGGTTCTGAGGAAAGGGGTGTTATTTGTCCTCCTAGGACTTTGGATCCAGACTGTGCTCCTGCCTCCACCAGGATGGAAAGAGCCTGTTCTGAATCCTGAGAGTCAGGTGTATTCCCAGAAGAATCCTTTGGGAACAAGGACCCTTCCTGAGCCTGCCTCTGGAGTCCCCCATCCTCTGCTGTCCGCGTATCTTCAGGGTTCTGGTCCTGCAGTCCTCCATGTTCTGGAATGACAGGCAGCATATCTGGCCTGGGGATCTCTGTGTCGCCAGGTCTTTCCTCAGGAGCATCCCCTACATTTGGCCCAGGTGACTCTGGGAGTTGGAATTCTTCATCAGAAAGAATATCCACTACTGGCCTAGAGAAGTCTGTAAGCCTGTCAGTTCCCCAATGAGGATAATCGCTCACCTCTCGGCTGGGGGAGAGTAAAATCGCAGTTCCCTGACCAGGAACATCCTTCACATCTAGCCCAGGTGACCCTATCTGCCCAGCCTGTTGACAAGGCCAACGATCCTCACCTGCCTCAGGTAACTCCAAGAATCTCCTTTCCTGACCAGGAGCCCTTCCCAGATTTAGCACTAATGAGTTCTTGAGCCCAGCTTCCTGGCCAGGAGAATCTTCCACCTCTGGACCAGGTGAATTCTGAATCTCAGCTTCCTGACCAGGAGCATCCCTCACATCTGCCTCAAATGATGGCATGAATCTGGCTTCCTGGTCAGGAGCATTTCCCACATCTGGCCCATGCAATTCTGTGGCCTCAGCTTCCTGACCAATAGAATCTCCCATATATGGACCAAGTGAATGCAGGCTCTCAGCTTTCAGACCAGCAGAATCACTCACCCCTGGCCTAGGTGGGTGCATAATTTCAGCATCCTGAGCAGAAGCATTTCCCACACCTGCCTCATATGACTTCCTAATCACAATTTCCTGACCAGGACTGTTACTCTCATCTGTTACAGGTGACTCCAAGACTCTGGCTTCCCGAGCAGGGGTCTCACTCACATATAGCCCATGTACCTCCACAACCCCAGCTTCCTGATCAGGAGAATCCCTCATATCTGGGACTGGAAAATATATAACTTCAGCAGTCTCAGCATCTCCTACATCTGTCTCACACAATTCCATAAACTTAACCTCTTGACCAAAAGCCTCACACCCATGTGAGCCAGGTGAGTGCATGATCTCAGCTTCCTGACTAGGAATATCACCCATTCCTGGTCCACGTGATTCTATAAGTCCAGTTATCTGATCAGATCTAGAAGTATCACCCATGTGTGGCTCATGTGTCTCTAGCACCAAAATTCCTTGACCACTAACTGCATCACACCCATCTAGGCCAAACTCAACTTCCTTACCCAATGCATCTTTCATATCTGTCTCATAAGATTCCCTAAGCCCAGCTTCCTGACCAGGATCATCCCCCATGTCTGGCCCAGGTAACACTGTCTGCACAACCTGATGCTTAGACCCATCATCCACACCTGCCTCAGGTGACTCCATGAACCTGCCTTCCTGACCAGGAGCCCCTCCCAGATTTAGTACTGATGACTCCTTGAGCCCAGCTTCCTGACCAGGAGAGTCTCCCACATATGGGCCAGGTAAACACATGATCTCAGCTTCCAGACAAGCAGAATCACTCATATCTGATCTAGGTGAGTGCATAATTTTGGTATCTTCAGCAGAAGCATTTCCCACACCTGCCTCATATGACTTCCTAATCACAAGTTCCTGACCAGGACTATCACAAACATCTGTTTCAGGTAACTCCAAGACTCTGGCTTCCCCAACAGGGGTCTCACTCACATATAGCCCTTGTAACTCCACAGCTCTAGCTTCCCGATCAGGAGAATCCCTCATATCTGGGACTGGGGAATACATAATCTCAGTAACCTCAGTATCTCCCACATCTGTCTCATACAATTCTCTAAACTTAGCTTCCTGATCAGGAGCATCACACCTATCTGAGCCGGGTGAGTGCATGATCTCAGCTTCCTGACTAGGAATATCACCCCTTTCTGGTCCATATGACTCTGTAAACTCATCTACCTGACCAGGACAAGAAGTATCACCCACATATGGCTCATGTGTCTCTAGCACCAAAATTCCTTGACCACTAACTGCATCACACCCATCTAGGCCAAACTCAACTTCCTTACCCAATGCATCTTTCATATTTGTCTCATAAGATTCCCTAAGCCCAGCTTCCTGACCAGGATCATCCCTCATGTCTATCCCAGGTGACCCTGTCTGCACAGTTACCCAACTAGACCCATCATCCACACCTGCCTCAGGTGACTCCAAAAATTTGTCTTCCTGAACAAGAGTCTCTCCCAGGCCTGCTGACTCCATGAGCCCAAAAGTATCTTCCTCATCTCTCTCACAAGATTTCATAAACTCACCTTCCTGAACAAGACTAACCCTCACATGTGACTCAAGTGACCCTGTCTGCACAACCTGATGTTTAGACCCATCATCCACACCTGCCTCAGATGACTCCATGAACCTGCCTTCCTGACCAGGAGCCCCTCCCAGATTTAGTACTGATGACTCCTTGAGCCCAGCTTCCTGACCAGGAGAATCACTCACATCTGGGACTGGGGAATACATAATCTCAGTAACCTCAGCATCTCCCAAATCTGTCTCATACAATTCCATTAACTTAGCTTCCTTACCAAATGCCTCACACCTACCTGAGCCAGGTGAGTGCAAGATCTCAGCTTCCTGACTAGGAATATCACCCATTTCTGGTCCACATGATTCTGTAAGTCCAGCTGTCTGACCAGGATTAGATGCATCACTCACATCTGGCCCATAAGTCTCTAACATCAGAATTCCTTGACCAGTAGCATCATCCCCATCTGGGCCAAGTGAGTACAGAAACTTAGCTTCCTTACCCAATGCATCTCTCATATCTCTCTCGTAAGATTCCCTAAATCCAGCTTCCTGACCAGAAACATCCCTCATTTCTGGCCCAGGTGGCTCAGTTACCTGACTAGACCCATCATCCACACCTGACTCAGGTGAATCCAAGAATTTGCCTTCCTGACCAGGAGTCTCTCTCAGACCTGGCACTAGTGACTCCATGAGCCCAAAACTGTCTTCCTCATCTATCTCACTAGACTCCCTAAAAATACCGTCCTGGCCAAGAGTATCCCCCACATCTGACTCAAGCGACCCTGTCTGTCCTCCCTGATGATTACACCCATCATCCACACCTGCCTCAGGTGACTCCATGACCCTGCCTTCCTGACCTCCTAGATTTAATACTGATGACTCCTTGAGCCCGGCTTCCTGAACAGGAGGCTCTTCCACATCTGGACAAGGTGAATGCAGAATCTCAGCTTCTTGACCAGGAATGTCACCCCCAACTACCTCAAATGACTCCCTAATCACAACTTCATGACCAGGACCATCACCCACATCTGTTTCAGGCAACGCCAAGACTCTGGCTTCCTGAGCAGGGGACTCATTCACATATAGCCCTTGTAACTCCACAGCTCTAGCTTCCCGATCAGGAGAATCCCTCATATCTGGGACTGGGGAATACATAATCTCAGTAACCTCAGTATCTCCCACATCTGTCTCATACAATTCTCTAAACTTAGCTTCCTGACCAGGAGCATCACACCTATCTGAGCCGGGTGAGTGCATGATCTCAGCTTCCTGACTAGGAATATCACCCATTTCTGGTCCATATGACTCTGTAAATCCAGCTGTCTGACCAAGACTAGAAGCATCACTCACATTTGGCTCATATGTCTCTAACATCAGAATTCCTTGACCAGTAGCATCATCCCCATCTGGGCCAAGTGAGTACAGAAACTTAGCTTCCTTACCCAATGCATCTCTCATATCTCTCTCATAAGATTCCCTAAATCCAGCTTCCTGACCAGAAACATCCCTCATTTCTGGCCCAGGTGGCTCAGTTACTTGACTAGACCCATCATCCACACCTGCCTCAGGTGACTCCATGAACCTGCCTTCCTGACCAGGAGCCCCTCCTAGATTTAGTACTGATGACTCCTTGAGCCCAGCTTCCTGAACAGGAGGCTCTTCCACATCTGGACCAGGTGAATGCAGAATCTCAGCTTCCTGACCAGCAGCATCACTCATACTTGGCCGAGATGAGTACATAATTCCAGTGTCCTGAGCAGAAGCATTTCCCACACCTGCCTCATATGACTCCCTAATCACAAGTTCCTGACCAGGACCATCACCCACATCTGTTTCAGGCGACTCCAAGACTCTGGCTTCCTGAATAGGGGTCTCACTCACATATAGCCCATGTAATTCCACAACCACAGCTTCCTGATCAGGAGAATCACTCATATCTGGGATTGGTGAATACATAACCTCAGCAATCTCAGCATCTCCCAAATCTGTCTCACACAATTCCCTAATTCTAGCTTCCTGACCAGAAGCCTCTCCCACATGTATGTCCCATGTTTCCTTAAACCTAGCTTCCTGACCAGGAGCCTCTCCCACATCTATCTCCCATGTTTCCTTAAACCTAGCTCCTTGACCAGGAACATCCCCCATCTCTGGCCCAAGGGACTTTATTAGCTCAGTTTCCCCACTACGAGCATCCACCTTAGGTGATCTTATGAGCCTAGTTTCTTGATCAAAAGCATTTCCCACATCAACCTTAGACAACTCTGTGACCCCAGGTCCCTGAACAGTAGCATCATCTACAGCCATCCTGGGTGGCTCAATGAGCCTAGCTTCCTGACTAAGAGCATCCTCCACATCTGGGCCAGGTGAGTACAGAAAGATACCTACATCAGGCCTGGCTGACTCAGAGAGCCTGGTTTCCTGGCCAGGAGTGTCCCCTATATCCAGCCCAGATTCTACACCTATATGCTTAGATTCTTGAATATCAGTCATACCCACATCTGTCCCAGGCAACTCCATGAACTTGTCTTCCTGACCAGGAGAATTTGCTAGATCTATCACTGACAAATTCATGAGTCCAGCTTCCTGAATGGCTACATCACTTACATTTGACCCAGCTGACTCTATGGCTCCCTGGCCAGGAACATCACCCAAATCTGTGCCAGGTGAATACAGAATCTCACCTTCCAGACCATAAGTATCTTCCATGTCTGTTTCACCTGATTGAATAAACCCATTTTCCTGACCAGGAGTATCAGCCGCATGTAGCTCAGGAGACTCTATGACTCCCAATCCCTGATCAGAAGCATTTCCTGCATCACCCCTACACAACTCTGTGACTCTAGCTTCTTGAACACCAGCAGCACCTACACCTGCCCAGGCTTCCTGACCAGTAGCATCAGCCACATTTGGCCCAGGTGGACTCATGAATATATTTTTCTGTCTAGGAGTCTCTCCCACATCAGGGCCAGGTGAGTGAAAAACTTGAGCCTCCTTACCAAAAGCATCTTTGATGTCTATCTCCCATGACTCCGTAAACCTGGTTTTCTGGCCAGAGACATCATCCCCATCTGGTCCAGGTGACCCTGTGAGCCCACCTTCCTGGCTAGGAGCATCTGCCTCAGGTGATGTCATGAATCCAGCTTCCCCATCAGGAGCATTTCTCATAATTAGCCAGTGGAACTTTGTGCCATCACCTACACTTGGCTGGTATGACCCTGGGAACCTAGCTTCATAACTAGGATGAACATCTGCACCTGGACCAGGTGACTGAAGGAGCCCGATTTTCTGGCCTGGGTGATTATCTCTTTCTAGCTCAGCTGATTCTAGGAGCCCAACATCCTCAGAAAGAACATTTCCCACATCCAACCTGGCCAACTCCAGGACCTCCACTTCCTGACCAGTAGCATTGTCTGCATCTGCTCTGGGAAACATTATGAGTTCAGATTCCTTTTCAGAAACATTTCCCATAACTGCCCCAGGTAGCTGCTTGACCCTGGCTAAATGGATGAGCCGGGGCTCCTGATAAGGAGCTTTTCCCACATCTAACTCAAGTGATTTTAAGATCTGGTCTTCCTGACTTAGAATACTATCCACATCTGGTCTGGGTAATTCTACATGACCAGTTTCCTGTGCATGGGGATTACCTATGTGTGGTCCAGGTGACTCTGTAAGTCCAGCTTCCTGACTGCGAGCATTTTCCACATCTGGCCCAGGTGATTCTGTGCTCCTGGATTCCTCAACAGGAACCTCACCCACATCTGGCTCAGGTGATTCTGTGCTCCTGGATCCCTCAACAGGAACCTCACCCACATCTGGCTCAGGTGATTCTGCTCTCTTGGATCCCTCAACAAGAACCGCACCCACATCTGGCTCAGGCAATTCTGCTCTCCTGGATCCCTCAACAGGAACCTCACCCACATCTGGCTCAGGTGATTCTGTGCTCCTGGATCCCTCAACAGGAACCTCACCTGCATCTGGCTCAGGTGATTCTGCTCTCTTGGATCCCTCAACAGGAACCTCACCTGCATCTGGCTCAGGTGATTCTGCTCTCTTGGATCCCTCAACAGAAACCTCACTCACATCTGGCTCAGGTGATTCTGCTCTCCTGGAACCCTCAACAGGAACCTCACCCACATCTGACTCAGGTGCTTCTGTTCTCTTGGATCCCTCACCAGGAACCTTGCCCACATCTGGCCCAGGTGATTCTGTGCTCCTGGAACCCTCACCAGGAACCTTACCCAAATCTGGCCCAGGTGATTCTGTGCTCCTGGGTCCCTCACCAGGAACCTTACCCAAATCTGGCCCAGGTGATTCTGTGCTCCTGGATTCCTCAACAGGAACCTCACCCACATCTGGCCCAGGTGATTCCGTGCTCCTGGATCCCTCAACAGGAACCTCACCCACATCTGGCTCAGGTGATTCTGCTCTCTTGGATCCCTCAACAAGAACCGCACCCACATCTGGCTCAGGCGATTCTGTGCTCCTGGATCCCTCACCAGGAACCTTACCCAAATCTGGCCCAGGTGATTCTGTGCTCCTGGGTCCCTCAACAGGAACCTTACCCAAATCTGGCCCAGGTGATTCTGCATTCCTGGATTCCTCACCAGGAACTTCACCCACATCCGGCTCAGTTGACTCTCTGAGTCCAGTTTCCTGACCAGAAGCATCATTCTGTTGGCTGGCCTCAACTTCCCACCCATCTGTATTCATTTTTTCTTGTTCTTGCTCCCTCATGAGAATGCTTTCTTGTATCAACACTAGCTCAGGAGTCTCAATAGGCACATTTGATCGGGGTGTGAATACTTCATCTCCCCAGGACCCCACTTCTTGCTCCGAGTCAGCTAGATGCAGACCTGGATGAGGTGTCTCCTTTGGACCCACTTCCCAGGTGTTGGCCTGCATGTCTGCAGAGGGGCCAGGTGTCTGCAGTGACTCCTCAAAGCTGAGGCCCTTGGAGAGCATATCTGAAGAGAGCCTTTTTCCCTGTCCCACTTCATCTCCATCTGTATCCCCAACCCCCTTGCCAGACCTAGCCAGGCCCTGACTAGGCAGGGAATCTCCTAACACAGGCCCTGCCTGTTCTCCAGTAGTGACTGCTGGCTCCCCAGAAGGCACTCTCTGGAAGTCCCACTGGAAAGCTTCTTCATACCTTGGCACACCAGTAACACTGAGTTCTGGCACAACAGTAGGGGCTGCAGATGGCCCTAGGGGGCTCCTTGGAGGCACTTCTGGGTCTGAAGGAGACTCCTGATTGAGTTGCCAGGAGTTTGGCTTAGTAATGGAGATCTGCCTTACCACTCGGGGTGTATGGTGTCCCTGTAGGGAAGTTGGGGTTGGGGATGGGCTCCAGGAGATCTGGGTGGCATTCCCTGGCAAGGGGCTGGTGAAATTGGTCAGGAGCTGACTCCATTCACCTTCCTCAAACAGTGACGGCAGTGGGTCTTCTTCCGGAAATGAGATAAGGTGTTGGGAGTTCGAGGTATTCTTTGGGCCAACTGGAGGATCACTAGAGAGGGTACAGAACAAGTAACATCAAGAAGAACAGGAAAATAAACCGTACTGACTATGCGGCATCCAGTGGGCTCCCACACCGTAGTTCCCATCCCTTCCAACCTCAGTATCTTCACTCATTTAGTTCCCCCTTCAGGAAACGTCCTCTTTCTTTCCATGGATCAAAAGCCCATCTATCCTTCAAGTCCTTTCTGAAGACTTCACTAACCAGCCCAGCCTATTAGGAGGGGAGAAGAGGAACAAACATTTCCATAACACCTACTATGTACCAGGCACTGTGCTAATTACTATTTTTATACAAAAATATCCCATTTGATCCTCATGACAGCCCTGAGAGCTATGTGTTATTATTATCCCCATTTCACAGATGAGGAAACTGAGGCAAAGAGATTAAGTGACTTGCTCAGAGT
Organism: Trichosurus vulpecula; assembly: GCF_011100635.1. NCBI lineage: Eukaryota > Metazoa > Chordata > Mammalia > Diprotodontia > Phalangeridae > Trichosurus > Trichosurus vulpecula. Next base: position 275,171,636 of record NC_050579.1, on the reverse strand, counting down.
CACACAGCTAGTAAGTGTCTAAGGCTCATTTCACAGATGAGGAAACTGAGGCAAACAGAGGTTAACTGACTTGCCCAGGGTCACACGGCTAGTAAGTATCTGAGACTGGATTTGGACTCAGATCTTGCTGACTTGAGGCCCAGGGTTCTATTCACTGAACCACCAGCTGCTTCTATGGGGAATCTTTCCTCTTTCCGAACTCTTATAAGAGTTTCAGTGCCCAAGTACAGGACAGAAGAAAAAGACCTGGGGTGTTGACAAGTGGCAAGCTCAGTATGCATCCACAGTGGGATATGGCAGCCAAGAAAAAGCTGATGCTTTTCGTGCTTTTTCATACTGTACTAAGAGACATCATTTTCAGGTCCAGGGAAGTGACCATCCCAGGTACTCTTTCTTCCCTGGTTAGACCACATCTGGAACACCTTGCTCAACCGGGATGATCTCTAGTTGGAGAGGACCACATTGACCAACTAATCCAACCCCCTCATTTTACATTCTGGGCACCCCATTTTAGGAAGCAGAATAACCATAAACCAGAAAGCACCTAGGGGAGAAAGACAAGGATGGTGAGGGGAGAGAAGACCGTGTCTCATAAAAGGTTGTTCAGCCTGGAGAATGGAAGACTTTGGGATGCCTGGGAGTTGTCTTCAAGTATGGGAAGGACAGGTTTTGGAAGAGGGCTCAAATTTGTCCAGAAGGCCAAACTAAGACTACAGGGAGAAGTTGCAGAAAGTCAGATTTTGGCTCCTAACAATTAGAGCCGTCCTTAAATGGAAAGAACTGCTTCGGACAGAAGTAGGTTGGGCATAGAAACTGGATGACCATTTGTCGGGGACATCATAGCAAGGATCCTTGCTCTGGGATGGGTTGGCTCTGATCAGGGATGTCTTAGTAAATGTTTAACAACCAGCTCTTGGGGGGACAGGAGAAGTACACATTGCATTATTAACATTTTCTCCACATTCTTTAATCCACACCAGAGGTGGGAAACCTGAGGCCTGGAGGCCACATGTGGCCTTGTTTTGTGAAGTTTGGATTAAGTCAAAGGGCCGCACTTGAGGACCTAGAGGGCCACATGTGGCCTCAGGGCCGCAGGTTCCCCACCCCTGGTCCAGATGATCAACAAAACAATAAATCAAGCCCTGATTTGCAATGCTTGCCAATTTCCAAGGGGTAAACATTCATGCTGAAAATTAAACAATGGGTTTTACCCAGCTTGTTCAAGCTGGTTCCAGCACACACCCCTGCCTCTCAGGTCCCTCTGACTTCTCAGATTCTGTGAACTCTTACTGCCTGTTATGAATCAGTAAGCATGGCCCGGCCCCATTCTGAGCCTAATCTGTATGCTGCGCAGGTGTGGGATACATGGTCCCCAACTGTCACACCAATTAGCATTTCATGAGAGGCTGGACTAAATGAAAAAAGGACAGGATATGAGAAGGGGATGAGCATTTATTAAGCACCTACTATTAGCCAGGCACTGTGCTAAGCACAACAATACTGGGGGATAAGCACTGTTATTGAGGACATCTTACAGCTAGGGGCACAATGGATAGAGTGCCAGGCCTGGAGTCAGGAGGCCCTGAGTTCAAATCTGGCTTCCGACACTTACTAGCTTTGACCCTGGGCAAATTGCTTCACCCTGTTTGCCTCAGTTTCCTCATCTGTAAAAGCTAGAGAAGGAAATGACAAACCACTCTAATGTCTTTACCAAGAAAACACCAAATGGGGTCACGAAGAATCAGACATGACCAAAACAACTGAACAACAAACAATAATTATTCTCATTACTGGGGAGGTAGAAAGATATAATGGGAAACAAAGGTGAACTGAAGACAAATCATATCACTAAAAATTTAAAAACAAAAAAGAGCAGTCTAGGCAGAAGGTTGGGTGGAGGTGGGGTGGGGCTGGACAGCATTGTCTATTTCTGTATATTCAAGTGAGGAAATCTAGGAGCCTGGTATCAGAGAACATTTGGGTAAAGATTGGTGAAAGTAGAAACAGAAGCAATATTGTTGGAGGACTATACTATAGACCGCTGAGGCAGAAGGAAGAATTAAATGAAGACTTTGGAAAACATTGAAAACATGGCACAGGAGTGTCATTGAGATAAGAAACTTCAGCTATCCAGTCATCTGTTAGCACTCTGCTAAAAGCAGAACTAATAAATTGGTGACTTGCTTTATAATGTCATCTTCCTAAAGCTAGAAGCAACAAGCAACCTCTCTTCTAGACCTGTCTCTTACTACCCAGGAGGACAGAAATCATGGCAGCAAGAGATTGCTCCATCATTGAGTTCATGACAGAAACAGAAGGGAAAGTCAGGCATAGTCTGACATGCATCCTAGATTTGGGGACATCAGACTTCAGAATGTTTAGGGAAAAAAATAGGTACAAGGGTTTAATATTTTGATGGGAAAGCCAACCAAAGAAGAAAAGGAACCTCTCAAAGATGAAATCCTGAAGACTCAAACGGAAAATATCCCAGTGAGGAGGAAAAAAGAAAGCTGCCTAAAAAGACCAATATAGGAAAGCCAGTGATGGAGAAAATGTTAACAATGCAGATAAAAAGTATGTTGTACCTACTTTTTTTTGAAAGCTGAATGTTAAACATTTACTTTCACACCAATGGATAGTTTTCATATTGGGTGAGTCAGAATCCCAAAAGATCTCAATAGGCTAGAATGATGGGTTGAATCCAAGAAATGAAGTTCAATAGGAATCAATATAAAGTTATACTTGGGTTCAAAAAATCAATTTCATTAAGTACAGGATGAAGGACACATGACTCAACAACATTTTGTATATAAAAGATCTGAGGGCTATAGTGGACTGTGAGCTCAAATACGAGTCAACAGTAATAGAAGTAAAAAATGCGAAAGCAACCTTGGGCTGCATAGTATCCAGAAAAAGGGGATGTGATAGTTCCCCCATCTATAATGGTCAGACCACACTTCTGGAGTATTTTGTTAATGTCTAGGGACCAGATTTTAGGAAAGGAAACAGAGAAAGGCAAGCAGCTTTCAAAAAAATAGTAGATACAACATACTTTTTATCTGCATTGTTAATGTGTTCTCCATCACTTTCTTAAGACTAGATAATCAACAAAACAACAAATCAAGTTGTGATTTGTAGCATTTGCTGTCACAGTGAAAATTTAACAGTCAGCTCTCCGAGAACTGGTGATAACTGGCTCCAGCGCAGGACTACAACTGTCTCTTCCTGAATAGAAGTTGGACCAGCAAACTTTTGAGGTTCATTGAAGCACTTAGGTTCTATGACATTCAGTTCTGACCCTTACTTAGCCTAGACACATCACTTTATTTCTCTGATTCTCAAATTCTTCACCTGTAAAATGGGGATAATATTTACCCCACCTACCTCAAAGGGCAATTATGAGGGAAGTGCTTGGTAAATAGAAAAGTACCCTATGCATACATAATATTATCATAGTTAGTGTTGCTACTATCACTGGTGGATTGGTTGCCTCACATGGAGCACATGAGTGGCCCGGCCTTGAAGCTCTGGAGCCTCAATTATGCTCCCCTCTTTTACTGTCCTCCTCCTACTCCATTCCTCCACCCCAGGCCCGGGCAGCTCCTTGCCTGGTCTTCTCCTCCACCTGCCAGGGCACTTGGCCCCTTGCTAGATTCAGGTGCCCCCTGGTCACTTGCAGATGCCCTTGGACCTGCTCCAGTTGTCCAGTCAGGTCTTTCTGGATTTCCTGGAGTCTCTGGTTCTCCATGCTGACCTCACGGTGCTCACTTCTCAGCAGTTTGATCTGGGCCTCCAACTGTAGAGGAGAAAGAGGAGACAGGAAGAAAGAAGCCAGCCCAACCCAGAGGCTTATTCTCCTGGACAAGGCCAGCCTTCTACTGTCTTTGTTTGCGCTATCTTTCCTTTTCTTTTATCCTCTCAATTTGAGTTTCTTTTGGAAAAGTCTAACCTCATCTTTGCTAAACTAAAGGAAAATAGATTTTCTACTCCTTTGGCAGGTAGAAAGAACTGTGAGCCCTGATGGCCAGCCAGATGTGGGGATAGCTGCCCCAGTCCAAGACCTGGGAAAACATAGCAGACCTGGAACAAATGGGGTATAGGGACACCAGGAGTAAAAGAATGGGGAATTCTTATCCCCAAATCTTAAGTCTTTACACTTGTCAAATACAAGTTCATTCCATTCACATTTAAAGTTTTAAGTGAATTTCCCTCCATCTTATTTTTACTCACTATTTTCCTTCTCAGCCTTTCTTTTTACCCTATCCTTGTTACTTTATCTTCTCCCCCTACCCTCCTATTCTTTATTTTACCCACCCCTTCAAAAGTCCCTCCCTTATCTTCTCGCCATACCCTCCTAAATCTTCATCTATATACCCTTCTAAAAGTCTCCCCCAACCCCAGTCCCCCTGTTTTCTCATCTCTTCAGTTTCATGTGTAATCATCTTTTTATTACATGGATCTTTTGGAAATGCTTGTTTTATTCCATAAATTAAAAAGAAAAGAAAAAGAAAGAATGGGGAGACAAATGTAGATGGTAATTGGAACTGTAGCCCAACTATGAATTTTTCCAGGCTGGGCTAGGATTTCAGCACAGAGCTATAGACACCTCCAAGAAAGGAGTAAAGTTGGCAGCAGCAGCAACATCCTTGAAAAAGTCCTGGAAAATGGATTTGAGAGGACACATAGGGAATTTTCTTGGTCTTTGGACTAGGAGCTAGGGATGACCCAAGAAGCTGGGGAGCATTTAGAGGGAAGGATAAAAGGAAAATGTAGAATGATGGTCTGAAACCCCAGCTGTGTAATTGCTTTAGAAGAGGGCCAGTGGGGCTTGTCACCCTCCCTCCCCTAGGAGACCCGGACAGAATCTTCTCACCTCTCTCTGGCCCTCGGTTAAGTATTGTATTTCCTGTTCCTTGGCCTCTAGAGCCTGGTGCACCATAGAACTGTAGGCCAGGCCCTGAGTGTCACTCTGGAAGGAGAGAAAAAAGAAGGAACCTTGGTCAATGCCATCTATCTGAACCTCCCCCTTCGTCCCTAGGAGGCTAACCATTCCCTCTGGCCCAAGGCCATCCCTGAGGCTGCCATGGGAGGCCTCCCTATAGAGCAATTACTAGAAGAGACCCAAGCTCAACACCCTTTTGGGGGCTGTACAGTAAGATCTGAGACTCTTAGGGCAGATGTTGAGTTAAAAGTGACCTTAGAAATCATTTAGCATTTTATTTTTACAAAAGCCAAGGCAGAGAAAGGAGAAGTGATTTATTCAAGGTCACACAGCAAGTCAGTGGCAGAGCTTACAGGAGAACTCAGATTTCCTGGTTCCTGAATCACATCTATACCCATCATACACACTGCCTCTCCCTAGCCTGATAAAAGTCCCTCCTGCCCTCATAGGCAATATTTCACTCCCCCAATGCCTGGCAACTAGCCAGGACTTTGATGAAGCCAACCACTATATAGAGAAGGGAAATAAATTCTCCACTCCCAGGTGGGTTCACTGATGCCTAAAAAGCAGGCAGGCTAGGCCACCAAGTTACCATGGCAACTTCCAGCAGCTCCACTGAAAGGATGCGAGTAACTCGTAGATATGATGAATGGAGGGAGAGGTCTTTATGGAGGGCTCTGGGACTCTCCAGGCTCCCACACTTAATCTTGGAGTGCCTGCGAGCACGTCTTTGAGACTCAGTTTCCTTGGCTAGAAAATGAGGGGTGATATATGCATTCTCTACCTTATGGGATTGTTTTTAGCAAAGGACTTTGTCAGCCTGAAAGTGCTATAAAAATGTGAGTCATTACTGGAGACAAAAGGGCAGCTCTTACCAAAGATGAAGGTCAGTCTGATTTGATTGGGGCAGTTCCAGGGTTTTGGTAACCTCTACCCAGTGGATTTACAGCCCCCTAGAAAATATCCCCAGGCAGGCTGGATTGAGGGGAATCAGGGTGTGGCTCTAGATGGATTGTGAAACGCTTTTTGCTCCTCTTTCATTTACTGCAGTTAAAACTGGGTGTGGGGGCAGTGTGGCCACTAACAAAGTCTTACTTAAAGTTTAACAATTTCAGGTTTTGAATGTGGGAGATGTTCATTAGCCCAGCAAGCAGAGCTATACGTTTAAGGGAATCCTCTGGTGAGGGAAGCTCTGGTGTCCCTTCCTTGGTGGCCCCCCTCCCCTGCCACTGCAACACTGTGACTTAGTCTGGGGGCTTCCCAGAAGGACAAGGAAGTGAGTCCTCTTATCCTTCTTACAAGCAAAGACTTGTAAGGTCTTCAGGCAAAAGCTAACTTTTCTTTTCTTTTTTTTTGGAGGAGGAAGACAGAGCAATTGGGATTAAGTGACTTGCCCAAGGTCACACAGCTAGTGAGTGTGAAAGGCTAACTTTTGAGGGCTTGTCGTGAAGGGGATTTTGTTCTGGTGCACGTTAGATTAGATGACCTCTGGGATCCTTTCTAAGCATGGCATGCTGGGATTCTCCAGGTCTAGTCTGCCTCCAATACCAGTTTATTGGACTCCCACCAGAGAATCACAGACCCAGAATTCAGAAGGGATGTCAGAGACCACAGCATAACAAGGATGACTGTGACAGTGAGCACAATGATGACAGTGATAGATAGTTACGTGGTACAGTGACTTTTGTCTTGCCACTGTACTTGGAGGACTGGAAGAGAGAATGAGGCTGACTGCTTTGTGCAGCTTTTCTCACTTAAATCCAGTTCAAGATTGAGTCAAGACATGCCCCCGTTATGTCACTGGTCCTCTCTGAAAACAAAAGAGCGAGGACAATAGCAACGGTAGAGAGATGGCTGTACCCGGAGTCAAGAAGACCTGAATTAAATGTGGCCTCAGACACTTAATCTCTGTGTGACCCTGGGCAAGTCACCTAACTGCTGCCTCTCTCAACTGAAATGAGGATAATATTACAGTGCTTACCACCCATGGTTGTCATAAGGATCAAATGATTTTAAATTTTTAAAATACCTTGTCAATTTTCAAGTGTTACATAAATGCTATAATTATTATCAACAGCGTCTAAGCTAATCTCTTCATTTCATAGAAGGGGAAAATGAGACCCAAGGAGGGTGAACCCCTCTTGCACAACAAGCAGTAAGTGATGGGGCAGGATCTCACCCAAGTCCAATGACTCCAAAGGAAAGAGGGAGGAAAGAATAAGCTTTTTTTTAAATTATTATTAAGCACAGATGATGTGCCAGACAAGGCAGCTATGTGGCTCAGTGGATAGCTCACCAGGCTTGGAATGGGCAAGACTCATCTTCCTGAGTTCAAATCCGCCTTCAGACACTTACTAGCTGTGTGACCCTGGGTGAGTCACTTCACCCTCATCTGTAAAATGAGCTGGAGAAAGAAATGGCAAACCACCCCAAGATCTTTACTAAGAAAATCTCAAATGGGCTCACAAACAACACAAACAACATTTCAGACACTGTGTTGAGTGCTTGACAAATGTGATCTCATTTGATAAGCCGGTGCTTTTCCCAGTGTCCCACACACAGACAGCTCCCCAGCCACAGGGCTGCAGACCCGTTCTGCAGAGGAGACACCATGCGTAGGGGTGAAGCAGATGCTAAAGAGGCCTAGAATTCAAACTCACCGCTGCCTGGAGTCTCTGCTTCTCACTGTGAATCTGCTGTTCCATCTCCTCATAGAGCTGCTGGACCTCATGGTGATGGTCATCATCACATCTGGGGGAGAGGAAGCCCAGAGTCCCTTTGTGGTCTTTCTGTTGGTGTGTGTGAGGTTTGTGGGCCATAGTGGGCCCACTTAGAGAAGATCATGCTGGCTCCCTATGGCGCATGCTCAAACAGATCTGAGATTTCATGGATTTGGACATCCCACCCGCCTGTGCAGAACACTACCCATCCAAACCTGCTCACTCTATGGGACTTTTATCTATGTCCTACCATGAGCTCACCACAAGTGGACATTCTGAGGGTACCAGAGGAACATTCTAGACATACACCTGCCATCCCTCCCCTATTACCCTGACCCTTTATGTCACTCCTGACCTATCCATTGGCCAGACATTCCTCCAAAATCCAATTCACTCATCACTCTCCCCCCCCATCCTAGCGACCTCATCATACTAACATATCCATGTCACCTCAACTCCACTCCCCACTTCCAATCCAGTTCACCCCACACCCTTCCCACCCTGAGCCCCCATATTACCTCAAAACCTCCTATATCACTCTGGGCAACATTATACCCAACCTTTGTTCATTTCTTCCAGGAGGCTAAATTTGGCTTTCTGGGTACATTTTGAGCCCCCATAGTTCCCTGAACCTCTCCCATCTCTTGTCCCACTCACCGTCCCATACAACCATTGGTTCTTCCTTAGCCCTTCCTTAATCTCCACATGGCCCTGACCTTGATTCTTTGTCTCCTAAGTCTGGAGTATCTAGTTCCTTTCAATGACTTTGAGGCTTCTCAGACCCATGATAAGCACCTGGCTGGGCCTCCTGAAGGAGGCACCAGACAATCATTTACTAGATTCACTTTTTTCTTTCTTAATTTTTGAGAAGAATTTGTGAATTCTGAGTACTAACTCTTTTTTAAAAGTTTGACAGAATTCTCCCATGAATCCATCAGTAGCAGAACATTGTTTTCTTTGGTAGCTCCTTTACAGCTAGATCTACTTCCTTTTCTGAGTGGGTTATTTAAGATTTCTGTCTGATCTTCTAACACTTTATATTTTATATATTTTTCTATATTTACATATGTCATATAGAAATTGATTGTGTGACATGGGAAATGCGCTGCATGGCGTGCCCACATCAGAGAAGGTGCTGTGCTCTATGAGCAAAGCAGAATTGAGACAGCTCAAAGGAAACGCGGGATGAGCAGATTTAGAGAATCTGCCCCAAATATTCTCATGGACTATTTGTGCCTGACCTGTGGTAGAGCATTCTGAGCTCGTATTGGTCTGATCAGCCACAGTCAGACACATTGAAACTTGACTCTCTCTCTCTTTCTCTGTCTCTCTCTCTCTGTCTCTCTGTCTGTCTCTCTGTCTGTCTGTCTCTCCCTTTTTTTCTCTCTCTCTCTGTCTCTCTCTCTCTCTCTCTGTCTCTCTCTCTCTCTCTCTGTCTCTCTCTCTGTGTGTGTCTCTCTCTCTTCTTCTCTCTCTCTCTTTCTCTCTCTCTCTCTGTCTCTGTCTCTCTCTCTGTCTCTCTCTCTGTCTCTGTCTCTCTCTCTTTCTCTCTCTCTGTCTCTCTCTCTGTCTCTCTCTGTCTCTCTCTCTCTCTCTCTCTGTCTCTCTCTCTCTCTCTCTCTCTCTCTCTCTCTCTCTCTCTCTGTCTTTCTCTCTTTCTCCCTTTCTCTCTTTCTCTGTCTCTCTGTCTCTTTCTCTTTCTCTATATGTACATTTATATGATATATATATATATTACTATATATAGTGATATAATTCTGCTCCTCTTTTAGAACCAAGGACAACAACCAACCAACCAACCAATCATATTAAGGTATTCTTCTACCTTTTGTGATCTTCGTTTTGTTAGCATAGAACTGCTAGCATTACATATTCGGATTATTCTTTTTTTTTATTTCTTCTGGCTTGGCCAGACTCACTTTCTCAGGGTCATTTGCAGAGCCTCCTTCTCAGCTCGAGTCTCCTGAAGACGACTGGTCACCTTGGCCAGGAAGCCCTCCAGATTCCCCACCAGGTGGGGCTCCTCCTGTCTCAGTTTCTTCCACAGCTGCCAGACTTCCGCCTGACTGAAGGGAAGAGAAGAAACTATTCTAGGGGTTGAAATGGGCCGTGGTTGTTGGGCAAGAGCCAGGAATTAGAAGAGATTTTGTCCCTTGTTCCTTCAGGGCCCAAGATTTTCATCAGCTGTTCTGGTGACTAATTTATGAAAATGGGACAGGATTAGAGAGTTCTTTTCCCAGAGACCATTGGTATATTTCCAAGGGGGCCTTTTGGCTGTCTGCAGCCTTGGGATCTCTAAATGTTGATTTACTACAAACCAGGAAGAACAGTTGTGTCAGGCAAGGTATTTGGAACCAAGTATTTCATCCAATCCCACTGTATAGATGACCAGTTATGATCCCTCATAGGCATGACCAGATTCTTTGTCAACTGTTGTTGTTGTGTTTGTTCTTTGTTCTCCAAGAGGACCATGACATCAGGCAGATGATGATATGACTTGCAGTTGACTTTGATCTGAGTGAGGGAGGGCTGTGCAAGGTCACCAGGCTCACTTTCTCCTTCAGAGCCATCTGGGTCCAGTGGCCAGATATTCACCAGGACAACTAGAGATGGCCCAGGAGGGAATGGGAGACCCAGGCCATTTTAGGCTAAGACCTTTGCATGTGCTCACTTAGAGTGAGGTAATGCCCATTCAGTGAATAGGCCTCTTTAAGAAGTGAGTCAAGGGATGGACCCTTTAACCAAATTAAAAAAAAAATCAAACTGGGAGGGGAAGACCCTCAGAGTCAGTTAAATGGTTAGGGTACTAGGCCCAAAGTCAGGAAGACCTAAGTTCAAATCTCGCTGCAGATACTTACTAGCTACGTGACCCTGGGCAAGTCACTTAACCTCTGTTTGCCTTGATTCCCTGGAGAAGGAAATGGCAAGCTGCTCCAGTATCTTTACCAAGAAAACCTCATGGATGATATGGTCCACTTGGTGTTGGACACTAACAAACAACAACCTCTTAAGTTCCTAATACCTCAGCCTAAGTAGGCATAGAGGTGGAGCAGCCTACAGAAGTGAAAGTGGGGACCCCTGGGGAGGAGCAGAGCTCTAAGGGGTCTCTTCTACTTGACAGTTTTGCTTCTGATTAGGCCTTCCATCCCCCAAGTCCCAGATTTCTCAGTAGAGGACAGAGGTAGATGCTCTCAGTGTTGCCTTACTCAAGAAATGAGTGGTCAGCCCCCAGCTGTTCCATGAAGGACAGGAACCATCTCCTCTCTTCTGGGTTGGCTTCCTCCAGGGACTGGAAGCTGGTAGGGTCCTCCTTGGAGAAAATCCATGTCCTGGTCTTCCTCTTCCTTGGCCCTGAGATCCTGGTTTGGGAGCCGAAGACATTCTCTAGGGACAAGGAGAGGACAGCCCTCAACTCTTCACAACTTAAATCATCTTCCCTGACCCTCATCCCTTCAAGGCACCCAGGCCTGAGAAATTGTGCCCTAGAGGGTGGCACTGATGGTCCTCCTACCCCAAACTTGTATCACCTCACCTTTGCAATGATCATAGAATCATTGAACAGCTTGGTGCAATTGAAAACACTGTCTCTGGAGTCAGAAGTCCTGGGATCAAATCCCACCTCTAAAACTACCTTGTGACCCCAAGCAAGTCACTTGGACTGCCTGAGTCTGTGTCTTCATCTACAAAAATGAAGAGGTTGGAGATAATCTGTGAGGTCTCTTCCAACTCTAGAGACTATGAACTAGACTGTAAGCCCTGTGAGGGCAGGGAGCATGTCTTATTTAAACTCTGCCATATGATATTGACATTATATACAGTTTATATATAGGTAACTGTATTTCAATATAATTGGTTTCTTTTGTAATTCTGCATTCCATTTCATGCATTTTAAAGCATTATTCTGAGAAAGGAAGGGAATAAATATTTATATAATACCTAACATGTGCCAGGCACAGGGCTAAGCACTTTATAAGCACATTTTCCTCAGTACCCAGCACAGAGAGAAGTTACTGTTAGATGAATGATATTCAACAAAAGCAAGCATTCATGAATAAAATCAGATGAACATTAATTCAGTAATGATTCACTAAGTCCTTACTATAATTTGAAGTTTGGACTATAACCAGAGACTCAATCTTGGTCCTCCTCTGCCCCTTTCAGCTCCTTTTTAGATGCTATCTTTTCCTTTAGAATATAAGCTCCTTGAGAGCAGGGATTGTCTTTCTTTTTTGCTTGTATTTGTATTCCCACTGCTTTGCACCATGTCAGCCACATCATAAGAGTTTAATAATAAATGTTCCATCCATCCATCCACCCATTCATGTCTATGTATCTCTATCTCCCTATCTCTATCTATCTACCTACCTACCTCTCTCTACTTATCTCTATATCTATCCACCTATCATTATCTATCTATATATCTATCTGTCCATCTATCTCTATCTCTATCCATATCTCTATCTACCTATTTCTATCTATCTACCTATCTACCTACCTATCTCTGTCCATCCATCTATCTATCTATCTATTTATTATCTATCTATCTCCTCCTGATTACATTAGGAACTTCCTACGTGAGCTTAGATAAATCTTCTTTCCTCTAGCCTCAGTTTCTATAAATGCAAACTGTAAAATGAGAGGATTAGACTACATGTTACACAAGGTCACTTTTAGTCTAAATATTTTGATTTATGATCTTCAGTATTTCAAGGATTTATATTTCAGGGATGTGGTACTTTCTCCATCGAGGCAGATCACCACCCCTCCATATCTTGGTAGATATTATTCCAGAGTTTCTATGACCGAACAGCTCACCATTCCCAGGTTCACTTTGTGATGAATCTTTCTGAACTTAAGAGTCTATCACCAATCACACACACTTTCATCCTGGCAGGACCTGTAGATATTGGGGTTTCATCATCAAAACTTTTAAGAACATAGGGTCATGTCCATGACACAATAAAATATCAGAGGAAGATCAGTGATGGTAGATCTGTAAAATTAAGGGTCTGAGTAGATGGTCTCTAAAGTCCTTTCCCAAGCATACAGTAGGTGCTCAATAAAAGTTGACTGAGTAAAAGTCCTAAAAGTCTCTCCAGACTGAGAAGCCTAGGCATGTGTTGGTGTCCACTGTGGGGTCTCAACACCACTAGGCATCACTCCATCTTGCCCATTTGCCTTCTCTCCCCTTTGCCCCAACTCCACCTTAGGAGACATACTGAGTCCAGAGGTAAATTCCTTGGGGGTGAGGCTTCCCTTCCTCTCTGGGTCCATCCAATCAAAGATTAGCTGAAGCTCTTCAGGGCTGCCCAGGAAGCTGAACTTTGCCTTCTGGAAGGAAAAAACAAAAGTTGGGGCCAGTGCCAAGGATGGGGGTGCCATTTTTCCAGAAGTTAAACCACACCCAAACAATACCTTTTTTTGGAAAATTATGAAACAATAGAACCCTAGGATTCCGGAACTCAAAGAGACGGATGGATAGATAGATAGATAGATAGATAGATAGATAGATAGATAGATAGATAGATATAGGTAGGTATATAGAAATAAGTAGATAGAGATATAGGTAGAGATAGAGATAGGTAGATAGATGGATAGAGAGCTAGATAGAGAAATAGATCTAATTCACCTCTCCCCTTATTTTACAGATAAGGAAACAGAGGTCCAGAAATGGAAATGTCTTACTCAAGAACATACAGCTCTGGTAGCTGTGTGCTGGAACAGGAACCTGGGTCCAGTATTAACATAAAACTCTCTTCATACCTCCCTAAGTGGCCTCAGAAGCCCCAACACCATCTGCCAACTGAGACCTTAGATTTCACCATTAAGAATTCATTCCTTTGGCTTAAAGTCCATTTAAGATGCAAATTTTCCTAGGGAGTAGGCCAGCAATAGAGCTTATCCATCAATTGCATCTCAGAGTTGAGGCAATCTCAAATTATTTCCTGAAAGCAGGTATTGAAAGAGGGGAGACCAGAATGACTGAAAGCCTTGGGCAGAAGAGGGTGGGAGGTGGGAATATGAAATATAGAAACGAAAGACTAGGGCCAGTGGAGAAAATATTTTGGGGTGCTGGTTTTGGGGCAGTTACTGGGGCAGGGGAGGGAAGGGGAAGGAAAGGCCTACCCCACTGGACAGCCAGCCATGACCTTACCCCCAGATCTTCCCGGGTGATGAAACCCTTATGTTCAGCTCCACATTCCCGGAAGAAAACCTGCAGTTCCTCTGTGGCGTGGGAGGGCCACTGCTCAGTGTCTGGGACTGGAGGAGCATCCTCATCTGCAGCCTCCCTCATTTGATGCCGACGTCTGGATCCCAGCTTCCTGCTCTTCCGGCCAGCTCTTGGATTATTCTCCATGGCGTCTCACCTGTGGGCACAGAAGAAGGCGATTTTGAGTGACCGAGAACAGTGGCCAAATCTAGCAAGGCCTGGTAGGGCATCGATGGGGAGAAAAGGAAATAGGACCCTGGCAAAGTGTGGTTCGAGGATATTATTACAAGACCATCTCCTTGCCTCCAATTAGAAGGCCATAGAATCACAGATTAGGGGCTAAAAGAGATTTTAGAGTCCATTCTCCTCATTTTACAGATGAGGAAACCGAGACTGGGGGGGTCCCACAGAGTCAGAAGTAGGATCTGAACCCAGGTTCTCCTGACTCCATCTACTTTGCCATCATGTGCTACTCTTTGGTCATATGGGTGACAAGACAAGAATTACTCGCCTCCTGACCATTTCCTCCTGTTGAAACCCTAGTCAGCCTACCAGCTCAGCTATAAGCTCAACTCTATACCACAGACTCTTGGAATTAAAGAATTGGATAAATAATAAAATTTAAATGTAGACGAGAGCCTAGAAATCATGAAGGCCAGCTCCCCCTTTGCAGATGAGAAGTCAAGTAGTTCCCCCTCCTCCCGACTCCCCCAGCCTCGGTCCCCGAATGGACTATGCCGCAGTCAACCGCCCGAACCTCGGTGGAGACGATGACTGCCCGGGCTTAGCCCAGTGGCCACCTCGGCCCCGGTCCCTAGCTCCAGTTCCGCCCAGATGGAAGCAGCCGGAGGAAGGAGGACTAGGTGATTGGCCAGGAGCCGCTGGAGGGACAGACAGAAGGCGGGCGGTAGAGAGACCCGGGCTCGGAACTTGGTTCTCTGGGGAGGGGAAGTTCCCATCCAGGGGACCCGAGCAGCGACGTTGGGAGTGGCCTTAGTTGACTGTGGAGGATTCCCACAAAAGTAACAGTTCAGAGACAGCACCGCAACCAGGTACAAGAGTACGGGGTGCTCACGCCTCTCAATGTTGCTCAACAGTTGTCACCAACAGGAGCTGTACCAATGACAGTCTTACATCTTTCTGGAGAAGGAGTACAGTCGGGAGGGTCATCCAGACTGCTCAGTCATCTTCAGCAATCCATCCTACCCCGCCACCCTCCACCCCCACAAGTACAGACAGTGTAAGTATCATCCTGGTCAGATAGTGAAGATTTTCAGGATTCATCTGCTAGCGTAGGCTCTTCACAGAAAGCTCGGAGGATTTTAGCCCTGCACCCATCTTACAAAAAAATCTTGGACAATCTTTCTTCAGAACACACCAGAGAGAGGAAGGGAGACAGAAAACCATGGAGTTTCAACAGTCACATCTATGTCTATCCCAACTCCTATCTACCAAACTAGCACTGATCAATCCATTGCCATTGCCCCAAATGGAACATTCTACTGTCCAGTCCGAGCCCCAACGGACTACAGGGGCTGCAGGCGTTAACAATGACAGATGCAGGCCATAATACTCAACAATTCTTCAATATGCACAGACATCTGATGAACTTGTCCCCAGCAAGCAAGTGGTAGTATAGACTACATCAGGAGATACACAGACTTATCAGATTCATGCCACACCAGAAAATTCTCCCCTTCCACAGACAGTAGTGATGACATCTCTAGTCACTCTAACATCTCAGACAACCAAAACAGATGATCCACAGTTGAAAAGAGAAATAAGATTGATGAAAAATAGAGAAGTTGCTTGAGAATGCCATAGAAAGAAAAAAGAATATGTTAAATGCCTGGAAAATCTAGTTGCAGTCTTGGGAAATTAAAACTTTCATAGAAGAATTTAAAACTTTAAAAGATCTCCCATAAAAGTGTCTAAAAAGAAGATAAACAAATTTTATGGACTTAGCTAAAAGTTAAGTGGATTTTCTTTTTATATGGAATTTTATAAACTAAAAGGTCAAAAATGAAACTTTTAAAGCTAGATGTTGCAACATAGAGACTAAAGATTTTATTTACAAGATGCTGGTGATAGTACCTAATGGGAACGAGAGGACTTCAAGCAAGCTCGTGGCAAAACTGGAGTCTCTATTGGAATTAACATTAACAGTGGTACCTGATCGACAGAATGTGAATTTTCAACATTTTGAATTTCCTAGATAGTAGTTACCAACAAAATTTGCAACTGAGCCAATTCATTAATGGAACTTAGATGGGGTTTTTTTTAACCAGCATTTTATTGGTATAGATTTTCATTATTAGGTTCTGAAATATGCCCTTTTCAATTGTTTATGTAAATATTCGTGTCTGTCAATATTCTAAACTGCAGATTTTTTTAAAAATCTAATGCTTTGTAAAATGTATCAATTACATGTACTTTGCTCAGCTGTCAAGTCTTTAAAATGATCTTTTAAAAATGTTTGTTTGCAAGAGGTTTAGCAAAAAAAAAACAAAACAGGGCATAATCATTTTTCAGGTCTTTCAAGATGTCCAAGCCACATGAACTGAAAATGAAACTGTCAATCATTTTATAGAAACATTTTAGTAAACTAGACAGAATGGTATAAACACTTGAGAGTTTTAAAAAATAGTCTTGATTTTGCTTTTTGGGGTGTGGTAACTTTCTCTAAATGGATCATGATAAATCATGTGTTATTCTATGATGCAGCTGATATGCATTATTTATTTTACTGTGCTTTAATAGAAAGAAATGTTTGCACGCCCCTAAAATTAATTTAGAGGATTTCAAAAAATCAGCTCAAGACACATACCAAAGTATTTTTCCAAGAGAGTTTTTCTAATCAAAATCTAATGTAGGGCTTACCACTTTAAAAATAATGCAATTTTAAAACAATTATTCATGTAGAAAACATTTTGTGAACTCATAAATGGCATCTTTGTAAGAAAAAGTGACTATTTGTACATAATTCATCTTCATAAACTCTAAAGTTGTGTTTTTATGCTTATTTTATTTGTTTATGCAGCTTTTAGTAAAAATAAAAATAGATATTTTGTCTCAGATTGTCCTTTTTATATTTTCATGGGGAATTAGGTTTTCTGAAATTCAAGTATTTGCATCATGTGCATTTCTGAATAATTATCTGAAGTCCAAAATATGCTGTTAATACATCATTACTTCTGTAATCAAACTGCTCATTTTCGAGCTTACCTACAAAAACATTGTCAGGCACTGATATAATATGTATCATTTTGTCTTATTTCTGTAAAAATCAAAGGGCATTTGAGATTAAAAAAAAGTCAAGTAACCTGTCCAAAGTCACCCAGAAAATAATAGGCAGCTAGATGGTACAACTCATAGAGCACCCTGACCCTGCAGTCAGGAAGCCTCAATTTCAAATCTGGCCTCATGTACTTACTAGCTGTGTGACCCTGGGCAAGTCACTTTAACCTCTATTAGCTTCAGTTTCCTCATCTGTAAAATGAGCTGGAGAAGGAAATGGCAAACCACTCGGGTATCTTTGCCAAGAAAACCCCAGACAGGGTCATGAAGAGTCAGACATGACTGGAATGACTGAACAGCAACAACAAATTCCACACATTAGTAGGGATAACAATGACACCGACCTCCCGGGGTTGTTGTGAGGATCCAATGAGACAATAAATGTAAAGCGCCCAGCAGAGCGCCTGCTACAGTGAGGGCTATACAGCGTCACTTTTTATTATTGTCAGTAGTGGTAGCAGTAGTAAATTTAAGATTTGAACCCAGGTCATCTGACCTCAAATCCAGAGCTCTTTCAGTCCGTTGATCAACAAGCTTTTAAGTACCTGTCATATACCAGGCACCGCGCTAAAATGCCAAAAAGATGTGAACGAACACAAGTATGTAATACAAATGCGCAGGGCAGCCAGGGACTCAGGGAGTAGAGCACCCAGCACCGGCCCTGGAGTCAAGAGAACCTGAGTTCTCAGACACTTGATGCATGTACTAGCTGTGTGACCTTGGGCAAGTCACTTAACCCCAATTGCCCTGCCCCCCCCCCAAAAAATAAATAACTAAATAAATGCAGATGTGAAACAGTCCCTGCCTTCAAAGGGTCTCTGATTCTACTGGGAGGATGAAACATGTTCATAGATAACTAAATACAGGAGATGTATATAGATACGAAATCCAAAGTGATGGGGTGGAGGACACTATCAAGTAGGGGAATCAGAAAAGGCCTCTTGAAGGAGGTGCTATTTGAGTTGAGTCTAGGGAAGGGTGGAATGATTGATTTACTCGACCCTAAATTCCCACTTAAAGTAAGTGACGAAATGCCCAATCCATCAATTTCACTGATAGACTAAGTATGGAAAAGTCCTTCAAACTATTGGGGAAGAATCATGTTCTTGAACCACTTTCAAAAGGCTCTAGTACTGAGAAGCAAAGGTAGGACAGAGATGTGTTGGAGAAGGGAGATATTGAAGGTCATCAGCTCTATAGGTGTCTCTGAGCAGAAGACCTGGGCTAAGGGAAGTCCCAAGAAAAGGCTGCTTCTTTCTCTTACTTCCCTTTCTGGTGCCTATCTATCCACAGAAAATATTATTATATTAAATTGTTATTTTAAAATAATCTGCTATTTTATTACCCAAATGTTCCCAGTAAATTAAATTTTGCATCAACCACAAAGAGGGAAGGGGTTAACTAGAGATGGATATAAATGCAAAGTTAAGAAATTCCCGGTAAATTGAATTTTGCCTCAACCGCAAAGAAGCCAGGGGTTAATTAGAGATAAATATAAATATAAAATTAGGCAGAAAGCCAACTTCTGCCTAAATGCTAGGAATTTTCCTAACTGGGGGCTCAGGAACAATTATGCCTGAACTCCTATTTTTTCTTCTAGAAAAACATCCTGAAGTCAAAGAGGAGGGAACCATGTGGAATTTGTTGTACTTGTTACTCAGTCAGGATTGCTATTAAGTTGGGATTGCTATCCCACTTGAGATTTTCTTGGCAAAGATACCAGACTGGTTTTCCATTTCCTTCTCCAGCTCATTTTACAGATGAGGAAACTGAGACTAACAGGGCTAAGTGACTTGCCCAGAGTCACACAGCTAGGAAGTGTCTGAGGCTGGATTTGAACTCAGATCTTCCCAACTTTAGTTCCAGTTCTCTATTCACTGTGCTAACTAGCTATCCTATGTGGAATTTAGGGGCCATTATATTGCCCTGTAGGCTTAAAATGAACTAATTGTTATAAAAGGGTATTATACCTTGAAGGAACCAAGGTGTTCAGAGAAGAGAGAAAACATTTAAAATATAGGGGGACAGCCTGTGCAAAGAGATAGAATTGGGGAGAAATGGAATGTCATGTATGGGGAACAAGTCGACCAGTTTAACTGTAGTGCAGAGTATGAAGGGGTGATTAATATAAAATCAAACTGAAAAGATAGCTTGAGGCAGATTGTGGAGAAAATTAATGCTTAACAGAGGAATTTGTAGTTTATGCAAGAGACACCGGGGAGCCACGGAAGATCATTCAGCAGGGAAGGACCTAGGTCAGATGCATGCTTTAGGAAGATAATTTTGGCAGCTCTTTGGAGGACAGATTGAAGAGAAGAGAGACTGGAAGTAGGGAAATCAATTAATAAGCTAATGTAATAGTCTTGGTGAGATTGTTGATGAAGGCCTGGGCTAGTGCCATTGTGGTACGGTAGAAAGAAAAGGCCAGGGGCAGCTAGGTGGCACAGCGGATAGAGCACCAGCTCTGGAGTCAGGATCACCTGAGTTCAAATGTGGCCTCAGATACTTACTAGCTGTGTGGTCCTGGGCAAGTCACTTAACACTAATTGTGACAGGAAGGAAGAATGGAAGGAAGGGCGGGAGGGAGGGAGGAAGGTAGGAAGGAAGGAAGGAAGGAAGGAAGGAAGGAAGGAAGGAAGGAAGGAAGGAAGGAAGGAAGAAGGAAGAATGAGCAAGCTATATTTGAGAATTGTGGATAAAGTAGAATTAACAAGTCTTGGTAACTGTACGGCTATAGGAAGTGTGACAGTGATGAGTTGGGAATGACTATGAGCTTGTGTGCCTGAGTGACTGAAAGAATGGTAGCTTCCTCAGTAGAAATAGGGAAGTTGATGACCCTGGAGTCAGGAGGACCTGAATGCAAATCCAGCCTCAGACACTTGACACTTACTAGCTGTGTGACCTTGGGCAAGTCTCTTAACCCCAATTTCCCTACCTTCTCTCCTCCAAAAAGAAAAGAAAGAAAGAAGTAGGGAATTTGGGAGAAGGAGTAGGTTTTGGTGAAAAGATAATGAGTTCTGCTTTAGACATGTTGAGTTCAAGATACCTATGGGACATTCAGGTGGAGCTATCCAGTAGATGGTTGGAGATAAAGGATTGGAGCTCAGGAGAAAAACGAGAAGTGGATATGCTGGTCCAAGAGATGATAGATGAATTCATGAGAAGAGATGAGAGTATGGAGGAGGAGAGAAGGACCAGACCCAGGACAGAGCTCTGAGGTAGACCCAGGTAGAGGGAGTTGGACATGAGCAATGGTCCTGCCAAGGAGACCAAGAAGAATTGGTCCAACAGGCAGAAAGAGATCCACAAGAGAACCTAGGGAAGAAACAGCTAGCTACAGTGAGCAACAGTGTCAAACACTGTAGGGAGATCAAAAAAGATGAATACCAAGAAAAGGCCTTTGGATTTAGCAACAAAGAGATTGTTGTGACCTTGGAGACAGCAGTTTCAGGATAGTGGTGGGGAGAGAAGCCAGGTTACAAGGAGTTGAGAAGTGAATGGACAGAGAGAAAGTGAAGAGGGTAGTTTATTCTAGGAATTGTTCTAGGAAATGGGAGAGAGACACAGAGATGGCTTGGGGGGATGGCAGAGTCAAGGGAAGAATTTTTAAGAATGGGAGAGGTGGATCTAGGCATGTTTGTGAGCAGCAAGGAAGGAGCCAGTAGATAAGGAGAAGTTGAAAGGTAGAGAAAGAGAGGAGCTGGTCCAAGGAAGAAGCTGCCAAAGGATATGGGATGGGTTCAAGGTCATTGGTAGAGAGGTTGGCTTTGGTAAGGTCAAGAGCCATCTCTTCATCACAGACTAGAGTCAAGGAAGAGAATGGTGAGTTCGTTTGAAATGTGGAACTGGTGAAGAGAAGGGTTTTATGATAAAAGTCCTTAATTTTTTTATTCTGAACTTAATAAATAAAAAATAAAATAAAAAGGGCATTTCCTTACATATAGTTGAACAGCAAAAGAGTACATAGAGTTTGTAGCTTTCTAGGCTATCCTGCTTCTCTGTGCTTCTTTCCAGCCTTCCTTCTATTCTTTTCTCTGCATCTCTTTTAAAAAAATCCCTCTATCACCTATTTTTCTTTCTTTTTTAAAAAATCTCTATCCCATCTTAGCCTCCCACCCATCCCAATAGTGGGAATGGAGGATTGGGGAGAGGGGAAGAAAAAAAAAAGGAAAAACAAAATCTTTTTAACAAATATGTATAAATATATATGTGTGTATGTATGTATGTATGTATACATATATATATATATAAGTAAAACAAATTCCCACACTAGATGCATCCAAAAATTATGTCTCATTCTACATATAATATTCATCACTTCAAGAGGTGGTTAACATGAGAAGGCCTCAGTTTTTCTTTTATTTTCACATTAGTCATGTTGTAAAGAAGAATTATAACCTATGGAATGAACCACAAGAAAGGAGAAACAAAACAAAACAAAAAGGAGGGAGAGCAAATAGTCTGCTTCGCTCTGCATTCAGACTTCATTGTTCTTTCTCTGGATTCCATCATGAGTTCTTTGGAGTTGTCTTAGAACCTGGCATTGCTGAGAAGAGCCAAGTCTAACAAAGTCATCACACACTGTGGCTGTAACTGTGCACAATGATCTTCTGCTTCTGCTCCCCTCACTCAGCATCAGTTCACATAAATCTTTCCAGGTTTATCTGAAGTCTGCCTGCTCATTATTTCCTATAGCACAATAGTATTCTGCTACATTCATACACCACACCTTGTTCAGCCATTCCCCAATTGATGGGCATCTCCTCAGTTTCCAATTCTTGGCCACCACAAAAGGAGCCGCTCTAAATATTTTTGTACATGTGGGTTCTTTTCCCATTTTTATGAGTTCTTTGGAATACAGACCGAGAAGTAGTACTGCTGAGTCAAAGGGTATGCACATTTTTATAGCCCTTTGGGCATAATTCCAAATTGATCTCCAGAATGGTTGGATCAGTTCACAACACCAACAATAATGCATTAATGTTCCAATTTTCCCACATCTTCTCCAGCATTTGTAATTTTCCTGTTTTGTCATGTTAGCCAATCTGACAGGAGAGATGTGGTACCTAAGAGTTGTTTTGATTTGCATTTCTCTAATCAATAGTGATTTAGAGCATTTTTTCATGTGCCTATAGATAGCTTTAATTTCTTCCTCTGAAAACTGCCTGTTCACGTCCTTTGACCATTTCTCAATTGGAGAATGACTTGTATTCTTATAAATTTGACTCAGTTCTCTATACATTTTAGAAATGAGAGAAGGCCCCAAATTTATCAGCAAAGTATGAGGTAGTTTCCTCTTATGAGAGGGAGCTGAGGAGGGAGGTTATGAATGGCTTGTGAAGAGAAGGTCTGGGAAGTGCAATGGCGAATCTATCAGGGAAGAGGAAAGGAACTGATCTGTAGTAGAAAGGGCTCAGGTGACATTGGATTACAAGTTCATAGTGGACCCAGTCAGCGCTGTGGTGTTCGACAAGAAGGCAGATGATAGAAGTCGTTCAGGGTTGATATTTGGAACAGGATGAGCAGCGACGGGACAGTGGGACAAGGAAGGGACTGAAGGGTAGAAGACAGCATGAAATTGAACTGGCTAAGTAAAACTTGGAAAGTGAGGACAGAGCAGCCGTGGCTGCCTGGGGCTGCAGGAAGTGGTGGGAGCTATCTGTGAGTCAGGATCTAAGTGTGGTCTGGCAGGCAGCATGCACACATTTACCGCATGTCAGGCACTGTGTGAAGCTCTAGGGATACAAAGAAAGGCAAAAACAGCCCCTGCCCTCAAGGAGCACACAGTCTAATGGGAGGGTAAACAACTATGTATAATCCACTATGGACAAACAAGACACAGGATAAACTGGAGATAATCTCAGAGGAAAGGCACTAAGGGGGTCTGGAAAAGGCTTCTTGCAGGAAATGGGGTTTGAGCTGGGGCTTGCAAGAAGTCAAGAAAGCTCAGAGTCAGAAACAAGGAGGAAAAGAGTTTCAAGCATAGGAGACAAGCAAGGGTGTGCTAGTAAATGTTTAACAACCAGCTTTCTCAAAGTGTGTGACACGGTTAACATTTTCTTCATCACTTTCTTAAGTCTATGTAATCAACAAAACCAAAACTCAGACCCTGATTTCTGCCCTTTTCTGATTTCTGATTCATACTGAAATGTTAACAATGGATTCTGGAGAACCTGTTTAAGCCGGGTCCAGCACACTCCCGGGACTGATCAAGTCGAATCAATTCAACAAGCATTTATTAAGAACATAGTATGTGGCTCAGCGTAGAGTCAGGAAGACCTGAGTTCAAATCCGGCCTCAGATCCTTAAAAGCTCTGTGACCCTGGGCAAGTCACTTAACTTTGTTTGCCTCAGTTTCCTCATCTGTAAAATGAGCTGGAGAAGGAATGGCAAGCCACTCTTGTATCTTTGCCAAGAAAACCCCAAATGGGGTCATGAATCAGGTATAACTAATCAACTAAAAACTCTGTGTGTATGTGTAAACATATATATATATACATACATATATTTAAACATATGTGTATGTGTCTGTATGTATGTATATTCACACATACACAACAAGAGTGCAACTACTGTAGTCTGGTCCCATTGTTCAAATGCCAAATGTATGCTTGCCTAAAAGACGATTTTATGGAGAACTCACACAGGGCGACTGTTCACATGGTGGGCAGAAGAAATGATACAAGGACACTGTCAAGGTCTCTCTTAAGAACTTTGGAATCTTAAGAACTTTGTGACATGGGAGACACTGGCACAGGCCCGCTCAGCATGGCGTGCCCACATCAGAGAAGGTGCTGCGCTCTATGAGCAAAGCAAAATTGAAACAGCTCAAAAGCAACATGTGAGATGCGCAAATTTAGAGAATCCACCCCAAATGTTCACACGGACTATTTCTGCCCAACCTGAGCATTCTGAGCTCGTATTAGTCTGATCAGCCACAGTCGGACACATTGTGACTTGACTCCAACATAGTGACGTTGTTTTGGTCCTCTTTGAGAACGAAGGACAGCAACCAACCAGTGTGTGTGTGTGTGTGTGTGTGTGTGTGTGTGCGCGTGTGTGTGTGTGTGTGTGTGTGTGTGCGCGCGCGCGCGTGTGCGCCTGTGTGTGTGTGTGTGTAACATATATAGCTCCTTTGCAGGTTGTGTCCTTAGGCAGCTGCCTATCTCTCCTGCCAAACTTGGAGTCAAGCTCCACATTGCATATATATATGCATGGTACAGACCACAAACTCAGTAAGAAGAATGTTCCAGGGCTGGTGTGGTCACAGAAGGCTCCCTGGAGAAGGTAAGAGTGGAATTGGGCCCTGAGGGCCATAAAGGAGGTTTTGGAGGCTGGGAAAGAAGAGTAGCAAGCTTGCCAAAGCAGCAAGGAAGGAATCAAGTGGAATATTCTTGAAGAATTGAATCCCACTGCTAAGAAACACCCCACGCTGGTCTGAGACATCATCCTAGGCTTGTTCCTCCCTTGCTCATATAGGCCCCTCGTGAGGCTGCTAAGATCTGCCCACTGTGGCCCAGGAAGCTTCTCCCTCCACGCTTCTCCTCAACCTGGCCCTCCCCACTAACTTCTGCATTTCCATTCAAGGCCCCACTGTTCTCCCAGTTACCCAGGCTCAGAACCATGAAGTCACCTTATCTCTTCCCTCCCTTTCGTCCTCCCACTTCATATTGGTTGGTAATGTCCTCCCACCTCCATGCTATCTCTCACATCCAGCTACCCCTTTTTATTCTTCTTGCTCCTTTCTCTTATTCTTCTAGCTGAAGCCCTTCTCCTGTCTCATCCACGCTATTATAAAATCCTTCTAAAATTGTCTTCGTACCTCCAATCTACCTCCTCTTCAGTCAATCTTTCAGACCTAAGTGGCTAAGTAACCCACCATTGTGATCCTGTCACTCCTCTGGTCAAAGACCTTCAAGGGCTCCCCATTGCCTACCAAGGCAAGTGTAAACTTCTGATCCTGGTAATCAGACCCCTCTACCTAGGTTCCAACCTGCCTTTTCCAGCCTTATTCCATATAATTCTTTTTCATGTATACTAAGTTTTGGCCTAACTAAGTGTACTTTTCATCTCTTTTACTCTTGCCCGGCTCTCTCCATGAATTTCCTCATGATATCTCCTTGTGTTGTTGTGGTTTGTCCTTAGTTCCCAAAGAGGACCATGACATCAGGGAGGGGATGCCATGACATGCAAGTGAATTGGATTTAAGTGAGAAAGGGCTCTGCAAAGTCACCAGCCTCACTCTCTTCTCTGAAGCCATCTGGGTCCAGTGACCAGATATAGAACAGGATGACTGGAGATGGCCCAGGATGCAAAGAATGGACTCCTTCTACATACCACTTCCACTTATTTCAGGCCTTTCCTTCCTTCAAGGCCTAACTAAAGAGCCACCTCCTCTATGATGCCTCCCCTAATACCTACAGCCCTAAATTTCACAGTAAGACATCCCAGGGGATCTCTCTGACCGTTCACTTTCCATGTTCCAAACTGGAGCAGAGCCTGAAGACCAACTGCACACTACCTGTTAGAACTGAGTTGTCAAACACAAGCCCTGCATGCAGCTCACAACATTCCCAAGCGTGGCCCAAACCAGATTAAAATATAATTGAGAAACATTTTACAAATTAAATAAAAATACAATTAAACAATATTTTAAAAAAATTTTAGGGGAGCCAAGATGGCAGCTGAAAAGCAGGGACTAGTGTGAGCTCCCTGCCAAGTCCCTCCAAAAACCTATAAAAAATGACTGATCCAATTCTAGAACTGCAGAACCCACAAAAGAGCAGAGGAAAGCAGGGCTCCAGCCCAGGACAGCCTGGATGGTCTCTGAGTGAGGTCTACCCCACACGGAGCTGGGAGCAGAGCAGAGCAGAGCCAAGAGTGGACAGCACGGACCAACCAGACCAGGAGCCGGGTGGAGCGTGCCCTAGTGCCCTGAATCAGTGAGCTGCAGCAGTTACCAGGCTTCTCAACCCACAAACACCAAAGACAACAGAGAAGGTTAGTGGGAAAAGCTGCAGGAGTGGGTTCGGCTACCGCCCCGGAGGCAGCGGAGGTGGGGCAGCTACAGAACTACAGCTGCAGTTGCTTCCAGCCCCAGGCCCACCTGGTGGGAGGAATTAAGTGGTGGATCAGAGCAGGAGTGCACAGCCTGCTGAAGATCTAAGTCCAGTCCGGGTTGAGGGTTCTTGGGGAAGGAGAAGTGCTGGTGTGGCAGAGCTGGCGCATTCCCCCAAGTGTGGAAAATAGAACTCTTTAGTCTACAAGCCGTCATACCCCACAGAAAAACTCAAGGGTCAAGTTAGTTGGTTGGGAATATGGCCAGGCAGCAAAAACGCACACAGATTCAGTCTCAGACTTTGGAATCTTACTTTGGTGACAAAGAAGACCAAAACATACAGCCAGAAGAAGTCAACAAAGTCAAAGAGCCTACAACAAAAGCCTCCAAGAAAAACATGAACTGGTCTCAGGCTATGGAAGAGCTCAAAAAGGATTTGGAAAAGCAAGTTAGAGAAGTAGAGGAAAAATTGGGAAGAGAAATGAGAAGGATGAGAGAAAACCATGAAAAACAAGTCAATGACTTGCTAAAGGGGACCCAAAATACTGAAGAAAATAACACCTCAAAAAATAGACTAACTCAAACGGCAAAAGAGCTCCAAAAAGCCAATGAGAAGAAGAATGCCTTGAAAGGCAGAATTAGCCAAATGCAAAAGGAGGTCCAGAAGACCACTGAAGAAAATACTACCTTAAAAATGAGATTGGAACAAGTGGAAGCTAGTGACTTGATGAGAAATCAAGATATTATAAAACAGAACCAAAGGGATGAAAAAATGGAAGACAATGTGAAATATCTCATTAGAAAAACCACTGACCTGGAAAATAGATCCAGGAGAGACAATTTAAAAATTATTGGACTACCTGAAAGCCATG
The DNA here is from genome assembly GCF_011100635.1 of Trichosurus vulpecula. NCBI lineage: Eukaryota > Metazoa > Chordata > Mammalia > Diprotodontia > Phalangeridae > Trichosurus > Trichosurus vulpecula. The sequence goes on along the minus strand of NC_050579.1, from coordinate 275,144,536 downwards.
ATCAAAAAAAGAGCCTAGATATCATCTTTCAAGAAATTATCAGAGAGAACTGCCCTGATATTCTAGAGCCACAGGGCAAAATAGAAATTGAAAGAATCCACCCATCGCCTCCTCAAATAGATCCCAAAAAGAAATCTCCTAGGAATATTGTCACCAAATTCCAGAGCTCCCAGATCAAGGAGAAAATACTGCAAGCAGCCAGAAAGAAACAATTTGAGTATTGTGGAAACATAATCAGAATAATCCAAGATCTAGCAGCTTCTACATTAAGAGATCGAAGGGCTTGGAATATGATATTCCAGAGGTCAATGGAGCTAGGATTAAAACCAAGAATCACCTACCCAGCAAAACTGAGTGTCATGCTCCAAGGCAAAATATGGATTTTCAATAAAATAGAAGACTTTCAAGCTTTCTCAGTGAAAAGACCAGAGCTGAATAGAAAATTTGACTTTCAAACACAAGAATCAAGAGAAGCATGAAAAGGTAATCAAGAAAAAGAAATTGCAAGGGACTTACTAAAGTTGAACTGTTTTGTTTACATTTCTACATGAAAAGATGATATGTTTGATTCATGAGACCTCAGTTTTAGGGTAGCTGAAGGGAATATTCATTTTCATATATATATATATATATTTATGTATATATATGTATATGTGAGTGTGTAAGTATGTATATATGTATGTGTATACATATATAGAGAGAAAGAGAGAAAGTGGGCACAGGGTGAGTTGAAGATGAAGGGAAGATATCTAAAAGAAATAAAATCAAATCAAGGGAAGAGAGAGGAATATATTGAGAGAGGGAGATAGAAAGAGAAAGAATGGGGTGGATTATCTCGCATAAAGGTGGCAAGAGGAAGCAGTACTGGGGGAGGAGGGGAGAGGTCAGGTAAGGGGGGAATGAGTGAATCTTGCTTTCATCAGATTTGACCTGAGGAGGAAATACCATATATACTCAATTGGGTAACTTACCCCACAAGAAAAAAGGAAGAAGAAGATAAAAAAGGCGGGGATGATAGAAGGGAGGGCAGACTGGGTGGAGGTAATCAAAAACAAACACTTTCGAAAGGGGACAGGGTCAAGGGAGAAAATTCAGTAAAGAGGGATAGGTTAGGAAGGAGCAAAATATAGTTAGTCTTTCACAACATGAGTATTGTGGAAGGGTTATACATAATGATACGCATGTGGCCTATGTTGAATTGCTTGACTTCTTAGGGAGGGTGGGTGGGAAGAGAAGAGGGGAGAGAATTTGGAACTCAAAGTTTTAAAAACAGATGTTCAAAAACAAACAAAAAAAAAAGCTTTTGCATGCAACTAGAAAATAAGATACACAGGCAATGGGGCGTAGAAATTTATCTTGCCCTACAAGAAAGAAAGGGAAAAGGGGATGGGAGGGGAGTGGGGTGACAGAAGGGAGGGCTGACTGGGGAACAAGGCAACCAGAATATATGCCGTCTTGGAGTAGTGGGGAGGGTAGAAATGGGGAGAAAATTTGTAATTCAAACTCTTGTGAAAATCAATGCTGAAAACTAAATATATTAAAAAAAATAAAAATAAAAAAATTTTAAAAATTTTAACATTCTTTTTTTTGAGTTCCAAATTCTCTCCCTTCTTCCAGTCCCTCTCCTACCCATTGAGAAGACAAAGCAATATGATACCCATTAATAAAATATAGATGATATTACTTTTTAAAACTAATTTAGTATGAGGCCCACAGAGATCCTTATGCACAATTTAATGGCCCCTGCTTCTGTTTGAGCTTGACAAAACTCTTAGAACCATAATCAGGACAGGGTGATGGGACCTTCACCCAAGGGTGTTGCCAGTACTTGTAGTCTTTTAATAGGTAGAAACAACAGAATTTAGTGCCTGCATTTAGCAAGAATAATTATTTAAAACCAGAAGCCAATAGTTGGTGCTTCCTCCTGCCACCCTGTGTTCACCTGGCCTGTTGTACCAAAGAGATGATGTCCTACCTAATCCTACCTCATGGTATCCTAAGATTTTTGCTCAATGTGGCTTCATACCCTAAATCCAACACAACTGTGTTAAAAAGTTGGTCTAAAAACATCTTTGACCTGAGCACTAGAATTACTAGTACTGCTCTGTGACCTCCAAAGCTTATTTTGAATAAAATCTCACCCTCATAAACTCCTAGGACTGAAAGGGTTTGGGAGACATTAGCTGAATTTCTCTTCCCACTTCTTTATACCTGTCCAAAACCCACACTTCTACGGCCTAGAATCTAGGCCCAGTCCAAGTTCCCACCCAAACCTTACAAAGCCTTCATTGACCGTTCCTGTCCATATCATTAATACCTATCTCTGAGCCCCTCCAAACTCATGCTGTGCCCCTTAGAGCTGGGCACTTGATTTAGAGCTGAAACCAGGGTTAGCTGCTGCCTGGGATTCCACACAAAGGGAGCACCAGTGGTGATAATTTTTCATATTTCTTTGTAGACACATCCCTATTTGTAACATCAGAAAACAAGGCTCTCCATAGCCAAAGTATTTATTGAGTTGCAGCAAAGGCTAAAAGCCTCCTGTGAACAATAACACACAGCACCACAATTTTATTCTCTTTTTCTCTAAGTTTTAGTTCTATATCATTGAAAATCATATTTTTCATTAATTCAGTAGCTGATCTTGACTTCAGATAACTTAGAACCTGGCACATAGTAGGCACTTCATGAATGCTTGTTGACTGACTCTTCTATGTAGAAGGATGGTGGATTATAGGTACAGAATGAGGCCTCCATTGTCAGACATGGCCAACTTGTGGGTTTGTTCTGTTTAACTGGATTTTTTTGTTACGAGGGAAGGCTCTATTTCAGATGATGGGGGTACGGCCATCGGGGAGTAATAGCCATGGGTTTTTTTTCTTAAAGCATCATTAATTTTTTATTCCATTATTGCTACCAGGAAACACCACTTTCCACCTTTGTCCAGAACTCACAAATGCCTTATCCCAGCTCCGAACTGACCATATGCTATCTCATATTATTGTTAAATTGCTTCAAGCACAATAATACAACAACCTCATTGTTGTAAGCCTGTGAAACCTGGACAACATGCCAGCGCCACACCGGGAAACTGAGTCGCTTCCATTTGAATTGTCTCAGGAAGATTCTGAAGATCACCTGGCACAGTAGGGTACCAGACACTGAGGTCCTCACTCAAACTGGACTGCCAAGCCTTCAAACTCTGTTCAGAGAGCACAACTCTGATGAGCTGGCTGCACAGTCCAAAAGCCAAAAGTATATTTGCCAGAAGACTATTTTGTGGAGAACTCACACAAGACAAGTGTTCACATGGTGGTCAGAAGAAGCGATACAAGGACACTCTCAAGGTCTCTCTGAAGAACTTTGGAATTGATTGTGAAACGTGGGAGAAACTGGCACAAGACCGCCCAGCATGGTATACCCATGTGAAAGAAGGTGCTGTGTTCTGCGAGCAAAGCAGAATTGAAACAGCTCAAAGGAAACACAGCATGCGCACATTTAGAGACATCTCCACTCCAAATGTTCATACAGATTATTCGGGCCCGAGCTGTGGCAGAGCCTTCGGAGGTCATATCGGTCTGATCAGCCACAGTCGGACACACCGTACCTTGACCCCAATATAGTGATGTCATTTGGGTCCTCTTTGAGAAAGAAAGACAATAACTAACTAGTTTCTTCAAGTGAATTTGTCTGGACTTCCTATAAAATTGTAAACTCTTTGAGGTCGAGTATTAATTTAGCTCAATGCAATTTAATTAGCATTTATTAAGCACTTAGTATATTGGAGAACTATCCTATCTTTTGGTGTTCACACAGGGCCTCTGTCCCAACTTGGAGCACATAGTAGTTATTTGTTTAATACTTCTTAATTAATTGATTAAGCCTTCTCCCCTCTCAATTACTGCTTACCCTAAAATATCGCAAGGAATCTATAAAATTTCCAGGTTCCTGGAGTCTCTCAACCAGCTATTCATTTTACAGGGACAGCTAGGTGGCTGGCTCAGGGGACAGAATGCCTGACCTGGAGTCAAGAAGACCCAAGTTCAAATCCAACCTCACACATTTAGTAGCTGTGTGACCCTGAGCAAGTCACTTAACCCTGTTTGCCTCAGTTTCCTCATCTGTATGATAAGCCGGAGGCCTGAGTTCAAATCCAGACTCACACATTTAGTAGCTGTGTGACCTTGGACAAGTCACTTAACCCTATTTGCCTCAGTTTCCTCATCTGTAGAATAAGCTGGAGAAGGAAGTGGCAAACCATTCCAGGATCTCTGCAAGGAAACCTCCAGATGGGGTCATGAAGAATCGGAAACGACTGAACAACAAAAACTCATCTTAGAGATAAGCCAAGGAAGGCTCGGCCAGGTGAAACGCCTAGAAAACAGTGCCCCGCTGGGGAACGGTGGAGCCAGGGGTCGAACCCAGGCATCCTGATCCTAAATTCAGGGCTGCTTCCCCTCCATCCATCACGCTGTCCCCAATAAACACCTCTGTGTCTTACCTAACTCCGGCATCTCCCCCAATACCCAGCACATGGCTCCATCCTCCCTTCCCTGGGCAAATACTTGTTATGTGCTGTTGTTTTATTTTTATCGATACCTTTTGTATTTATACCACCTTTGTTCCTGAATATTTCTCTCCCCACTACCCATCCCTTGTGATTAAGATTAAAAAAAAAAAAGAGGAAAGAAAAAGCAGTTTGGTAAAACTAACCAATATCTTAACTGAGTCCAACAGTGTATACAGTGTTCCATACCCACAGTCCCTCACCTCTGCAGAGAAGAGAGGGGGAGGGGCATTCTCTTCTGGGAGACCATGCATGTCCTTTATAATTACACAGATGTTCCAGGTCATTGCTTTGCTCTTTCCATTTACATGGCAGTCATTGTATGGATTGTTTTCGTGGTCCTGCTTACCTCATTCCGCTGCTTTTCACATAAGTCTTCCCAGGGTTGTTGCTTTTTCAAATGTCTTCCTGATGCCTTTTGTTTTTATACCACTGGTCATTTCTGGAATTACCCCCAGCCAGTCCCTCAGCCCCTCCCCCACCCCCTACTGTGGAGCTGAACTCTCCCTTGAAACAGTGAAAAATTGTTCTGCAAAAATACAGGCTCTGCCTGACAATGGAGACAGCTTTCTGAGCTAGTAACCCCTTCCTCTCTCCGGAGAATATCATCGGCTCCTCAATCTGGGCCAATGCCTTTTTTTTGAATGATGAGGAATCTAAACAGGTGAAGTAACTTACCCAAAGCCACACAGGTGGCAGAGGTGGTATTTGAAACCAGGTCCTCTCAGGCCTGGGTTCTTCCTGGAGTCCTGAATTCATACTTGAATTCAAATCCAGCCTCACACCCTTACTAGTGTGACCTTGGGCAAGTCAATTAACCTCTGTTTACCTTAATCCACTGCAGAAGAAAATGGCAAACCACTCCAGTATCTTTGCCAAGAAAACCCCATGCACCATATGGTCCACTGAGTCACAAAGAGTTGGATACAACTGAATAACAACCACCTCTCAGGCCAAATCAGTGGCCATTCTACTGTGTCATATTTACAGGGGTGGTGGCCTTGCATAGAAGGGGATCCATTAGCTGTTTCCAGGACTATTATTAGTTTTTCAATTACTCAGTGTTTGGTGCCCCTTTAACGATCATTTCTTAATAGATATTGAGTGTCAGTTGAGTAAAGCAGAGATGCTGCTTACCATTCCTGACAGACAGGAAGACCTGAGTTTGTATCCAGCCTTAGCTACAACTGTAATACAGCTGTATTACCCTGGACAAGTCACAAAATCTGTGTTTGCCTCCGTTTTCTCAGCTATGAAATGAGCGTAATAGGAGCACCTGCCTTCCGGGGTGGTTATGAGGGTCAAATGAGATAATATTTATATGCACACAGTGCCTGGTATATAGTAGGTGCTTAACAAATGCTGTTTTCCCCACCTCTTTGTCCGATGTCTCTTCATAGTTGGGAACGGTTATTGACTCCAAGCTCCACCCTCTGGGCTAGGGGAGAGATCAGCATTGTGCTGTCCCAAAGGAGCCCCAACACCTTCCCCCCCTTTCTGCAGTTCTTCTATGCCCTCGAGACTCCTAAGGAAAAGATAGTCCTCCAATCATAGCGTGTCAGAGATAGAAGGAGCCTTGGCTCTACACAACCCCATGGGGTTTTCTTGGCAAAGTTATTGGAGTGGTTTGTCATTTCCTTCTCCAGTGTGTCCCCGTTTTACAGATGAGGAACTGAGGCAAATAGGGGATAAGTGACTTGCCCAGGGTCACACAGCTAGTGAGCATCTGAGGCTGGATTTGAACTCAGGTCTTTCTAACTCTAGGCCCAGCACTCTATCCACTGTGCCACCTAGCTGCTCCTAAGATTCAAACTCAGCTCTTCTGACATCAAATCCAGTAAACTTCCCATTCTATCTTAATCTTTCCCCACCTTGGAGTTTCAAGCCCTAGCTTTGATGCTTGCTAACTTGTGACCTAGGGTAAGTCACTTGTTTCTTTGAGCCTCAGCTTCCCCACTCTTAAAATGGGAATGATATTTGTACTACCCACCTCACAGGGGGATTGCGAAGAAAAGGCTTTACGTACTGCAAACTGCCATGGTAGTCCTCCACCTCCTCACTTCGTTGTTATCATTATTACTATAACCAAAAGCAACTAGGGGCTCCTCCCATGTTATGCTGAAAACACAGTGTTTCTCATGCTGGTCAGTGGCTCAACATCCTGAAAGTCACAAGCCTCCCTTGCTATCTTGCTATCTTGCTATCTTGGTGGTGCTAGACAGTATCTCTTCTGACAATGGCCTTGACAAAGAAATAACCACTTACTGGGCAAAAGCTGATGCTGGGCTCGGTGAAGATGTCGGTGGAAGGACACTGACTCAAAGTCAGAAAAGCTGCCTCTGCCCTGGCATTTGTTTCTATGTTGGACTGGGAAGGATCGAGTGAGCGTAGGTGTGGTAAGAGGGAACTTGACATCTACTTCCTGTAAGAGATAACAAGATATGATTTCCAGGACCAAAGGTCATTACAAATGATCCATTGGCAGAACAGAGTTCCAAAGTTTGAGTCATGGGCCTACTGAGGGTCATGAATGAAGGAAGCAAAGATCCTCAAAAATTGTCCTCTGGCCAACTCTGGGATTGCCAAATATACAACCCAATAGCCCTATTTGAACTAGGGGTTCTCAGGAGATTGGTGGCTGCATACTGTAAATCACTATCACCTTACACCATCTGAAGGAAAGAAGGCAGCCAACCTCCAGTCTTATGCCCATCTGAACCCTTCCTCAGTCAATATCCTTGTCCCATTCTCAATACAACAGCAATACCACCCCAACCTCCATAGGTCAATACCCACCTTCATAATTTGTCAATATTCCTAGATACACAGTGTCCCAACAAGAACCTTCATAGGCCCTGAATGCCCCTACCACCACAGTCCATGAATACCCTCATCACAAATCAATATTACTATACAATCTGTCAATGCCTACCCTTCATAATTTGCCGATATTGCTATATAGAGTGTCTCAGAAGAGCCTTTACTACCAGTCTATCAACTACCCTCATCACAGCATAATTTGTTAATATCCCTATACACAGAGTCCTTCAATCTCCCAACAACAGTCTTTCACAGACTATTGATAACTCCCCTCATAATTCGTCAGTCTGTCAACACCTATCTTTCACAGTCCATCATCAGATATCCTCATACATAATCTGTCACACTAGCAACTAACCCTCAAAGGTCCCTTCACACCCTACCTACCACCACAGTCTGTCAAAACCTTTACCACACTGTTAACACTCCCATCTCAGTTGACCCACCTTTCACAGCCCATCAAAGCACCTCCTCCAACACTCCGACAACAAGAGTCTTCACAGGCCTTCAATGCCCCTGCTATCTCTCAGTCTATCAACACCCTCACCATAATGAGTCAACACCCACCCTTCATAATTTGTCAATATTCCTATACACATAGTCTGTCAACACCTCTCTTCAATCTCTCAAGAACCATCGTTCACAGATTATCAACAACCCCCTTCCTAATATATCAATAACCCTGCTCAGACTGTGAACCTTTCACAGACCATCAAGACAATCCCCACCACCACCATACACACACACACTCACAGTCTGTCAATACCGCCTTCGGTCTGTCAACAACTCCTCCCCACCACAACAGTATGTCAACATTCTCGTACTGTTAACGGCATTCTCAATCAATATTCCCATTTCACAAATCGTCATAAAGTCTGTCAATATCTCTTTAGTCTGTCAACAACACACCTCAGATGACCTGAATACTCCCTGCCACTACACACATAGTCTGTCAACACACTTGTCACAACATGTTGGCTTCTACTCCTTGACATTTAATGTGTCTCTCAAGTACAATCTGTCAATTCCTTTCTCCAGTCTTTCCACACCTATCTCTGTCAACAGCTCTCCCCGTAGTCCATCACCAATAATGCCACCTCAGTCTACCTTTAACAGTCCATCAAGACATTCAACATCCCCTATACTCACAGTTTGTCAGTGTCACCAACCTACACACTTCTGGTTCCTCTTAGGTAAGAATAGTAGCTCCAGTCTACCAAAAAGCTACAGACTTTCACATTAAATGATATAATTTTTTGAGGTGCCCGAGAGATAAACGGTAAACCCCTATTTCCTCTTTGTCTCCTTGACAATTTCCTAGACAAGTTGCAAATTCCCTGGCCTTTGGACCCGACTTTTTAAAAAGAGGGTATATACAACTAACTGGAACAAAGTAGGTGCCCTCTGATTGGATATTAATTAGATTGTAAGCTCCTTGAGGGCACCACCAAAAGAGGAATCAGATGAAGACACAGACCAATGTAAAGACACAGACCCATGGGGAGTGGATGGCACACACTAGGAACTGAAGGGAGGCCAGCACAACACCCCAGGAAAGGAGGAACTGTTACTACATAGAGATGGGAGAAAAGGACATGAAGGAGCAATATGGACCTATTTGTACATGACTCATGAAGGTTGTACATGTGTATTTCCAGCACTTAGCACTGTGTCTGGAATATAGTATGTGCTTAACAAATATGTATTCACTGACTGACTGAAAGCTGAACAAATTGTGTTACATGAATGTAATGTACTATCCCTGTACTGCACGAAGTAATGATTTGGAAGGATTCCAAGAAGCTTGGGAAGACTGATATGAACTGATGCAAAAGAAATAAGTAGAATCAGGAAAACAGTGCAAAATTATCATGTATATGGAAAAAGAATGATCAAAGGAAACTGAACTCTGTGTTGAGTTCATATCTGGCCCATGGGAGTTGAGAAAATCAGTTCCCTCTCTCTCAGTTGCAGAGATGTGGTATTATGGGTATGGTCTATTGTGTGTGCTGTCAGGCACTTGGAGTCATTGAACTCCTTTTTTTTCCTCTTTCTTTAATAAATGTTGTTAATTGGATGATTCCTAAAGTACGAGGGGAGATAAAAATAAATGTGATGTAATAACAAATTGCACCAATAACCTTTTTAAGGGGGCTACATAATTTTTGTTAAAAGGCATGATCCTCTGGGAGAAGAAGAAGAAAAGGATACCTTGGGAAATGTAGATGATGTAAAAACAAGAGGGGCTATATAGGAGGAGGGGGAACGAAAGGAGAAAGAAGAAGGGAGGGCAGGAAAGGGAAAGTGGAAGAGAGGGAAGAAGGGATGGAGAGGAAAAGGGAGAGGGAAGGGGAAAGGAAAGAAGAGAGGGACAGAGAAAGTGAAAAAGAGGGAAGAGGGGAGGGAGAGGAAAAGGGAGAGAGAAAGAGAGAGTAGTAAGAGAGGAAAGAGGGAAGGGAAAGAGGGAGAAAGAGAAAGAGAGGGAAAGGGAGAGAAGAGAGAGAGAGAAAAGGGAAAGGAGAGGGAGAATGGAATGGAAAGGGAAAAGGAAAGAAAAGGGAGAGGGAGAGAGAGGGGGAGAAGGAGACAGAGTCTGGACAGAGAAACTCGAAAATGGACTACACACTTAGATCCCTGGAGGGAATTCTCTGTGTCCATGCAGCCCCTCCAAGGAACCATGAAACACCCACACCACCACCAAAAGAGGAACCAGATGAAGACGCAGACCAACATAAAGACACAAACCCATGGCGAGTGGATGGAGACACACTAGGAACTGGAGGGAGGCCAGCACAACAAACATATGGTCCTCCCACCACCACTCCAAGAAAAGAGGAGCTACATAGAGATGGGAGAAAAGGACATGAAGGAGCAACATGGACCTATTTGTACATGGGTCACGAAGGTTGTGTAGGTCCAGAGGGAAGAAGGATTCTATCAAAGTGAGGAGGGCAGGGGATGGGTGGTGCTGGACTCCTTAATAACCCTATTATTTTTTTCCAAATGGAAACTCTCTACCCAGAGTAGTACTGTAAGTATTTAAGTCCTTGGACAAAGTAGAGCCCACCACAAGGGATAAAATCCTGATTGGTTTACCCTCGCAGGGAACTAAAACCAACATAAAACTGGGCACTTATCAAGTAGTCCAAGTGAGGATGTGCTGGTAAATGTTTAACAACCAGATCTCTGGGGGGGAAATGTACTCACAACACACTTGTAAATTTAATCTGCATTGTTAACATTCTCCATCATTTCCTTAAACCTATGCAATCAACAAAACAATAAATCAAGCCCTTATTTGTAATGTTCACTTATTTCCAAGGTGCAAATAAATGTGCACACTAAAAATTTAACAATCAGCTCTGGCACCAGCACACCTTTGACTCCAAGCAAGTCTCCCTTCTAGTGGGCCCCATCCTTCCTAGGGAAGTCTGGAAAATTCTATAGACTCCTGGACAAAGTGGATGTCTACCAGAGAAGGAAGAAAATATATCTTAATTATTTATGAGCTTGTGTGTGAATCTTATACATTTTTGATGAGTTAAATAAAGCACACCCTAGTTTTAATACTTTGTTACCCAGGGTGCTTTTAGGGAGCTAGCCAAATTCTTATGTTCTCAGAAGAAATTCTGTGAGAAAGCAAAATGAATCAACGAACATAGAAATTATTGAAAACCTCTCCTCCACCCCCAAGACTGAACCCAGTAATTAGAAAGATGGGGCTATTTGGCTTCTGTCTGTATTCTCAGCACCCAGCCTCATGCTTAGTAAATTTTTGTTAGGCTGAATGAAATCAAACCCAGTTCTGGGGAGTCGAGAGCTGCAGTCCTAAGCCACAGGATGCATGTTTTCATTCCCTTGTCTTTTGCCTTGGTCAGGGGAGTCGAAGCTACGTAGTAGGAATGTGGGTGCACACTGGGCCATCAGAACCTGATTGGCTGAAAGGGAGCCTGGGATTGTAAGGATGAGCTATGAGCTCCACACAGAGCCCCCAGGCAGGTGAATCCTGTACCAGTAGTAATTCCAAGGTGTTCTGGTGTCGAAAAGGACATTCTCTTTGGGCTCAGCAAGAATCTTGGCACCAGGGAAAAGTAGTTAAAGATTAGATTAGAGAGCTCAGGCACCGCCCAGTCTGGAACTGGGTAGTTTTCTTTTATGAGTGCTTCTAATTACCTTACCCTGGTGTGTTATTTCTGACTGTATATATTCTTTATTCCCCCTTGTAAATAAACCCTAGAAAACCCACTGTCATCGTCTGGACTATGTGGAGACAGAGGTAAAAAGAGAAAGAGGACGTCAGACTCTGTGTCAGACACCATGGTGACAGCAAGGGCTGCAGAAAGGATAAAAAAAAAGATGATTAGGAATTCAGGATGGGTGATGCAGCAGGAAAGAGCACGGAACACGACATTGAAGAACCTGGGCTCAGCATCCATGGTCACCACTCCCTTCCTCTCGCTAAGTCTGTTTCCCCTTCTGTAAAATAAAAGGGTCAGAGTATGCTTTCTTACTCCAAATTCCAAAAGCCTGCACATGAATGATCTCTGAGGTCCTTTCTGGCTAAATCTTAATCCTATCCTATATCTAAATCCTATCCTCTTTGAACCCAGGGAGTCAAAGCTGCTCAGGCACCAGGAAGGTCCCCAGGGTTGGTATTCAGTAATGAGGAGATGTAGAGAAATGAGTAAAAGGTGAAAATCCTGAAGCCAAGAGCAAAGTCCCATGGGATAGGGTCCCAGTTATGCGGTACAGTGGCTTGAACAATGAGCTAGAGTCAGGAAGACCTGCGTTTGAATCCTACTTCAGTATTCACCACTTGGTAGTGGTGTGATGCTGGGCAAGTCAACTAACTTCTATCTACTTCAGTTTCTTCATCTGTATAACGGAGATGATAGTAGTACCTACCTAGCAGAGTTCGTATGAAATAATATTTATAAAGGTTTTTGCGTAGTGGCTGCCACATCATAGGTGATTAATAAATGCTTATTTCCTTCCTTCCTCCCTCTAGCCTTTTCTTCTTACCTTTCTTCTTCTTTCCTTCTTTTTTCCTTCCTTCCTCCTTTCTTCCCTTCCTCCCTCCCTCCCTTCCTTCCTTTCTACTTTTCTTTCTTCCACCCTTCTTTCTTTTTTGCCTCCTTCTTTCCTTCCTTCCTTCCTCCCTTTCTCCCTTCCTTCCTCCCCCCTCTCCATCCATCCCTTCCTTCTTTCCTTTCTTTTTTCCTTCTTGACCTTAAACATAAATGGATTTGCCCTTACTAGTGGGCTATAAGGATACATGTTGTCCATATCTAATCCAGTATGTAGAACTTTGGGAAAACTACTTGCAGCCATGAATGACTCAGGGGTCCATACTATGAAATGATGGAAAAAGCTTTCTGCTTGGCTTAGGAAGTGAAAGGAATGAGAAATCAGTAGAGGCAGAATACACATACAAAAGATTCAAGTGTGCCTCTTGTTCTCTCTTCCTTGGCTGTTCTCAAGTGAGGAAGAACTTCAGTGAACCACCAGGGAGGGGGAAGGGCAGCTGGTTGTTTATTCCCCTTCCCCCCGCCAGCTACCATGTGTCCTTGCTTGTATGGTGCCTAGTTTTGTGTGTGTGTGTGTGTGTGTGTGTGTGTGTGTGTGTGTGTGTGTGTGTTTATTCATTCCTGATCTTAGGTGAATGAATGTTTGCTTATGGAATCGATCAAGTAAGGACTTTCCAAGCTTCAAAAGGTCAGAAGAGACATTAGAGGAACCGGACATTTCAACAAGTGGAGTTGGCAGCCAAGACTACCCTTGCTGATAGCAGCAGCAGCAATTGAGTCTGGCAAAGGACCAGTTGAGCAACCCTGTTTGACCCAACTCAGCAGTGGATCTGCCTGACAGCTAACTAAGATACCATGTCCTGGAAGGAGCTAGACCAACTGATCAAGGGAACAACACATCCATCACCGACAGAATGCCTAGAAAGGAACTTGGTGGGGGATTCAGCAAAGTGGGTGGCGGGGGGGAAGGCAAGGCCAAGTACCCATCAGACCTACATGGGTGCCCAACTACCTTTGGTACATGAAGTTTGAGTCCTCTTCTTCCAGGGACCTCATGTATTTAAGAGATGTGTGCACCCCTGGTTCAGAGGGGGGAGGAATATTTTTGCAACTTCCTTCCTTGTTTATCTCTTCTCAGTAAATGTTGTCTTGCCAAAGCTAGTTGATGTCAACTTGCCAATTGATATTAGAGGGAACCCACAGGATAGGGGCATGTGAATAAACAAGAGGATTAGAAGACATGACCACTCAGCGTCACCCCTAGGACCCTGAGAGGAGGAGGAATAAGCTGTCCTCTGGGGACCAAACCTGACAGGGGGAGTAGAAGTTGGGAGAATGGGGCACATACAAAATTACAGTATTGGAAGGGATTAGTCCAAACTAGTATTTGGATGCTACAGGATCTGTGATTTCATAAGTATGGGGATTTCCTGGTATGGGAAACTCCCTCTACTGAACCGATCCCAACCCACCATGACGGAGTAGATAAATCCTGTGGAGATGCTTGAGACCCAGAAAAGTTTAGTGTTGTCCAGAGATACTCTGCTTGTAACCCCAGAATACCATCACCTATACCCTACTGTCTAACACACCCCTGAACCAAAATTCCCTCTCCACCATCCCCAACGGCAGCCACGTAGCCTTCACCTAAAAACAACCAAAGATAGGAAGACAGCTAACTCCCGGGATAACTCTAGTTTGGGTGTTTGTCTCTTTAAACCAAATCTAAATATACCTTTCTTCAACTGTAACCCATTGTTTGTAGTTCTATCCTGGAGAGCCATACAGAATGTATTGAATCACTCCCATGACAATCCCTTCAGATTCTGGAAGACAGTTTCCATTTCTCCTTTAGTCTTTTCTTCTCTAGACTCCTGGATTAATTCCAAGGAGGAGCTGGAATCCCCAAGAACTTGGCGAGTATCAGCAGGGCCTAAGGCTCAGGGAAGAACCTTTCCTAGGGGGGATAGACCTAGAGAGCTGGAATATATGACTTCTATGTTACAAATACCCAGGAATCCACCCCTTCACTCCATAGCCCCAGGTCAGCTGGCTTTTCCAAGTGTCAAATCATCGAATCTCAATATATTGCCAGAAACACGTTTAAATCAAAGGATTTAGAGCCGGCAGGAACCTTAGGGACCATCTGGTCCATCATCCTACAAAGGTAGAAACTGAGGCTCAGAAAGGCAAGTCACCTGGAAATGTGATAAAGAAAAGAGAAAAAGAGAAAAAAAGGAAAAAGCTGAACTTGATGTCACCAGGACCTGAGTTCAAATGCAGCCTAGGACACTTACTAGCTATGTGAGCCCAGGTGAGTCATTCTCTGGGCCTCAGTTTTGTCATCTGCAAAATGGAGGTGAAAATACTCTCTGGGGAATGCCTTGGATGGAAGTGTGAGTCACTATTATCACATGCCTTTCCCAAGGTCATGGAGTTATTGAGTTGCAAAGTCAGGATTCAGACCTACATCCTCTATCTTAGAACCAGTGTTCTTTCTAGTACAATATGCTTTGTAATTCTTAATAAAAGGATTTGTTCTGTAAAACTTGGACTCAATCAAAAGGCCATACCCAAGGACCTAGAAGGCCATGTGTGGCCTCAAGGCCAAAGGTTTCCCCACCTTTAAATCTTATTTTTTTTTTCCTCATCATGTAGAGTTTGCCTCTGGCTGCACCTTTTATCCTAAGCTCCTAGAGGTCAGGATTTCTTTGGCCTGTTCCCCCTCAAACCACTGCTCCCCAATAAAGCCCAAACTCTTCAGTCTGACATTTACAAGCCTCCATAATAGATCATCTCTTTTTGTTCCACATTTATTGATTTTATTTTTAATTTATGGAATAAAACAAGAATTTCCATAACAGCATAATATTGAAAAAGATGATTGCACGTGAAACTGAAAATCTATTATGTACAACTTGCTGTTCCTTTTAAATATATAATAAAATCATTATGTAAATTTCTTTTTTTTCCTTTCCATTTTTTTCCTCCCCTCCTCCCGACCTTTCCATGTACACGTCACATTTGTCCCTTTCAAGTACTTTGATGCTCCAGCCAAACTGGATGACTTTCCTTCCCGGCTGCCATGACTTTGCTTACATAATTGCCTGTACTTAGAATGCCCTCCTCTCCTTTCTTTACCCACATAGTTTTTTACCAATCATTTGAGGACTGGCTCAAATGCCTCCTCTCTCAAAAAGCCTTTCTTCTAGCCCAAGACACAAATGATCCCCTCCTTGAAAATCTCAAGGATTCTTTTATTTGGGGGTTATAGGTGTAGGAAGGGCCTTAGGGGAGCACTTAGTCCAACCTCCTCATTTTATAATATAGAAACTAGGGCCCAGGGACTTTACATGTCTTGCCAAAAGTGGCATCACAGGCAAGAATTGAACCCAGGTCCTCCTCAGAGCCTATGTTCTTTCCACTGTGCCACACTGCCTGCCTTAGGATTCATCACACTATAACTATCTTTTTGGTTATTTGTGAACACATCTTACCTCACCCCTACCTCCAGGAAGGCAGGAGCTGTTTCGTGTTCATTTTTGTATCCCTCACGATGCCTTCCCACAGTAGGTGACCAATAAGGCTGAGTCGCCTCACCATAACATGGTGGTGATGTTGGGTTATCAAAGGTATACCATTTACCTTAGGGTGGGAAGAAAACTAACTCTTTCAATTTGCAGAGATTAGTTCCTTAGCTAATTATAAGACCAACCATATATACATACACATATATATATACACATACATATTTAAACAAACCTCTATATACATACACACACATACACACACATATATACACATAATTTTATACTCCTTGAAGAGTCAAGGACATGGTAGGTGATGAAAAAAATGTTTGTCAGTTGATTCATTTAAGCAGTCTCACCTCCTTTTATCTCATTTGAGCTTTACCAAAACAGTTAGAGGTAGGCAGGGTGATCCTGCCTCCCCATTTGACAGACGAGGAGACTGAGGACAAAGAATCAAACTGGACCTCATAACTCTTAGTACTAGCCTCCTTCCCTTAGCTAACCATCTGGAAGCCTTATACACTCAGCAGAGGTCTCTGCCCCATCCCCCAAATTGCCCTGGGGTAGCGCTCTCTCTCTCCCCTGGAGAGCACAGAAGCAAGGCAGCAACGATTCTTACCTACCAAAGTGGTCCCGTCAGTCCCCCTCGCTGTCCCAGAAGAGCCCTCTTGGGCCCTGGAGTTGCTGTGGAAGGCTGGAGCTGTTAGAAGCCTTACCGTGGGCCACTTGGTACTTCTCTTGCTTAATTAACTACTCCTTCCGTTACTAAACCAGAAAATCTACTGCCTCAATCTAGAGGTTTTCCTGTTGAAGCAGCTTCTCTCTGTCCTTCCCTAATCCTGACTCATCCCACCACCGTACTTTCTAGACCATCTAACCCAGGGGTTCGAGGCCTAGGCTATACATGCCCCCAGGGAGCATAAAAAGTTTGGTAGGGGGATACTAGAAATATTAAGCAAATAACTACATTATCCTATTGAAATGAAATAACTTCTTTTTTAAAAAAAAATCTTTTGTGCTTATGCATGATAAAAGCTAGAGTTGATTTCCTTTCTTTTCAGATAGGGCCTACAGAACAGAAGGTTTCCTGAAATCCACAGGATGTGAAGACTGCAAAAGGTCAGGAACATCAACGTAGCCCAAATCTTTCATTTTACAATCGAGAGACTGGCGTTCAGGGTGGGACATAGAAGCTTTGTGGTTGTTTGTTGTTGTTGGGACTGAGAAACGACTTTCTAGAGCTCACGGAGCTGGTTATCAGTGGAGCCAGGATTAGAACCCAGTCCCAAAGATCCTCCCTCTAAGCTTTGTCCAAAAAGGGACAGTGAAGGGCAGTTATTTATTGCTGGGGAGGGAGAGGGGAGCAGGGGCTCAGCTCAACCTTTGAAAAGCCCAGAGCACTTGGGGGTTCTGTGATGAGGGCAAAAGTGATAGACACACACTGTGACACTCCCAAGGGCCACGCAAGCCAGACTAAAATGGATCAGGGAAATATTTAACATTTTTTTGTTAAAAATACAATAGAATCTAAGTGATGTTAATATGGTCTAAATAAACATGCAGGTCCATAGGGATATTTATGCATGGTTAGTCACACTACTGGTACAGAGGAAAAAGCACTGAATTTGGTATCAAATGTTTTGAGTTTGAAACCCAGCTGTGTTACTACTTGTATCGCCTTGGGAAAGTCATTTGCCTTTCTAGGCCTCCGTTTCCTTACGTTTCCATGCAATTAATTTCGACAAGCATTTATTAAGTACCTGCTGTGTGCTAGGTGCTGGAGATACAGATACAAACAACGAAACAGTATCTACCCTCAAGGAGCTAACAACAACAATGGGGATGATGATGATAATAAGCAACATGTATGAAACCATGTGCCTGGCACTGCGCCAAGTGGTTTATAACTTAATATCTACCTCATTCGGCCCCCACAACCTTGGGAAGTTGGTGCTATTACTAGCGTCATTTTACAGTTAAGGAAATTGAGGCAGACAAGGATGAAGTGACTTGCCCAGGGTCACGCAGCTAGTAAGTGTCTGAGACTGTATTCAAACTCAGATCTTCCTGACTCCAGGCCTGACACTCTAGGGGGAAGCAATACATAAATAAGTAAGTAGGAAGGAAGGAATAGATTATTTATTAACCACACATTCCATGGCAGAGGTGAAGTGACTTGCCCAGGGTCACACAGCTAATCTGAGTCTGGATTTGAACTCAGGTCTTTCTTCTGACTCGGAGCCCAGCATTCTATCCACTTCAGCACCATATGGAAGCAGAGCTCACGTGGATACACAGGGAGTTTTTGAGAGCTATGTCTCACTTAGCCTAGAGTCCTGGAGTTCAGTCCATGGCATCCCGGGCCATCCCCGGTGGTCTTGAATTTCGCCTTGTCTCTGGACTTCAATGACTCAAGAGGAGAGGGTGAGGCTGATGACTTTCCGAAGCTCCGCCTCACTTAAATCCAAATGCAGATACCACTCCGTGATGTCATTGGCCCTCTCTGAGAACGAGAGACGAACAACCACAGAAGGATAGGCACTAGATCCGGGATTTCACTGGTCCAGGGGATTCCCAGGTGAGGATACTCCCTTGAATAATGCAGGTAACACTTAACTCTCCAACTTCAAGTCTTAGAGAGATGCCTAGAGCACAGAGAGGAGGTGTCTTCCCCAAGGTCACACAGCCAGTACATGTCAGGTGTAAGACTCGAGCCCAGGTCTTCCTGGCTTCAAAGGCAGCCCACTACCCCTAATGCCATACTGCTTTTAGATGCAAAATATATACAAAGAAAAAATTTCCAGAGCCAGAAAGTTTCCCTATTGTTACCAACTAGTTCAGGGTGGGGAACCTGGGACCTCGAGGCCACATGCAGCCCTCTAGGTCTTCAAGTGCAGCCAGTTTCCCACCCCTGAACTGAGGCATTGGAAAAATGCTTTCTTTTGAGGGAGCCAGGTATTACAAGACAAAGAGGTCAGGAAAGAGAGCATCCCAGCAATGAGGGTCAGCCTCCAGAGGTTTTCCTGTTGAGGCAGCTTCTCTCTGTCCTTCCCCAATCCCGACTCATACCACCAGGGATGGGAGGGAGGGGAAGATGAGATGTCACACTTGGGGGAGAGGGACTGGGATGCTTTCACAGTTTACAGGAGATCAAAGGGAACGATGGAAAGTCAGGCCGAAAAATAGGCTGAGGCCAGATTGTAAGGGGCTTTAAACGGCAAATGGCAAGATGACTTCGACCTCTCCTTTGGGCTTACTCACAGAGGTGATGTCCTGCCTCAAGCGTGTGTCTGCCATTTACCTGGTGATGGGAGGAATTCTTACGTTTGCATAGTTTGTCTTTTTCTTAATTTTCTCAAGAACTTTTCCATCCACGGTTTCGTTTGGTCCTCACAAGCACCCTGAGAGGTAGGCAGAGCCAGGATTATTATCCCCATTTTACAGGTGAGAAATCTGAGACTTGGGCTTTGAAAATGATTTCAGTTTTTGGCAAAGCTTTTTTGACTCCTATTCCATTTGACTTTTCATTACCATCATCATCGTTACAATTGAAATTTCCTATTTCCTGTGATTGTACGTGTATAGCCTATGTCAGATTGCTTGCCCTTTTGGAGATGGGGGCAGAGAAGGAGGGAGGGAGAAAAATTTGGAACTCAATATCTTATAAAAGCGAATGTTGAAAACTATCTTTACATGTAATTGAAAAAACCAAAATACTGTCAGTAAACGGGGGCAGAAAAGAAATCCAACATTTCCACCCTATGACTCTTCCAGTCTGGCACGGAGGTGACCTTGGATTCTGGAAGGGATGCACCGCTAGAGCACAAGGTTTGGCAAGTCCTGCCAGGCTGACTTGAGGTTAGGTCCGGTGATAGACAACATGTCTGTGCTGTGCAGAAGTCCAGAGAGTCACGACAAACTGAGGGGACAATTCTGGTTCTTGTCTTTGTATCCCCGGCATCTGGCACAGGTGCCTTGCATATAGTAGGCATCTAATAAATTTATATTTTAATTAAATATTTAGTAAACGACAAGTGTTTGTTAAATTGACTTGCCCCCTTGCGATATCGAAGTATTTTCATCTCATTTCACCTCGTAATTTAAATATTTCAACAATCCCGAAGATCTGTGATTTCATCAGCATCAGTATTTTCTCTATCTATTGAGTGTGTAACCCCTCTTTGTCTTCATCAGCTTTCTTCTCATAAAAAGCCGGGAGAAGGAAAGAAAACCTCATACCCATTTTAGAGATGGGGAAAGTAATGTTCACTGAAGCTGAGTGATTTCGTTGCAGGTGCCCCAGGAGTTTATCATCAGTCAAGTGAATATGCATGTATATGGTGACCTGTGAAGAAATAGCCTATTTGCCTTGGGACCTGCCCAAGTGCAGAGGAAGCTGGGTTTAGGGTTGTTGGGCTTAAACTGGACTTATCAGGGAACCTGGGTTCTGGTTTGGAGTCAAGAAGGCTTGAGTTCAAATCCAGCTTCAGACACTGACTAGCCATGTGACCTGTGGAAAGTCATTTAACTTCAGTCTGTCCCATTTGGCTCAACTGTAAAACGGGGATAATAACAGCCCCTACTTCGAAAGGTTGTGGTGAGGACTGAATGAGATATTATTTGTAAAGCGCTTAGCACAGCCCCTTGTTCAGTTGTGTCCAACTCTTTGTGACCCCATTTGGGTTTTCTTGGCCAAAATACTCGAGTGGTTTGCCATTTCCTTCTCCAGCTCATTTCACAGGTGAGGAAATTGAGACAAACGGTGAAATGCCTTGCCCAGGGTCACACAGCTAGTAAGTGTCTGAGACTAGATTTGAACTCAGGTTTTCCTGACTCCAGGCCCAGTGCTCTAGGGACTGTGCCACTTAGATGCCCCCTGGCATACAGTAAGTATTTAATAAATGTAATTTTAATAGTCCTGTTGATAAATATTATTTGTAGTAGTCCTGTCAATAGAGGTCATTTTTTAAAATAGTCTTGTCTCTGCCACTGTGTTGAGACAAGAGACTTCCCCCCTCTGGGCCTCAGTTTCTCCCACTGCAAAACAAATTTGTGATTCAGAAGCCAGCCTGATCATGTACAGGTGTGGCCCAGCCAAGATGCTGGGCTGAACTGGTGAGGCTGGGACAGACAGATGTGTGATAGAAGGGTGGAAGGAGGAGGAAAAGGGTACACTTTATAGCCGAGATAAGGATGGAACCAATCAGATTATTCTGATTGGGACTGAGCCCCTAAGCTTGGTTGATGGTAGAGACAACCACAGGTCAAAGCTGTGCCAGAGACTAAATCTTTGACATTGTGCTCAGCACAGTTCGGAGAGCTTTACAATGCTCCTTTCTCTCCTGGTGCATCCTGAGTATCCCCGTGCTTTCACATTCCCCGGGGCCTTCTTCCACCCATGCCGGTTCAACTTCCTCATGCCCCAAGCTCTGAGCTTTCTCCCTCCAACATCTCCTCCCCCAAGTCCCCCCAAAATGCTCCTCCCAGCTCTTGGGATCTTTACAGCATCCAGATAAACTAATTCACACTGAGCTGTTAATGAATAACAGCAGCTTAATGCCCTGGCCCTCCTAGTAGTGTTTGACTTTTAACTTTCGAAGACTTAACTCAAAGGAATGAATTTCAACAGTGAAATTTTAGACACTTGCCAAAGGCCTTCAGAGGTTATATTTGGGAGAGGAGGAGGAGGAGGCCTTTCTTTAACAGTATTTTTGTGTAAATTACAGGGATGGCTTGAAGACAATTACTAGCACCTCTAAGGCCACCTAAGCCTCTATAGCTTTAGGCCTGGGCTTCAGATCCAGCCTCTGACCTTCACTACCTGTGTAACCCTGACCAAGCGTGTGCATGCAGTCTTCTCCATTAGAACATGAGCTTCCTGAGGGCAGTGACCCAGCACTTCATAAGGTGCTTGGTATTTAATAAGTGCATGTTGACCTGACAGCCTTTCCAGGACTCAAGTTTCCTCAAACAAATGACCCTTCCAGCTCTGCATCCATGATCCTTCCTGGAGCTGCAATCACCCCGTATGAATGAATTCTATCCTGACTCGCTCCATTCACTCAATGGAGCTGAATTAAAATGCTCTAGGTCCAGCCCTTTGCTTTAGTCGTCGACCCAGCCTGCACCACACATGCTCCCTCATGTTCACCTCAGGCCTCGCACCAACTCACTGAACCCCACAAGCCTAAGATATTCTCCCCTCCATCTCCCCACAACACTCAGCCTCCCCTCACCGGACTCTGTCCTCCCCTCCTGCCCCAACCAAACCACATGCCCACCACATTCAGACCCTTCCCTCCTCCTCAACAAACTCTGCCTGTCCTGTCTCCCTTGCTCTGTAATCCCAGGCTCTACCAGTCTGATCCCATCCCTGTTCTTCCCCTACCAAACCCTCCCTACCACACCAAGCCCCTGCCTGGCTCCTGCCTCACCAAACCCTAACTCTCTCCCGATCTCTCTCCAGAACCAAACCCAATCCCTCCCTACCACACCATGCCCCTCCCCTTCTCTCCTTACCTGAACCTTTCCCTCCCCTCCTAGGGCTCACCAGATCTCTCCCTCCTTGACTCCTCCCTAGCATTTCCAGTGACTCCCCAGTTACTCCTATGGGACCTGACAGCTGTCTTCTAGTATTTGGAAAACGGTCTTACGGAAGCTTGTTCTGCCATGTGCTACTGATGGAAACTGGCAGAGAAGAAGAGAACGCAGTCTTGGGCTTGATGTGAAAAATCCCTCCAAGCATGGAATAAGTGGCATATGACCACCTGTGGGGAGTGTTGCAGAGGGCACCCCTATTTCTAAGCTAGATTGGAGTGTGACCTATGTAGAAGATCCCTTCCAACCTTGGAATTCCATGGCTTGTTTCTTCTGTTTCTTACCAGATTACGTCTCTCCCCTGTTCTCCCACCAATTGCCCTGTCCTTTCCCTACCTTCAAAGTCTCTTCCAAGAAGCCCTCCCTGAATGACCCTGACAGCTCTGAATTCCTGATGCTAAGGATGCCAGTTACCCTGACAACTCTTCCCTCACTGAGCATACACAGTTTGCACCTGCTTTGAAGACAGCCTTGTGGTTCTCTGCTGATGTGTAGGAATGGATGTCTTGTCTCTAAGCTGCCTTAAGGTGGGCCTCTAGGATTTAGAGTTGGCAGGGACCCGAGATCATCTCATCTAAGTCTTTTATTTTACAGATGACAAAACTGAGGCCCAGAGAAGAAAAGTTTGAACCTAGGTCTTCAAATTCCCAAACCAGCCATTTTCCACTTTACCAGATTTGGAGATAAAACCACGTTTAAAAAAATCAAACAAAACCCAAGGGATAAAGAAGACAACAACATCGTAGAAGTGTGGTTAGGTCAATAAGTATTATTTACTGAGCACCGGCTATATACCCAACCCTGCGTTAGGGGTCATGTGGGATACAGAGAAGTATGACACTGTCCCTGCCCTCAAAGGGCTTACAGCCTAGTTAAGGAGACCGAGACATACACATGAACCAGAACAAGAGAAGGGAGCCTAGAACCAAGTGCTCAATTGTGTGGTACAGACTCCAAGTGCTTGCTACCTACTCTCCCCTCTAGGGTCAGTGCCCAGGCTGGGGTTTTGTCCACAGGACTTTGGGGACAGGGCAAAGCCAGGATGGAATGAAACCTGTTCCTTCTGTATGCGGTCAGTAACAGCCCCTCCCACCTTCCCCAGAAAGGCCAGAACATCCTCATCACCCTGCCTCACTTCCAAACCACCCTCACCTTGTTCAGCTGCTACACAAAGTACAACGGGAAGGGAGAGGAGAAAGGAGGAGGAAGGAGGGAATGGGGAACGGGGGAAGGTATGGCGGGGGAGGGGAGAGCTAAGAGGAAACCCTAGCCACGGAAGGGCAGCTAGGACTCTGTAGAAAGTGCAGGGCAGGACAGCACCAATAGGGACCCGGGACCCTGAGCAGCTTGGCTGGTCCACCTTTGGGGAATGGATGCCCACCTGCCTACCCAGTGCCTGAGGGCAGGCAAAGAGAGGCATGACAGAGGAAGGGGGTAGGGGAAACGCTACAGGAACCAACTCTCTCCCCTACCTGTCAGTAGAGAGCAAAGCCAAAAGGCCAATGGGGTGGGACCCCTGCCCTTCATCCCTTGGCTTTGGACATCTCAGAGGAGGACAGTCACTTTGCACCCCTACCAATCCTACCCCCACCCCGCCCTCCCAACAAAGTGCCATCTGTTTTTATTTTTTTTTTTCAAATTAAAATTAACTTAATTTAGAGAACCCGGGAGAATTCCACAACACCTGATGGGATATAACTGCCCTTGGGCATGTCGCCTAACCAGGAGTTCCCGGGTAGGGAACGACAGGCAAGGAAGCTAGCAGCATTTTGTAGCTACACCAATCTCTGGCCTGAGGCCAACTTCATTCTATCTTATAGGATAGAGGAAACATAAGACAAGGACATTTTAAATAAGGTTTCAAAACATAAAAATACCCGACAGTCCGACTTATACAGCGGGGGCGCAGCTAGCTTTCCACTGTCGTTTTTTGTGTTTTTGTTTTTTTTAAATATTCTCCATGCTATGCAGGCCAGGGCCCACCCAGCATGAAGACAGCGTATATATACAAAGAGGAGTTTAAATTAAAATACAAACAATAATTAAAACACACACACTGACAAACAAAAAAGCCAGAGTATCTGAACTGGGGTGGTCATCATCACCCCGAGAGAGAGAGAAATTGGAGCGTCAAGTCACGGCTTTCTCTTGTAGATGAGCCTTCGCTTTGAATGGTAGAAATCTGTTAAGACAAAGGGGAAAAAACAGTCCAAGGGTGGTCAAGTCAGCATAGCCTTGCAAAGAAAGACGACACAAAGTTTTTGACTTAAGCTTTTCAAAGTGTTTTCCTCACAAAAGCCTTGGAAGCCGGGGAGTGAAAGTATTTATCATTCCCACTTTACTAAGGCCCAGAGAGACTGAGGGACCTGGTCACTGGCACAGGATTTGAACACAGTTCTTAGGACTTCCAATCTGCCATGCTTCCCCATCCTGTGTCTTACCCAAAGCAAGTAAGTGAAAGAACCCAGATCCCAGAAGTGTGCCTGTCCTCCTAAAGAGGACTTGATGGGGACCTTCATAGAATCAAAGGCTGGAAGGGACCTTAGAAGCCATCACTAGGTTTATACGTCATTCTCTCCTCTGGGTCCTAGTTTCCTCATCTGATTTGGGTTTGAACTAGACAATCTAGACCTAGGGTCAGGTGAATTAGAGTTAGAAGAAAACAGTCAGAAATTATTTAGTCCATTCCCATCTTTTTTAAAATTTTATTTTGGAGGCAATTGAGGTTAAGTGACTTGCCCAGAGTCACACAGCTAGTCAGTGTCTGAGGCTGGATTTGAACTCAGGTCCTCCTGACTTCATGGCCAGTGCTCTATCACTGGGCCACTTAGCAGCCCCTTGACCCCATAACTTTACAGAATAAAGTGTTGCCCATAGAGGTTAAGGGACTTAACCAAGAAGCACAAGTCTTAAGTAGGAGAGTTGGGATTCAAACTCGGGCTTTTGACTCTGAATCCAGAGCTGCTTTCACACTGCCTCACTGAAGTTATTTCTAGCTCTGATATCTGACAATTATGGGGAGCTGAAGTAAAAGATCAGTAAGAGGAGCAGCTAGGTGGTGCATCGAGTAAAGCACCCGCCCTGGAGTCAGGAGGACCTGAGTTCAAATTCGACCTCAGACACTTGACACACTTCCTAGCTGTGTGACCTTGGGCAAGTCACTTAACACCAATTGCCCTGCATTCCCCCTTCCAAAAAAATAAAAAATAAAATACCAGTAAGGTCTCCTTGAATAATAAGATTCTGTGGTTCTAAGTAGTCCCTTCCTCCCCAAGCCCATTCACCCACTCACCCGTCATGCTAGTCTGCTTGTGCTTTCGGGTTGGCTGGGAGGTCCCAGCAGCGGACCCTTCTTCCCGCTCTGGGGTCAGTGGTACTACAGTGCAGGAGAGGGACAGGTCCACATGGTCTCCCTGGGCGGACATCTGTAGCAGGGCTGGGGAGCTGGGCCGGGGCTTTGGCCTCTTCCCACCCAGGTCCTCCCTGCCCCATGGCCCCGATGGACGATATATGGAGGGCAGATCCAGGCCTCGGACCCTCTCCCAGGCAAAGTCGCCCTCCAGGGGGGTTTCGGTGATGAAGTCAAAGTTCCATCGGCGCTGGGCCTCCTGGGTGCAGCTCTGCATCAGGTCTTGGCAGTCCTGCTTCAGCTGCTCATGGTCCACAGGTCCAAAGAGGTTCCGACAAAGCTTCCCACTGCAGGGGATCTGACGGGTTCTGCTCGGTGACTCAGACATGCCGACGACTCTGGCTGGGAGACAAAATAACCTTTAGTTGACTAGGGAACTCAGGAACACAGATTGAGAGCTGCAAAGAACCTTCTAGAAGCCACCTAAATCAACCCTCCTTTTTTCAGACAAGTTAAGTGATTCGCCCAGGGTCCAAGTCAGTAAATAATACAGCTGGGATTCTGACTCCAAATCTAGCATTTTCCCCAGTGCACCAGCCTTCCTCTCCAAAGTTCCCCATAGTCCTACCACAGACACCCTCCTCTACCCCCACCCCTCCACCCCAACACATACACAGCAACACTCATGTACACACAAGCGCCGAAAAGAAAAAAAGCCAGGAGACCCGAGTCCCCTTCCCAGCTCTGTCACCGACTCCCCTTACTTTCTGATTCTGGGCCTCAGTTTCCTCACTGTAAAATGATCGTAAGAACCCTTACAACTTTAGAAACCCTCCTCCAAGCCTTGTGGAAAGGAGAGCTATAATTACTGGTATCATTTGAGGGGTTCCAGGAAATCCCTGAAGACAGGATGTTTATGTTTACAGAAGCACAGCGTCATTATGACATCATGTCACCGGAACCTCCCAGCATCCCCGGGGAAAGCAAGCAAAGACTGCTATCTCCATTTCACAGACGAGGAGATTGAGGCCCAAAGAGGCAGTGGCCTACCCAAGGTCACATTGCAAGGAAAAGAAAGAGCTGAGACTCAGTCAGATTTCCTGTCATCCCCTTCCTGGAGTTGGCTTGGACACAGTAGCAGTTAACAGATCATGTTTACAGAATTGCAACTAGAATCGATTTATTACCAGCTAGTTCTCTTGGCTTATTGCTCAAACACGCTTGAAATTCACAAGTATGTATGAGTTACAGCCGTGGAAAACGTTTTAGCAAGGGCCCAGCCCTCATTTCTCAGCCCCGGTCTTACTTCAACTAGACAATGGTTACGCTTTCCCCAAGGAAACTAAGACCAGAAAGACCTGTACTAGGAAATTTGTCAATCGCCCTACCCCTCTGGCCTTCAGAACCAAGTTCAACGTCCCAGCTTCCTGTTTGCAGCCCTTGACTTACACATATTCATAGACCACAGGCAAACCGGTATAAGCCCACAGACCCACAGTTATATTAAATAATAAGTTATCATATAGCAGCGTTTAATTCACTGCTGGTAGACTTGTGAACTAGTCCAACCATTCTGGAGAACAATTTAGAACTACGGCCAAAGGGCTATAAACCTGTGCATACCCTTTGACCCAGCAATGCCACTACTAGGTGTGTATACCAGAGAAATCAAAGAAAAGGGAAAAGGATCCACTTGTACAAAAACATTTATAGCAGTTCTTTCGGTGGTGGTAAAGAACTGGAAACCGAGGGAATGCCCATCAAGTGGGAATGGCTGAACAATGTGGTATATGATTGTGATGGAATACTACTGTGCTGTAAGAAACAACAAGCAGGATGGTTTCAGAAAAAAAATGGGAAGACTTGTATGAACTGATACAAAGCGAAGGAAGCAGAACCAAGAGAACATTGTGCACAGCAAAGCAATACGGTAACAGTGATCGTCGGATTACATGCTGTCGGGGTGGAGAGGGAGAGAAATTTTGCAACTCAAAAACCTGTGGAACTGAGTGTTGTAAACTAAAAATAAACATTTTTTAAAACAATGATCAACTGTGGAAGACTTAGCTACTCTGATCAAGACAACGATCCAAGACAAAGCACCATGATGAAAAATCTACCTCCAGAGAGAAAACGAACATTAAATGCAGAGTGAAACATACTTTGTATGTTTGTATCTTCTTTTTTTTTTGGAGGGGGGGAGGCAAGGCAATTGGGGTTAAATGACTTGCCCAAGGTCATACAGTTAATAAGTGTCAACTGTCTGAGGCAGGATTTGAACTCAGGTCCTCCTGGCTCCAGGGCCGGTGCTCTACTCACTGTGCCACCTAGCTGCCCTGTTTGCATTTTCTTTTGCAACATGGCTAACAAGGGGCAAAAAAACACAACAGTGTTTTACGAGACCTTTACATATAGTCCCTCATTTGACCTTCACAATAATCCTGTAAGGTAAGTGCTAGTCTCCATTTTACAGAGATGGAAACTGAAGCTCAGAGGAATGAAGAGGCTTGCCCAAGGTTCCACAGCGAGGCAGAGTCAGGATTAGGGCCCAGGTCTCCCTCTCAAGTCCAATGATTTGGCCACCACGCTCTGTATGGCAAGTCCCAGTTAAAATCCCAGGTTCCTACAGGAAGTCTTTACCCACCCCTCCAAATTCCAGAGTCTTCCTTCTGTTGAAGATTTCCTATTTTTTCTGTATACAGTTTGTTTGTACAGATCTATTTGCATGTTGTCTCCCCTAGTAGACTGTGAGCTCCTTGAGGGCAAGGACTGTCTTTTGCTTTTCTTTGTATCTGAAGCCCTTAGCATGATTCCTGGCACATAGTAGGTGATTAATAAACGTCAGTTGACTGACTGACAAACCTTAACACATAGTCACACAGGCACAGAAGGGAACTTGGAGGTCATCTCTATTTTAGATATGAGGAAAATGAGGCTCAGAGATTAAAGTGACTTGCCCAAGGTCCCACAGGTAGTAAATGACAGTGGGAAGGGCAGAGGAAGGGAACAAGCATTTATCTAGCACCTACTATGTGCCAGGCATTTTTACAAGTATTATCTTTTACAAATGTTATCTATCTACCCTTTGAGGTAGGCGCTATTATTACCTCCACCTTGTAGTTGAGCAAACGGAGGTTAAATGACTCACCCAGGGTCACACTGCTTTTAAGTCTCTACGGCCAGATTTGAACTCAGGTCCAGCTGCCTCTACAATGGCTGGATTGGAACCGATGTCCTTTGATAGCAAAGCCAGTGCTTTCCTCCCGCTTCTAACGCACAGAACACAGGACACAACCTGGCCCACACTCAGAAGCACATACACACACTGGCACAGGCCCACAACCACAAGGACCCATGTTCTTTCTCGGGGCTTCCCCAGGCTGGGATCTACCCTCCCAGGCACCTTGGTGCCAACTTGCCTCACCCAGAGTTTCTGGTTCTCTGCCCATAACCTAGACGGCCCTACAAGGAAGTAAGTGGCACTAAAGTGTTGAAAATAACCTTTGGGCCATGGGGGTGGGGTGATGACTGGTGGAGCACAGCTGTGTGTGTGTGTGCCCCTGTAACGTCACCAGCAGCAGGCACTGGTCCTTGGCAAAGTCAACTTAATGCTTTTTCTAAACCCACAGCCCACCACCACTACCCTCATCCTTCCAGTACAGGAAAAAAGAGCCAGGAACTAGAAATCAAGAGACCTAGGCTCTAGTTCTAGTTCTGACCCAGCAACTTGCAACATGACCCTGGCCAAATCACTGCCTTTCTTCACATCTCAGTTTCCTCATCTGTAGAAGGTCTCTCTCACAAGGCAGCGGTGAGGATCAAGAAAGGCGTGAAACCCCTTTGAAAAATATGAAGGATTATCCACTTCTGTGTGGGTTGGACAAATTCCTTCCACCTTGCCTTTCCTCAGGCCTCCCTTCCCAGGCCTCCTACTAAGTGGAGAAGCAGGCCCCAGACACTTGCCTTGTGCTGATTTCTATTGGCTAAGGGCACAAAGCAGCCCAAGGAAAGGCTCTGGAACTATGTGGGGTGGCACACAACGGAGTTGAATTCAGGAGACCTGGGTTCAAAGCTGGCTCTGTTACCTACTGCCTACCTACCAACCTCTCCTCAACTGTAAAACGATGAGGTTAGAGTAAATGATGCCTAGGGTTCCCTGTGAATTTCAAGTCTAAGAATGATCCCAGGTAGAGGAGGTGGTAGCATTAGCCTGAGGGATCAGAGAATCCCATGTCTGGAACTAGAAGAGACTTCATGTCTATCTAATCCAACTGACCCATTTTACAGATAATGAAACAGAGGCCCAGGAAAATGAAGCGCCATTAACACAAGCCCACAGACCCACATGTATGGTAAATGACAGTAGTGGGAATGGTCCGGAATTTTGCAAGTGCTTTATATCCACGGCCTCACATGAGGCTCAGAACTCTCATTATTTTGATTTTGCTGATAAGGAAATTAAAGCTCAGAGAATGACTTGCCCAGGGTCACATTGCCAGAAAAGGTCAGAGGCAAAATTCAAACCCAGATCTTTCTGACTCCAGGTCCAACAGTCTTTCCAATGTAGCACACATACTCCAGAATATACTCCCACAAACCCAAACATGAACACAATGGCTTATATTAAAGGGTCATATGTTTAGAGCTAGGAGGGACTTCAGAGGCCATTTCCACTTTAGAGATGAGGAAAATGAGACCCAGAGAGTTAAGTGACTTGCCCCATGTCACACAGGTAATAACTAACAGAGATCATATTCAAACCTGGGTCCTATGACTAGTAGGATGGGATGGGGCAGGGCAGGGCAGGGGCCCATCAGGGGAGGGTAATATCTTGTGAGACATGCTACATCCTGAACAGACGTATCAGGTGATTCTAACAGGCCAGACACTTTGAACTCACTGGTTTTTAACTGCTTGACCCCAAGAGGCCACATTTCCAAGCACCAAATCAACAAAACACCCACATCTGAGCAGGCTTTCTGTTGCCCCCTACCTCCATAGCTTCCTAGGCTCCTCCTATATCTGGAATCAGAGAAGACCAGAAAAAATACACTTACCTATTGATGGTGACCCTGGTATTTGCCCCCGCCCTACTCCATGCCCTGACATCAGCCAGGCTTCTGGGTTTACTGGCAAGCGTGGGCAGGAAGTCTGTTTTTAGGACAGCAAGGCTTGTGCCTTCACAAAAGACAAATACCCACTGAGTTGACCCCCCACCCTAGGGACAGCAGGAGCTTGAATCAGTCAGTTGGCCAATCAACAAACATTTATTAAGTGCCTACTGTACGCCAGACTCTGTGCCAAGCCTGTGTCCCACCTTTTGCTACAGCCACGGAATCATAACATGGAAGGAATGGAAGAGATCTTAGAGTTTTTCTAGTCCAACTCCTTCCCATTAAAGATGGAGAGACAGAAGCCCAGAGTAAGAAAATATCTTGCCTCCAAGTCACAAAGACGTCGAAGCCAGAATAGGGCTCCTTCCCAGTAGGGCTCATTTCACCCACTCAGTAGACAGAGCCCCATTCTCCAGTATATTCCATTCCCATCTCCCAAGATACCCTGGGAAATACATCCTGTGCTGACCTTCCCCATTCCTTCTGACCCTCCCTCCCCAGCCCAGGACAGGATTAAATGGAATAAGATTGGGGGAAAGGAACAGAGGGCTTATTTTCAGTGTCCTTATAATCCAAGGGGTACCCTGGGTGGCTACGACTGGGACTTTGTTAAGTGGTAAAGTTGACACTTAATGTTACTACTGGAACAAATGTTCCACAGTAGGGAGAAGTTACAGGGCATCAAGGCCCCGCCTCAACTTTTGCCTTTGAGTTTGAATCCCAGCTCAGACATTTATTAGTTGTGTGACCTTGAACAAGTCACTTCCCTTTTAGGGTCTCAGTACTACTCTAGGGCTGCTAGGTGGTACAGTGGGCATATTGCTGGGCCTGGAGTCAAGGAGACTTGTGTTCAAATGTGACCTTAGACATTTACTAGCTGTGTGACCCTGGGCAAGTCCCTTACCCATGTTTGCCTCAGTTTCCTTGTCTGTAAAAGAGCTACAGAGGGAAATGGTAAACACTCCAGTATTTTTTGCTAAGAAAACCCCAAATGAGGTCACAGAGAGTCAGACATAACTGAACAACCAGGACATACCCTACTCTAATTAAATGAAGGGATTGTTCTAGCTCCTTGAGGGCCTAGGCCGCGGTAGGCACTTACTAAATTCATACTCAAATCTGACTAGTAGGACTTTAATAAATGCCTGTCTACGGATCAGCTCTCGAGTCTACAAATTTCAAGGCACCACCCCGGTAAGGAAAGGGTTATTTTTGCAAAGTGGAGCCAATCCGGAGGCAAGAGCGGGGTAGGGAGCGTGATGAAATGCCGGCTGGCTGTGCGTGCCTGCTGAGCCCAGGACACAAGGTTCTCTGGGAGTGAGGCGCAGGAAACAAAAGGCCCCTAGGCAAGAGTCATTTGGGAAACTTCTTTGGGCTATGCAGCCCCAGGTCCAGGAGGGGGCGCCTGCCTCTAGGAAATCCCCACCCCCCCCCACCCCTGCACCCTGCCCCGGTGCCTAGGGCACGGGACAGTCCAGAAGGGAGAAGTTGTAGTGAGTCAGTTTCCTGAACTGCCAGCCCGCCAAAACTTGGAGGGAGGCACGTCACAGGCTCCTGGGGAGGGGCAGGGGGAAGGGAGGGTCCTCGCAGGGAGGGGAGAGGGATGTGAACACGTCACGCTGAGCCAGCCGGGCTTCCGAAAGTGCACATGACACTGTTGGAAAATAAGGCTCCCGGTGCACAAACAAAGACAGAGCCGGGCAGAGGCACGGGCAGACAAAGGCGGACACGGCCGGGGGGCGCAGGCGCCCCACACCCAGTCCGGCCGGGGAGACGACTGGTTAACTGCGGAATAAAAATAGCAGTGGGAAGCAAAACCCAAAGGACTACCAACACCCCGCCACTGTTCGGGACGTGCCCGGGGCGGAGGGGGGAGGGGGCTGCAGAGCGCCTGCGGAAAAGTATCCGATTCAGTGCAAAGCCCAGCGAAGCGATTCTGCAAGTATCTGCTGGGCGGGCACGCACGTGACGTGTGTGTGCGTGTGTGTGTGCGTGTCCGTGTGTGTGTGTGTGTGTGTGTGCGTGTGTGTGTGCGTGCGCACGTCCTCCAGGCTGGCCAGGATCCGGAGCCAGGAGCCCTAGTACACAAACACACACGCCTTCGTAGTTTGCATACACACACCGGAAATACCCAAGTAGGAAAGGTGCTTTCGCTGCCTCCACTACCACCCCCACTCTGGTCACTGGGTCACAGACAGCCCTAGGGGCTGGGGGACAATCGGCCCAGCATCGAACATCCCCAGGTCCCACTAGCAAAGGAGCAGCGAGGCTCCCCCGACTCCCCTCCTCCCTGAGGTCCCCGCCCCCCTGGCTCTGGGAGGGGCAAGGTCCGGCTCCCGGACAGGAGCCGAGACGAGAAGCCCGCAGGAGTCCAGATACTAGAGGGGGATGTCAACGAGAAAGGAGTCGTCCATCTCGGAAAGAGATGGCCATCTCGAGAACGCCTCGGGAAAGTGAGGGGGGATGAGTGTGCCCATTTTGCACAAGGAAAACCGAGGCACAGAGACCGCAGGCACCCAGGTGCCCCGGCTTTCCAAGAGCTTCGGTTTCTCCTCCCTGGACCAGGAGCAACCTCACAAAGCCGGAGCCTAGGAGAGGTCTCTGGCCGCTGTCCCCTCAACTCCTCTCCGGGGCCAGCCCCTTCCCCGCCCCCCCATGCCCACACACACCTCCCTTTGTTAAGGGTTAGCTCCGGAGGCTGAGGCACACAGAAGCCGCGAAGCTCTCCCCACACTCCCCCCCAACCCAGCTCTCCTCCCCGGGGTGGGGCTCTGACCTCACCCCGCCCCACTCCCCGGGGTCTCCGTGTCACCCGTGAGTCACCTCCCGCTCCCCCTCCCGTAAGGGACAAGTCCCCGCACGTCCCAGGGGCCGGCGACACCACCCTCCAGCCCCGCAGCTGAGCTGGCCGGGCGGGCCGGGAGAAGGGGCTAGCCTGGGGGCGGGGCTCGGGGGACAAGGATTCCGGGCCGGGCGGGCGGGGAGGGGTGCAGGGGAGGTGGCCTCGGTCCCTGTCTCCCGTGCCAAAGGAGAGGGGAGAGGGGTGGTGCCTGTCGCTGAGAGAAACTGCGACATCGCCGTAGCCGGCTGGGATCGCGCCACTCCTGCGGGACCCCGAGACATTGTCTTCGGAACCTGCCCCGGTCCATCGGCCCGGGGATCCCCGCCCCGGGACCCCGAGACATTGTCTTCGGAACCTGCCCCGGTCCATCGGCCGGGGATCCCCGCCCCGGGACCCCGAGACATTGTCTTCGGAACCTGCCCCGGTCCATCGGCCGGGGATCCCCGCCCCGGGACCCCGAGACATTGTCTTCGGAACCTGCCCCGGTCCATCGGCCGGGGATCCCCGCCCCGGGGCGGGCCTAAGCTTTTAACCTGCCGGGCATCACCGACTCCGGAGCAGGGAAGAGTCCGAAAGTCGGCTCCCACCCCTGGCCCGGGCCCGGTTTGCATCGGGGTGGGGGGTGTCCTCCTCGGCTTCCAGCTCCTCGCCCTTCTCGCTCCCCCCAACTATGCTGCTGAGAAAGCAGGAAACGGGCGGGGTCCCCGAATCGGGGTGAGACCCCCTTTCTAACGCGGACGAGCTCTAGGGATATCCCGCCCCCCGCCCCCCACCCTGTCCCTTGTCTCTAACGTCCCCTCCTTGGGTCCCAGAGAAAGGGCCACGCCGGGACCGGGCCGGACCGGGCCGGGCCATTCAGTAGCTACCAGAGAAGAAGAGAAATCGGTGGGGAGGGGGCGCTCCAAGCAGAGGCCAGCCCCCCGGCCGGGGGGAACGCCGGACCCCGTCCTTACACACACACACACACACACACACACACACACACACACACTTACACACACACACACACACACACACACACACCCCAGGGACAGGAGAACCCAGCACACACACACTTACACACACACACACACTCACACACACACACACACACACACACACACACACACACACACACACACACACACACCAGGGACAGGAGAACCCAGGGCCTCTCCAACCCTCAGATCCTGCCTCTTTCCACTCCTCCAATCTCTCCCCGCTCACCTCCTGTCTCCCTCGGGATGTCTCGATCGAGCCCCGCCTGCTCTGCGTCCCTGCCCTTGCCCCGGCTCTCGAACCCGGTTCGGCGGCGTCGCTCACACCTCCTCCTCTGGCTGCGCTGCCCGGCTTCGGAGCCTATTATAGCTGCCCAGTCTCCGCCTCCGCTGAGCCTCCGCCGAGCAGTCCACCCAAACCCCGCCCTCCGGGCTCAGCCGGGGAGCAGGGCGCGGCGCCAGGCTCGGCGAGCCAGTGAGTGACAAGCGGGCTGGGGACTGCGGCCGCCGGTCTCCGCAGCCTAGCCCGAGGGCTGGGGGCAGGGGCGAAGCCGGGCCTGGCAGCCACGAACTCTGTCTTACCCGGCCGAGCAACACACGCAGGCACAGACACACGTACGGCGGCCATACGCGCACACACACACACTTTTGTGGTTCTACATTTGTCGCCCGTGTCGCCTTTCCCAGAAAACTTGAGCTGTAAAATCACCATTCCCACTGGGAAGGACCCAAGGGTCCTGAAAGGAAGGCAAAGAGCTTCTTAAGCCCTGGCTGGCTGGCCGCACAAGCCCCCCGAAATAGATGGAAGGAAATTAATGGCAGTGATCACCTCTCAGAGTTGACTAACATCTTATACTAATTAATGCACTTTCATTTTCTGTGGCTTTTCTGGCCCTTTCTTAAGGCCTCCTCTGTCCTCCTCCTGGGGCTCCTAAATGACCTGGGACAAGGACCACCATGATACCCCATAAATGTGTGTGACTAGAAGAGGACCTGGGCAGGTGATGTACTGAGAATGAGGGACCGTCCCAGTGTCTAGAAAGAGAACCAGAGGAAAATTTATGAAACTTTGGGGTGGATGTCCCTGAAAAATTTATAGGACAACGTGACCAAAAGTGGCACAGAAGCGGTTGGGAGAAGCTCTGACTGAGGAGCCACCTGCCTCAGTTAGATATCAGATCTGACATTGATTGCAGAAGGAAAGAAATCATAGCCTCGGAGAGTGGGACCGTTCAGGCCAACGCCCTCCTTCTGTGGAGGAGAGACCTAGCAAAGCCTAGCTAATGGAAGTGCTGAGACTGAACCCAGGTCCTCTGCCTTCAAATGCCAAGGTCTTTCTGCTACCCTCTGTCCTTTGACCCCTAATTAGAGCGTCTTCTCATCACACTGGTTTTGTTAACCAATCCAGGCTAGCCCACATCCAAGGGAAAACAAACCGCATTTCCATACCCTCACCCAGCTGAGGTTAGCCCAAGTTATTCTGTGACAAAATTACTGATAGAAAGTTGGTGGGTCTATGAAGAGGAGGGTCAGATCTATATAAGTAAGTCCTGAGTTGCTCTGAAACAAAGAACAATATCGGGAAGCTGGCTGGGGATGGGGCTGATGAATGGATAGCATCACCTGAGGCCTCCATTCAGGAAACTGAGGTCTGTAGTGGAGGAGACTTCCCAGGTCACACAAAGTGGATTGAAAGGCCAGAACCTGAATGTACATCATTCACTTTTCCAGCCCAGGGCACTGATTTGCTATCTCTTTGTCTCAAGGTGTCATCCCTGGAACAGAGGTAATGTGATAAAGTCCCTGTTATCTTATGGCCCTTTGTTTCGGAAGTGGGAAGGGGAGGGAGAGGAAGATAGTATCAATATGTTCCCATTAAGGGGGGAAAACATTTTGAAAACCCCAAACAGGAAATTTTTCCCTATTCTAAATTACTGCTCTCTTGGCCTGCTGGGACAAACAGAAAATAACCATGTCTTCTCTTCTCCCTTCCCCCATCCCAGCAATGAATTCTACCTTTCTTTCCTCACCTCAGATACCTGAAGCTCCTGCCCAAAAAACAGCTGAGGACTGAGTAGGGAATCTGGACAGAAACTCTCCAAAAACCAAAATAGAATGCAGGCTTTGCCTTAACAATGACTGGAAGATGATGTTGGTTCAGTGACTGCAGAGTTCTGCCCAGACTTGTCCCTTCTCTCTCCTTTGCTCTCCGAAAAAGGCACTGGACCCTGGGTTTGCTGACCGCAGCTGAAGAGGAGCGCTTCTTCATTCCTCCTGTCCTCATTAGAGCTCTGGAGCAGAAAGAAGCAGGCCTCACTGGTAA
This sequence comes from Trichosurus vulpecula, assembly GCF_011100635.1. Classification (NCBI taxonomy): domain Eukaryota; kingdom Metazoa; phylum Chordata; class Mammalia; order Diprotodontia; family Phalangeridae; genus Trichosurus; species Trichosurus vulpecula. Next base: position 275,107,390 of record NC_050579.1, on the reverse strand, counting down.
GGATCACAGCCCCCAACCCCACCCTCATCTCTTCCAAATGGCCAGTGGGGTCACTAGACCCGAGCAGCTCTGCTGGGCTGCAGACTGGTCTCAGGGATGCAAACTGCTCCCACAACTCGGGCAGGAGGGAGTCACAAGGGTTGAACTGGTCAAAATGGCAGCCGAAGGGGGGCATATGGAAGAAACACTGCAGTGCAGTATGGGTCCAGAGACCACGATGCAAACCCAGGCTCTCTCACTGTCTCCTCCCTTCCAGTCAGGTGACCTTGAGCAAAATGGCCACTTTTCTGAGCCTTGATTTAGTCATCTGTAAAATAGGGGTGCTTGCATTGTCATCTCACGGGGCTGTTATGAAGGAAAGTGCTTGGTAACCCTTAAAGCCTTAAATACATGTAAGTATTTGTTATTGTGTGTGTTCCATTTTTATTATTATATCCTAGAGCTGTAACCAGGAATATTTTCAAAGCAACTGAATGGAGGTGGGGGTGGGGGTGGGAAGTGGGGACAGGGGAGGGCCATAGCAGTGGAGGTGCAGAGGACAGTTTGACCTCCACTGCTGAGGGCAGTTTGACCTCTGGTACAGTTATGTAAGGAGAAGGGGAGGTCTTGTTATTGTCCCTAGGGTTGGGGTTGGGGGGTAGAACTGGGCAAGAAGACTCTGGAAATGGTGGCCTTCTCCTAGGATCCACCTCTCCCAGAACCCTTTCAGGGGTAAAGACCAGCCAGCCCCCTGTCATGACACAACTGAACCTCTGGCAACCAAGGCCACAGAAAACAATGAGACACTTTTCGGATTGGGGTCACTTCAAGTAGGAAACACACTCCTGGGGGGTAAATGGACCCTCCTAGAGGTAGACATCTAAGGCAAACCTCCATCTACCCCATGGCTGTTACAGCTCACATTTGGCCAGATTTTTAAAAAAAATACTTGAATTTCTCTGCTTTTTTAGGGGCTTTCATGAATCTAGAAGACTGCAAAGCTGTGATTCATATGTTTTGTCTGAAGGGAGAAAGGAGCCTCCCATTTGTACCTGGCTCTTGTAGTGAGACACATGCCATTTTACACCACTGCGTGTTCAAGATGACAATTTCGAGGGACAAACCTTAGCAGCGCTCGGTCCCGTAGTAGAATTGTTGAAGAGGAATGGTATCAAATAATAAGAAACCAGCTCTGCTGTGCCATTTAATGCACGTAAATGGTCTTCCACCTCTCTTTCCCTCTATTAGAAAGAAAGGTGGGATGTACAAATGCCGGAGAGCACAGGGTAGGGGACTTTCTGGATGATTCTGGAACTGTGGTACTTCAGAATCTTTAAAAATATTCTACTCTTCCATTATAGGTTGATCATAGGGCCATAGGATTATAAAATGAGCAAAAGACTGATTAAGGCTTCAAGGGGGTAGGTGGAGAGAGGGCATGAATTAGTTTGTAGCGTTTGTTTACGGGTGTTGCTAAAATGTCAGTGTTGTGTGTTTACCTACCCAACCTGCTTCACTTCAAGATGAGATCTTGGGTTACAGTATCTCTTATGAAAAGACACCCTTGGCCAATCTGGAAAACAATTCCTGGAGTTCTATAAAGTTCAGTCCCCAAACTGTTATCATTAGCACCGGAAAACTTTTCCAGGGGCAGATGATCTCATTACTGGCATTGTTTGAGAATTCAGCTTTCAGAAGTCTGCTTGGTGGACATTATAACTGAATGTTCACTCCGATTTTGACAATTAGAAATCTGCCTGAATTTGGTTCCAGTGTGGTTACCTTGGTGTTCATTATGCATCTAGGCAGTGCTGTGGATAGAGCACTGGACTTAGAATCAGGAAGACCAGAGTTCAAATGCTACCCCTGACATTTCCTAGCTACGTGATTCTGAGCAAATACAGGAATCGCGATAGCACCTAATTTACAAGGTAGTTGTGAGGATCAAGCAACATAATACATATGTTGTTTGGTCAGTCATTTCAATTGTGTTGACTCCTCATGACCCCATTTGGGATTTTCTTGGAAAAGATACTGGAGTGGTTTGTCATTTCCTTCTCCAGCTCATTTGACAGATGGGGAAACTGAGGCAAGCAGGGTGAAGCGACTTGCCCAAGGTCAGTTTTTGAGGCTGGTTTTGAACTCAGGAAGATAAGTCTCCCTGACTCCAGGCTGGGCATTCTGTCCATTGCAAATTCAAGCAGATAGAGGACTTGCCCAGGGTCACAAAGCTCTAAGTGTTTGAAACCAGATTTGAATTCGCATCTAGGCCCATAGCTCTATCCACTGCTCCAGCTAGCTGCCCTAGTACTTTGTAAATCTTCCTGTATAAATGTTAGCTCTCACTAACTATTATTATTGTCAGTATTAATTATTCCATACCAGTATTACTGACCCCAGTCAAAATATGCCAACTTACTTGAGGGAACTTCACATAGCAAGTTGAGCCCTTGCACATTGGAGCTAAGAGAGACCCAAGTTTAACCCCCAAGCCAAGACTGAGTCAATTGTGTAGTCCGGGCTAATCTCTGGCTCTGATTTCCTCATCTCCCATTCCCTTGAAGGTAAGACATTTATTTCCATCCCCTCCATTATTTCAACAAATGAAAATGTGCTTCCTACTTCGGAGAGTTGTTGTGAAAAACCATGTGGGAGGCGAATGCTCAGTGTTTGTGTTTGCCATCTGAAGATGCTACGGAGAAATGGCAAACATGTTCCTCTGCCTTTTTTAAATTGCTCATTGCATGTCAGTTGCTAAAATGATTATTAATCGAGTACTTCCTTAACATAAAAAAGTGCATGTTGACTCCACCAAGATCTTCCTCTGATGTCATGTCATGGCCCAAAGGTGACTCTGGCTTCCCGAAAGCTCCACCAATCTAGCACAAGCCCTAAGAGCCCCTACCAAGCTATGGACCAACACTCAAGTAGCGGATCCACCCGCAAGCATTTATTAAGCTATGTTCCAGCCACTATGGAAGACATTGGAGATAGACAGGCAAAAATGAAACAGTGGCTGCCCTCAAGGGGGACCAGCCCAGCCAGAGAGGCTCATTAATAGAAATTTGACACCAGAAGAGATATTGATTTCTCCACAACTACTCCCAAGGATGGCAATAACCTAACCAAGGCAGAGACAGGGCATCTTTCCCCAGTGAAACTATAGCTCTTTTGGCCTAGTGAAGGAAATCTTATTTTTCTGGTGATAAGTGGCAGCTTGGTGCTATACTGTGTCCCAATTCTATGAGCCCACTCTAGGCTGGGAGGAAGAGATGACCAAACAGAGTGTGCCCTCTTCCAGAGACATCCCTCTTCTTCGCTTATTCCTGAAGAGGCAGATGGCTGGTCCTTTTGATAGCAACAGGCCCAGTGGAGAAGCAGCCCACCCAGCCCCCTGGATGGACCAGAATGAATCAGGAGTCTGATTAGACTCTGGCTAGTTTAATGCCATTTACCCAAGACACCATCAGCCACTCAGTGAAAGCTGAGACATGCCCCAAAGGGCCTGGCAGACCACACCCAAAAACAAAGCCTATGAGGAGCACATTGTAAATCGTGCTCTTGGTCATCTGTTTAAAACTAAAAATAGATCTTTGGGTGGGAACGAGGCACGGCCATTGAAAATCTCAAGAATGGAATTGTAATCCTGACTATGCCATTAACTTACTATGTCAACTAACCTGAAAAAAAGTCGGGTCCCCTCTCTGGGCTTCTGTAATATCCTCTGGAAAATAAGGGGGCTGAATGAAATGATCCTTAAAGTCATCATAGGATTATGGAAAAAGCATCAAATTCAAAATGACAGAACTTGAGTTAAAATCCCAGCTCCTCTACCTGTGCAAACTTGGCCACATCATTTAACTTCCCCCGGCCTCAGTTTCCAAATGTGTAAAATGGAGGCTGGACTGAGTGGCTTCTAGATTCCCTTTCAGATCTAGATCTGTGAAACCAGCTCTGACCTTCTAGGGTCCTATGAAACACAATTGGGGAGTGAGACAGAGGCAGAGAGAAAATGGAAGTGCTGGGACTATGTAGAAGGAGGATGTGAAGACTAATAGTGAAGAGGGGAGTCTGCCTAAGAGAAGAGGGGAAGTATTTGGAAAAGGATGTCACCATTTCTAAGAATGGGCTGGGAGAGTCCCAAACGAAAAAGAAACCCAATTCTGAGCCACCAGATTTGAGGGGAATCTTCCTTTCTATTCCTAATCGAAAAGTCCCCTGTGGGGAAAGAAAAAAGCCATCTTACTAAAGGACCAGGGCCTAAATTGAATATGGGCTCAGACCCAGAAAACAGAGCACTAGCACTTGGAAATATCCCATCCCCAGTAAAGATCCCTATACGAAATAGATGGATGGCATGGCCAGCTACTCAAGTGACTTGACTTCAGCTTTCTCCCTGCTACCAAATCTTTCCTCTTATACCCTTCCCCTCTACCTTCCGCTCCCCAACCTGTTCCTGATACCTGAGTTTCCACCATCAAAGATTCCTTACTTTGGCTAAGACATAATAGGTAACAAAGCCCTTACCACTATCACTTCAATAAGCATTATTCATCATAACCCTTTGCAAGGGGATGACTTGTTCTAAGGATCAAAGTGTTAACTCACTTTCTTGGGGTTCCCTTGGCTGGAAAGTCTCTCCTTGCTTGATTAGTTACTTATCCCAGGGTCTTGAGTCCCCTCCACTAACAAGCTCTAGGGATGGAAGGGGAAGAAAGCCTACCAAACTGAGCTTTGGTAAGTGAATAAACAAGAGTATGTCCTAAAGTCAATCTTGTGGGCCAGCTTCCTGCTTTCTTACCCAAAGCCCAACCTGGTAGGCCTGCTATCCTTTTGGTCCTGGGAGCATGTCAGTGGTAGAGGTCCACAGTCCAAGGATAGAAAGCTTACCAAGCTGGGCCTTGGTGACAAGGAAGCTGATGTTTGAGACTAGCTTTAGGACACACTTACTCAGGTCTATCTTGGCGAGCTTCCTTCCATTCACCAGAGCTTGTCAATGGTGTGTGTGGCATGAGAGAAAAGGGCTAGAGCCAGGGGTGGGGAACCTGCAGCCTTAAGGCCACATGTGGGCTTCTAAGTCCTTAAGTGAGGCTGCACTTAAGGATTTACAAGGCCACATATGGCCTTAAGGCTGCAGGTTCCCTACCCCTGGACCAGACTTTCAAATCAGAGAACCTGAGTTGTGCTTCCATCTAGACCAACAACTATGGTGTGTGACCCTGGGCTACATATATTTCTCCTGTGGGCCCTCTCTGGTAAAATGAACAGATTGTACCAGATGACTTCTAAAGTTCCTTCTAGCTCTGACATTCCAATTGCTCTTGGCCTGGGTAGGCTCATAGAAGCATAGATTTGGCACTGAAAGGGGTCTAGTACAACCCTCTCCCCTTCCAGAGGATGAAACAGTCCCAGAGAGGTTAAGTAACTTGTCCAAAGTCACACAGGTAGTGAGTGAAGGCAGCCAGATTTGAACCCTATTGCGATGACTTCCCGAGTCTAATGTTTTTTCCTAAGGTGCCAAACCCAACTATTTATTTATTTCAACTTGAAGCATCCTTAGGAGGTTGGCAAGGATAATCCAGCTTCTGGAACACTGAGCATTTCCCAAATTATGCCACCCTTTTCAGTCTCCAAATTATTTTCTAAAGCTTTTAGCACCCTCGCTGCATGATATCTGATGTAGGCCATAAAAAGAAAGGAAGGTCTTGGTGTATTTTAGGGTGAAACGAGTGAAGCAGAATTCCCTAGAGCAATGTTTCATGCTGGGCTGTGGTGATCATAGGGCTTTAGAGATGGAAGGAACTTTCAAGGTCGTTCACTCCAATTCAGTTCATTTTACAGAGGAGGAAACTGAGGCCTAGAATTGTCAAGTACCTAAGAAGCAGCAAAGCCAGGATTGCTACTTTTATTCCTGAGTGTCTGATAAAATATATGCCCTGAACATAATATGAGTAATTTAATGGACATAAGGAGGGGCCTGTGATCAAATAAATGCTTCAACAACATAAGCACTTATACAATTTCAATCTTCAGTAATCACAGGGCAGGCAGGAGTCAAGAATTGCTCCCAATGTAGCTGAACTAAAATAATTCTCTTATAAATTCTTTGTGCTTCAGTTGGTCCTTCTGTAAAATAAGGCCAGGCTATAGCTAAATTCAGGGAAGCTACCAGGGTTCTAGCTAATTGCAAAGCATCACAATTAAAATGTCTTTCTTGAGCCTCTTACTAATCTCCTCAGGTTTCTGTAGCTTAATTTACCTGAACCTACAAAATTGGGAATATTCCAAATTTGTCTGCCAGCATTCCTCCAGCTGGGGTTTTCATCCACTTTACAGATTACAGTCAGAACGTCACCCTTAGCAAATGGTTTCATTATCGCTTGAGGAATCACATGTGGATATAGGCATCTTGCCAAGGCCAGCCAGGTATCGATGTCTCTTATTGATTGGCTGGGCCCATGGCACATATTGTTACCTGGCCAATGGGGGAGTCAGGCAGAGCCTGAAGGTGAGCAGAGCCTGGGGCCCCAGGCAGATCTCCTAGGAGAGAAGGAGGCCATTCGAGGTTGGAACATTGTAAGGGAGTGTGCTGGGGGTGGGGGGGAGGGGGGCGGAGGATGAGCTCCTGTTTCAAGTATGATAGACTCCATGTGGCCACTTGGGGCTAGGGTCCAAATCAAGATAGACTGGAGACTAGCTTTGAATGGTGAAGTACAATACCAACTGGCTTTTACTGGTCAAATAAACTTCAAGCATTCTGTTTAACTCTATACCGCCTTTCATTTTATATGTGTTTCTGTTTCCTTTGCACAAATTATGACTGGTTTGGGATTGTGGACAGATGAATGAATGACCAGGGGTTTGGGGTGCTCTGGATCACAAATCTAGAACAAGAGGGAACCTCCAAGGATATCTAATCCAACCCCTTCATTTTACAGGTGAGGAAACTGAGGTTGCCCAGGAAGGTCATAAAGGTGGTAAGCGACAGAGCCAGGTTTCAAACTTCCTCTGACTCCAGAGCCTGAATTCTTTTTCCTGTACCACTCTGTCTCTGATTTCCATGGGTCAAGATTCAGGAGGGGACCAGACCACAGTAGGACTTCAAGCAATGGACTGGCCAGATCATCAGAAACTAAGAGTAGAAGAATTCAGGATAGAGACAGGGAATTAAGCTCCTTGAAGACAAGGACTGTTCCTCACTCTGTATCTGTATCCCCAGGATCTAGCACAGTGCTTTGCACATAGTAGGTATCTGATACATTTTGGTCACCTAAAACTGAAATGGAGCTCCCAACCATAGATCAAAGTCCAGCCAATGAACTGTTCTATTCCCGGGATTGTTGTGGAAGTAGAGGCAGCTAGGTCCTTTGCATTTCTGACATTCTGTGTTCTAAGTCCCATTGAATTTTGACATTCTGTGTTCTCAAGGTCCCTTCCGGGGCTGACATTCTTTATTCTGAGGTTCTTTGCCTTTCTGATAATCCTATGGCATTTAAGCTGTGTGACTTTCTATACCCTTGCATTCAGACAGCACTTCATTCTTTTAAAATCACTTTCTAGACTACAATTTCATCTTTTTCTTATGGCAAACCTATGAAGATAGGTAGGGAGACTGTTATTATCAAAGTCCAAGCCAAAACGTATGAGAAATCAAGGCCCAGAAAGGGAGGTGACTTGCCCAGATTTACACACTTGGTTAGTGGTAGAGCCAGGATTAGAACCCTGATATCCTGACTTTCCAGCCCAGGGCTCTTCCCACCATCCAACAAGATGGAGGCTGTGAGATCTGGTGAAATGCCTTGTCACCCAGTAGTCCCAGGATGTGAAGAGATTAAACAGGCTTGAAGAATCTGGTGGGGTCTTGGAAGAAGGGCCATTTACCTTTGAGAGAGCCACTTAAAGGAGGCCAAATAAGGAATTGTCGCGTTACCCCAAGTTCAATGGACATGTACATCCGAGAACAAGGCCTTCTTTAACAAGGCTTAGAAGCTCAAAATTGTTGGGAGTGGGGGTGTGGAATTGGATCTGGAATGAGAGGACCTGAATTTGCATCTGGCCTCTACTACTTCCTCATTATGTGACCCTGGGTAAATAGCTTCCCCTCCCTAGGCCTGAGTTTCCGCATATAAAAAAATGAAGGGATTGGACCAGAGAAGAGATAGCAAACACAGACTACTGGTCACATGCGGACCCACAAAACTCTCTGGTGGGGATAAACCAGACCAGATCAAAATGTAATCGTGAAATATTTAACAAAATAAATATACAGTAGACCATAAATGATGTCAGTAGGTGGTTTTCCAAATCAATAAACACCCCACAGGGGTGGATCCTTATGCACAATTTAGTGGCCCCCTTTTCTATCTGATCTTGACATCACTGGGCTAGATGACCTCTAAGAGTCGACCATCAATGCTCCATCCCATGATCCCAGGGGCAATGATTTCAGGAGTTTGGGAAAGTCTGGTCCCTTTAACCTCCAACCTTGACTGATGCCTGGGGCAAGAGTACTGTACTGTAAGCTGCATACCGGTCAAGATACCCTGTCACGTGAGCTCCAACTCCGTGTGTCCCTCTGTGCCTAGCACAGTGCTGTGCTCATACTGGCTGCTTTAGAAATGGTTGTGGGATGAAGGAATGATTCAGGAGAACTGGATCTGAATCCTGGCTTGAAAACTAACCCATGAACGGGTCCTTTCCAGCCCTGACTTCCCCCAGCTATGTAATGGATCACCCTGCCTATCTCAAAAGGCTATTGTGAGGAAAGCACTTTGGAAACCTTCACGCTCTGCAGAAATGAGAGCGTAACTATTAACCGTTTGAGCTTCATTGAAAATCCAGGGTTAAGCTGTCATCAGCTGTCGGTGCCTCAGTGTGACCGAAGGAGCTGAGAGAAGCTTTGGATAAGAGTCAAATGGAATGGAAGCTCCTCGAGGGGAGGCATTATTTGTTTGTTTTGAACAAGTGCCTTGAACAAGCATTTACTAAATGCTTATTGGATTGGGCGGGACTACTGAAGAGAAGGGGACAGAATCAGAGGGCACTGCCTCATGGGGACAAGTAGAGGGAGGAATGGAGTGCCATTGCCCGAATATAAACTTCTGACGTCTCCCAATTTTGCCCAGGGCTGAGCTGGCCCTGGCGATTGGACCCCATCAGAGTAGCATTGAAAACAAGCTTTTCTTTTATTCCCAGTAACCCATAGCCCCACTCATACACAATACACCTTCTCCCCGGCTAGCCCGGTTACTGTCCAGAATATGCTCGGGCATGTTTCTGATTGCATCATTGCATAGGGCGGTCTCAGAAATGTCCTGTTGCCAGATGGGCACCACCCACACACCCCTAGATGAAGCTGGGGAATTAGATCCTTCAGAGAAGCCAGGGGCCACAGGGCAAGGACAATGGAGCATTTTCTGTTCTACTGGCCAGGTCCTCCTAGATCTCTGTGACTTTTCCTTTTTTGAAATAAGGATAAGAGGCAGAATGAAAATGAAAAGGAAAACAGATGGGGGTTTGTAGTATCTGTAGATACTGCATGTACTACATACCAGATGTAGTATCTAGTAGAATCTGACAATCACTGGCCTTTGGAGTCCAAGTGGACCTCAGATGACATCTATTCCAGGAGCATTTAACCTTTCTTGTGTCTTGGACCCCTTCAGCAGTCCAGTGAATGAAGACCCCTTCTCCAAATAAGTTTGTTGCCTACATTCATAATGGAAGGAAATGATACATTTCAGTTAGAGGTTAGTGAGAATCAAGATGTAACTTTCCCCCCTTTTTCAGGTTCATGGACACCTTAAAATTTATCCATGCATTTCTAGATTAAGAACTCCTGATGTAGTCTAACCCCTCATTTTACAGAAAAGGAAGCTGAGGCCAGAGAGAAGGAACAACTTGAATACAATCAGCTAATAGCAGAGGTGGGATGTGGTCCAGTAGAAAGAGCATTATACCTGGAGTCATGGGACCTGGGTTCAAGTTTCACCTCCGTTCGTTTGGAAGTTTGGACAAACGACTTAACTTCTCTGGGTTTCAGTTTCCTCAGCTGTAAAATTCAGGGTCTACATTTGAGGTCTCTTCTAGTTCTAGAGCTACCATTCCAGAACTTGGTTCCCCTGACTTCCAGGGCCCTGCTCAAAGCTTTCCATTAAATGTGGTAGTTCTGCGCACAACAGAACCTTCCAGCAGATCAACTATATTCCTTCCATGATAGCAATAATGATGATGGTACCTTGTATCTATTTTGAAAATATGTCATCGAATGTCCCTTAGAAAACATTTTGGGGGAGGCAGACCTGTGATTTCACTGGTATGAGGAATTCCCCGCGGGGAGGCTCTCTCCACCACAGCTCAGCGAATCTCCAACGTCTGCTCTCAGACAGTTGGCAATGAGAGAGGGGCACGTAAACAACTCAAGACTGAAACCTAAGTCTTTCTGATTCTAAGGCCAGTCCTTTTGTCTGCCCTCTAATCCAAATAAAACAGTCGCCATTCTGAAAAAAAAAGTCCTCTTTCTGCTATGCCTCCTTCCTCTTGTCCACTCCAGTGAGTGCGTTTTATAGATGGGGACATCGATCCTCAGAGAGAAGAAGTGATTCGTCCAAAGCCAGTGAGTCAATAGCAAATATCTGGTTGCAGATGAGAGGGTTTGACAGAGGGTTTTGAAACACCCCTCCTTCCATCCAGGAACAAAATATTTGCTTCTTCTGCCGCACCAAGGAAAGCTGCCATAAGTCTTCCATAGAACTCATAGAACCCTTGATTTCGAGTCATAGATTTTAAGCTGAAAGGAATCTTAGAAGCCTCTAAATGAACCACTTCATTTTACAAGTGAAGAAACTGAGACCCAGAGAGGTGACAGCTTGTCATTGGCAAAATTGGGGTTCTAACTCATGCCCTCTGACTCAGAATTCTTTCTGTTGTTCCAAGCTGAAGGTATAGGTGCAATGGTCAAAGAGGTAGGAGGAAAACCAGAACATTTTTATTTTTATGGAAGTCAAGGAGTGAATTTTAAGAAGTATGGGGTAGTCAGTAGTATCAAAGGTTAGAGAGAGGTCAAGATGGACAAGGGTGCAAGGAAAGGTCAATCGACTGGTCATCAGTGATGCTCAGAAAGGATGATGCAGTAAAGTGGTAGGCGTAGAAACCATGGAGGATTAAGGTGTATATAGTTAGCAACCAGAGACTCGATGGATAGAGTCCTGGAATCAAGAAGCCCTGAGTTCAAATCTGACCTCAGACACTTAGTAGCTGTGTGACCTTGGACAAGTCACTTAATCTCTGTTTGCTTTGATCCACCAGACAAGGAAATGGCAAGCTACTTCAGTGTATTTGCCAAGAAAACTCCATGGACAGCAGTGATGAACTATGGTCCACAGGGTCACAAAGAATCAGACACAAATGAACAACCAAACAACACAACAACAAGTTAGCAGCTTATTTGAAAAGTGTTGGGGGAAGAGATATAGCAGCAGAAACAGAAGGGAGAGATGAGAAGCAGAAATTATGGCCTCCTTCATTTCTTAGTGTGCATTCCTAACTAATGTTTCAGTGTAATCCTTCCTGGAAAAGCAGCACTGGACTAGATCACCACTTTATCACAGAAGAACAGTGTCAGAAGACACTTCAGAGATCATTCAGTCATTGGACTGGAAGATCAAATATTCAGAGCTATGAGGGACCCTAAAGATGGCCCAGTAAAAACCCCTCATTTTGAAAATGAGGAAAATGGAAGTCCAGTTTCTGGAAACCACAAGAAACTGAAATGACTTGTCCAGGATCACATAGGCAGTAAGGGACAGAGCCAGAACTGTCAACTCAGGTTCTCTGACTCCAAGTCCAACACTCTTTCCACCTCAAGCTTCTCTCTCCGCCAGCCTTTGCTGTTTTACAAAGGAAAACATTGTGAGAGGGAGAAGAGGGGCACCTAGGTGGTGCAGTGAGTAGACCACTGGCCCTGGAGTCAGGAGGACCTGAGTTCAAATCCAGCCTCAGACACTTGACACTTACTAGCTGTATGACCTTGGGCAAGTCACTTAACCCCAATTTCCTGCCTTCCCTCCTCCAAAAAAAAAAAGAAAGAAAGAAAGAAAAAGAGAGAGAAAGAAGGAGAGGAACTAGATCAGTTCACCTAGCTAGAGGGCGGCACAGCTGAGATTTGAACAAAGGACTTGTGACTCCCATTTCTGGATACTTTCAAATACACTAGGTGAGACTGCCTCCAGCACTCTCGTTAAAGTTAGAGCCACCTAGATTTTTCTATCTGGTTTGTACCCTCTGCTGCAATTTAAAAATGCTCTCAGAACAAGGGATAGAGGCAGTTAAAACATAGACTCAGTCGACTCAGTCAGTCTTACAATCTCTTAACAAATAGACACTTTTAAGATGTTCACACACACACACACACACACACACACACAGAGCTTATTACAACAGGGATCCCAACCCATGAAGAGCCCCAGGCCTTATGAATTTTGTGTCTAAGCTGTGGACCAAATGTGTCTTAAACTTTAAAGATAATTGTGTTGCACGCAGATGCCCAAGATCACCCATGGTTTGCCTGAGATGAGATGAGCGCACCTTTTCTCAAAAAAATTTGTAAAATGTTATCCCTGATTGGCCCTACTACATATATATCATCATGATACGTAAACACATCTGCAAGTCATCTAAATGGAGCAAGCTATACGCTGTCTTGTCCTGTGGGTCCACTAATTGGCTTCTGTGTGAATAAGGTTTCTTTCCCCACCTAGATGTGATGAACACTACATAGAGTGCTGGGCCCGGAGTTAGGAAGACCTGAGTTCAAATGTGGCCTCAGACACTTACTAGCTGTGCGACCCTGGGCAAGTCACTTTACCCTGTTTGTCTCAGTTTCGTCATCTGTAAAATGAGCTGGAGAAGGAAGTTGCAAACCGCTCCAGCAACTCTGCCAAGAAAACCCCAAATGGGGTCAGGAAGAGTAGGACACCACTGAACACCAAAAATAGTAGGCTTTTTTCTGCCAGAGACTATGCCTTATATCTCTCTGTTATATATATATATATATATATATATATATATATGTGTGTGTGTGTGTGTGTGTGTGTGTGTGTGTGTATAACATACATATATAACACACACACACACACACACATATATATATATATATATATATATATATATATATATATATATATATATATATATATATATATATATCAGTGTTATGCCCTTTGGAAGTATCCAGCAAATTATAGAAAAAAACACAGAACCCACCCAAATCCCAACTGGGTTGTTTGCTGGTGGCATGACCAATTAACTCACCTCTGGTACTTACTCTCAGTTTTCTCACCTGTCAAACGGGAGTAATGCCACTCTACCCACATGATAGCTCTGTTGTGGGAAAGTGTTTTGTAAACCTTGAAGCTGGGTATGAATGTAAGCTGTTATTAATAATCTATACTGTGTTGGCTGAGTGGTTGATGCAGGGCCCCATTTGGTCCAGGGAGTGCCCAGCCAGGGGCAAGGCTGGGTAGAAAGCCAGCTGCTGAGTCTGCCCAAGGGGTAGGGCTGGGTGTGGCCACACCTCATTAGGTACTTAATAAAAGCTTTCTGATGTTGAGATACAGGTGGCTCCCTAATCCAAACATCTCAACCAGGGAAACAGTGTGGGGAATTTGATGGAGGGCTGGCTTTGGAAGGAGAAAAATCTCAGCTGGAATGCCAGCTAGCTCTGCTACTTAGTAGCCGTTTGAGGCTGGGTAAGCTGTTTAACCATCGTGATCTAGGGGGAAAAGCCCTGGATTTGATGTACATTCAAAAACCACCTTTGTCACCACTTAGGACAAGTCAACCTCTATGGGCCTTGCTTTCGTCATCTGCAAAATAAGGGGGGGCCGTGTGAACACAAGGTTCTCTTTAAGAGACATCACCCCTGTACCTTGGTTTCCCCATTTGTAAAACAGAGATGATAACATTAACGAGCATTCCCTGACTCATAGGAGAGTCACATCATTAGGAACTAGACTTGCAGTTTCACTGATGTAATGAACTCTCGGTTGAAGAAACTCCCTCTACCGATGTCGATTGACAACCCAGGCCTACGCTACTCCTTGTTCCTACCCTCAGTGGATAGATTTCAAGGGATCTGTGAACTTGGATGGGGGAAAATTACGTATTTATTTTCCTTAACTTCTAACTGAAACTCAACATTTCCTTCAATTATTTGAAAACATTATTCTGAGGCGTGGTTTCGCCTGACTACCCAAGAGCCCCAGAACACACAGGAAAAGCTTAAGAACCCCTGATTTAGAGCAACCTCTAATTGTCTAGAGATTAAATGAATTGCTTTATAAATGGTTGTTAGTGTTCAGTTGTGTCCAACTCTCCCTGATGCCATTTGGGGTTTTCTTGGCAAAGATACAGGAGTGGTTTGCCATTTCCTTCTCCAGCTCATTTGACAGAAGAGGAAACTGAGGCAAACAGGGTTGAGGGACTTGCCCAGGGTCACACATCAAGTAAGTGTCTGAGGCCAGATTTGAATTATCCTGTTCTATCCTGACTCCAGGGCAGGCACTCAAACTGCTTTACTACCTAGCTGCCCCACTCTGTAAATATAAAACACTAGAGATATGTAAAGGATAAGGAGAAAAAGGGCAAAGGAGAAGGGGAGGGTATCTACCTGTGCATACATCTAGCTGGAATCATTGTGTGCCTAGAATGTCAGAGCTGAAAAAAAGAAAAAAAAGACCTTTGAGGCTATCTAATCTAAATGTCTCATTTGACGGAATAGGAAACCGAGGCCCAGAGTGTTGAAAGATTTTGGTCAAGGTCACGCAGCTAAAGACATTACTCTTTCTAAGAGTCTACCACCTTTACCCCATATTCTGGGAGAAAAGTTTCTTGGCCTCAAGAGGTGTCTAAGCCTATCTATCCAGTCTGTCTGTCTCCCAGTCTGGAAGAGAGCTGGTCTCTGGATCCCTAAGTTCTCTCCTCCTCTTCGGGCCTCAGTTTCCACCCCTGGTTAAAAAAAAAAAAAAAGAGGGCTTAGGAGGAGATGGTCTCTTAGCTGCCTCCCAGCTCTGGCATTTGTGTTCGTGTGATACTAAGAAAGGGGTGGGGGAGAAGGCGGGAGCCACAGTCAAGGCTCTGACTTTGGCTCCAGCTGATCTGAAATTCCAAGTGGAGGAAGCTGTCAGACGTGTGTTCGAGGCTGTGAGTCACCTCAGCCCATGCTCCTTCGAGGGGGGCCCTGGCTGGGGCAGGGGGCGGGCCCCAATCGAGGGCCGGGAGCCGGCTATAGGGACATGCCCAGGCTTAGATCCTCTGCAGTCCCATGCTGAGGTGTTTACAAGCCTCTCACATGGGTTCCTGTTTTCCCTGTCTGGAGGACACCGGGCCTCGGAAAAGACGGCATTCTGGGACATGTGGGCCACACCTGCGTATCCATCAAAGCTGCTTGGGATGCAGCGGAGTGGGGGAGGGCATGCCGGGGGCTGGTTTGGGAACCAGGGACGGGAAAAGTCAGACCAGGAGGGTGTCCTGCTCTGAAACAAACAGGAGCGGAAGTGAGGGGCTGGGGCAGGGACCTAGAGGCCCTGGCTCAGGTTTCCCCTCCCCCCTCCCCCAGGCCAGTCACATGACCCAGGGCCAACACCCTCCCCCACCCTCCCCAGGCTCAGCTGAGGATTTTCCAGTTAGAAGGGCCCTTAAGAGATCTGTCCCTTGCCAAGCCAGAACAGTCCTTGGGCCTTCCCGATTGTGCAGGGGGATTAGGGTTTTCAGAGGGCAGCATTCACAGAGCACGTGTTTACTAAGCATTTGGCTGGTGCCTAGCACCACCGTCCTAGGCCCTTCGGAGGAGGAGACAGAAGGACAAGAGAGGACATTCCCTGCCCTCTCACAGGCTTAGGGTTTAGGGGGAGAGAGAAGCCGACCTTAGGTGTTGTGTCTAGGCAAACAGCCACAAAGTAACATATGGACAACTAGAAGATACAGTTGAAAAAGTATCAAATATGGGAGGGGGGCGCTTGAAGGAGGGAGGCTTTCTTTACAGAAGGAGACCATATCGGTGCAAAATGTTGCATACATCAATGGCCAGTCGCCCTTAATGTCTTTTCTTTTCTTCCTCTTTCTTCTTTGTTCTCTGTTACAAGGCCCTTTGGTGGGGTGAGGGAGTGGGGAGGGCTAGCTGAAGAAATGAAGGTGATATAAAAGCACAGAGATGTCAATGACATTTAAAAAACTAAAATTGGAAGAAAGAGAAAGAGAGAGAGAGAGAGAGAGAGGAAGGGAGGAAGGAAGGAAGGGAGAAAGAAAGAAAGAAAAAGAAAGAAAGGAAAGAAGGAAGGAAGGAAGAGAGAAAGAAAGAGAGAAAGAAAGAAAGAAAGAAAGAAAGAAAGAAAGAAAGAAATAAAGAAATAAAGAAAAAAAGAAAGAAAGGAAGGAAGGGAGAAAGAGAAAGAAAAAAAGAAAGAAAGAAAGGAAGGAAGGAAGGAAGGAAGAGAGAAAGAAAGAGAGAAAGAAAGAAAGAAAGAAAAAAAGAAAGAAAGGAAGGAAGGGAGAAAGAAAGAGAGAAAGAAAGAAAGGAAGGAAGGAAGGAAGGAAGGAAGGAAGGAAGGGAGAAAGAGAAAGAAAAAAACAAAGAAAGAAAGAAAGAAAGAAAGAAAGAAAGAAAGAAAGAAAGAAAGGAAGGAAGGAAGGAAGGAAGGAAGGAAGGAAGGAAGGAAGGAAGGGAGAAAGAGAAAGAAAGAAAGAAAGGCAGGCTCTGGTGTCAGGAGACCTGGGCTGCAGCTCTAGCTCAGTTTCTTCATCTGTAAAATGGGGTAATAACCTTTGCACCACCTGCTCTCATGGGAATTGTTGGGCGGAGTCAGGCCTTCTGAACCTTAAAGGGCTATAAAATGATGAGTTATTCCCGAGCAAGACAGAGATATAAAATCTGGATTGACAACAAAAAGAAGAGGGGCAGTTAGGTGGCACAGTGAGTAGAGCACCGGCCCTGGAGTCAGGAGGACCTGAGTTCGAATTTGGCCTCAGACACTTGGCACACTAGTTGTGTGACCTTGGGCAAGTCACTTAACCCCAATTGCCCTGCCTTCCCCCCTCAAAAAAAAAAGGCAAGAAGAGGAGAAAAATGGCTAACAAAAACATAGAAAGGTGTGAGCAAGGACTTTTCAAAATGAGAGGAGGAGAGTTGCCTGTTTGGAATGCAGCCTTGGTTGGCAAGACTTGCAAAGCCCACCTGAAGAAGGCTAGTCAATGCCTTCTTATAGGATTGTCCAATTTAGAAGTGGAAGGAACCTCACAAGTCGGCTAGTCTTCACCTTGGCGATAAAGAAATCGAGACCAACAGACAAAGGGCTCTTAACCTGGATTCCATGAACATATTTTGAGAACTGTATTCCAGTGTAATTGATTTTCTTTGCTCTGCCCATTTCATCTCACGCATTTAAAACATTCGAAGAGGTCCATAGCTTTCATCCGAGTTGGAGGGGGGGTCATTCATGACATGCAAAAAGTGAAGAACCCCAGCAATAGAGGCTGACAAAGTGCACCAGGTGGGAGGTGAGCCAGTAGCTGCTCATACACCAGACACAGCTCTCTTTCTACCATAATACACCCTGCTATTAGGCTGAGACATTTGGATTGGATCCCATAGGCAGCAGGGAGCCATCTTAGGCTCTTCAAAAGACAACGTTAGAGCTGGAAGAGATCACACCACAACCACCTCATTTTACAGATAAGGAAACTGAGGCCCAAAGAGGTGAAATGTCCTAGCAGTGGTCACACAAAGAACCAGTGACACAGCTCGGACTCAAGTCCTTGGGGAAGAATTGCAGACTCAGAATATTAGCACTGGAAGGAACCTTGGAGGTTATCAAGCCCAGCGTCCTTATTTTCCCCTGTCAGGAAGTAATCTGCCTGAGCTAGTTAGTGTCAAGACTAGAACCCAGATCTTTGGATTCCCAGTCCAAAGGAAGGGTGGTTCTTCCTGGAGAAGATAGGGATGAAGAAGGGAGCCCCACTGGGCATCTGCGAGCAGGACTAAGGAACTCATGGAGGAGGAGGGAAAAGAAGAATAAGTGAAGGGGAGATGAATCCCAAGATCTGGTCTGCCTCCTAACTCAGCTACTTATTAACTTGTTAAATTCCCTCTTCGATTCAATAAATATTTATTAATTTTCCAGCCCTGGCGTTTTCTGATTGCCTATGCCTCCCAAAGGGAAGGAGTGTGTGTCTGAGGCAGGGGGCAGGGGGCAGGGGATGGGATGGTGCTGAAAATAAACTTCTCTGATTTCACAGTGTTGCCCTTGAACGATGTGGGGCCAAGCAGCCAGCTGTTCTGGGGATTACCGGAGCCCACAGAGACACTCCCATGCAAAGGCTGCAAGTGGCCTCCCCACTCCCCAGGCTCAAAGGTTGTCTTCGTTCAGCTGAGAACACACTGCGCCCATTCTCCACGGATATTGTGCCTCCCCCTCCATCATCTCCCGGGGCAGAGTCATCAGAGCAGGGTGCCACAGCTGGTATCCCTGCCCCACCCAGCCCCACCGCACCACCCTGACAGCTCTTCTGGGCTGTGTAGATGAGAGAGTGTCTCCCGTCCACCTGCCAAGGCCCAGTGGGGCCCTCAGCCAGATTCCAGAAGTCTGAAACTGGTCCAACTGCTTAGAAGGTGCCGGCTGCTTTCATCAGGAATGCCAGTGCCTGTTTCAGCAGCTGGGAGGGGAACCAGGGAGCATGGCTTGGGTGTTTCTGGGTCACTTCATAGAATGGGAGGATATTAGAGTTGAACCTGAGGGACTCTCTGGTCTCCCTCCCTCATTTTTCTGGAGAAGAAATGAAGGCCCATAGAAAGGGCTCACCCAGTAAGGAAAGTGGAAGGTTTTGGACCAGAACCCAAGTCCTGTGACTTTGCAGTCCAGTGATCTGTCCACTCTGAGCAAACTCTGGAGGAGGAAGGCCATTGGTGGAGAAAAAAAGAGCCACCAGCCCTGAAATTAATCGGAGGCAGGGCACTGGGCCAAAAAGGACCTTGCACCTGTCCTAATGGCTGGGTTATGGATCCGTCAGGAATTTCAGCTATTCCAGGGACTTCCAAGTCCTCAGCCTAGGAGTGGTTTTGTTTGTCTGGCTTTGGGAAAGAACACCTCTCAGAAAAAAAGGGTGAGGTCTAGCTAGGAGAAAAACAACCTGACAGAGGGTGTGGTGTCCAGAGCTCTCCCTCCCCTTTGGGGAGTGGCAGCTTTGGTACTGGACTGGGAGTCAGGAGATCTGGCTATACCAATCATCATTCACCTCTCTGATTTGGACCTCAGTTTCCTCTTCTGTCAAAATGAGCAATTTGCAGTTGATGGCCTCTGAGGTTCTTCTCAGCTCTGATATCCTAGGAGTCTATGATTCTAAGAATCCGGGTGCTGGTCTTGGCCCCAGGAGCTGGGAAGACTGTGCTCAAGTCTGACTAGGCAGCTGGGCAGGTTTTAGCCAGGGTTCCCAAAGGAGACAGCCAGAGGGGAGAAAGAAGTCCTTGTGTAGGCTGGTGTTTAAAACCCAAGACTAACAGTCTGCCCCAAATTCAGCTCCACCCATCCAAACCACTATTATCAAGGCAGTTAAGTCTTATTATAGACCGCACTTATACCTTATTTTTTAACAGTGTGATACACAAACAGCAGCAGATGGTTTTAATTGCTAGAGCATAAGACACAAGATAATAAACACACACACACACACACACACACACACACACACTGTATAAAACTGCATTTCCCACACTGTATTTTGAAGACCTGGTGTTCTACAAAATGTGAATAGGGTTTTCATGAGTATTTCCACGCTCGTGCTATTTTTATCTTTAAAAATAGTATATATAAATATATCAAACCAAGTATCCTAAATACTTATTAAGTGGGAAAATTTTTCCAGTATGAAAAGAGAGGCTTAACTGTATTTTGCTCCAAAATGTCCCCCAACAGAGCTATTTCCCCCTCCCTCCATCATCCTTAGACTGTTCCATCTCACTAGACCTCACCAAACCAGTCCTCAAAGGCAAGAACCATTTCATTTTTGTCTTTGTGGTACTAAAGAAACTAGTTTTGAAAAAATGAATCATTTTGATTTTCAGACAGCTTGGCACAGTAGAAAGAACACTAGCCTGGATTCAAATCCAGCTTCTGACTATTACAACCTGTGTGTTCTTGGTCAAGTCATTCATCCTCCTTTGTCTGAGTTTCCTCATTTGTAAACTGAAGGGGGTTGGACTAGATGACTTCCTAGGACCCTTCCAGCTCCAAATTTATGACCCAATGAACTGTTCCTCTGAAAATGTCACCAGTCAGGGAATGATTTCTGACATGAGTTCATGTCTCTAAGGCTGAAAAAGCACTTTCCTCTGACCATAGCCTTGTGGAAGTGGAATTGCTATTTTCCCATATTTTACAATGAGGGAACTGAAGCTCAGAGAGATAAGTGACTTACCCAGGGTCACACACAGCTAATCAAAAGTCTTCATAGTAGATAAAGGGAGATTATGTTCAAATCTAGCCTCAAACACTTATTAGCTGTGTGACCCTGGACAAGTCACCTAACTTCTGTTCGCCTCAGTTTTCTCAGCTGTAAAGTGAGGTAGTAATAGCTTATAAGGATTAAGTGAGATGGTACTTGTATAGTGCTTAGCCACAGTACCAGGCACATAGTAAGCGCAGTATAAATGTTGCCATCATCACCATCCCACCATGATGCTTCCAGCCTGAAGAAATGACTCAGGATCCCCTCCCCATACATAAACCCATACTGCGGTCATTGGTGGTCTTTCTCTTGTGGCAGAAGAAGAGAAAGAACAGGAACAGTAGGAGAAAAGGGCCAATCTGCTTTCCAGAGCTGGTCCTCACCAAAACTTCCAAGTACTTGAAGTCTGGGGCAACAACGTGCCCTAGATTTTTCAAGATAGTCCCAACTCCAGATAAAACAAGTGTACCCCCAAGCAAAGCTTTGTGGAAGGAATATCCTTTGTCAGACTTCATGTCACAATTTTTGGTTCAGAAAGAATTTGTTGTTGCAACTCTCCATGACCCCATTTGGGGTTTTCTTGGCAAAGATACTGGAGTGGTTTGCCATTTCCTTCTCCAGCTCATTTTACAGATGAAGAAACTGAGGCACACAGGGTGAAGTGACTTGCCCAGGGTCACACAGTTAGTAGGTGTATGAGCCTGGATTTGAACTCATGAAAATAAGTCTTTCTGATTCCAGGGCTGGTGCTCTGTCCACTGTGACACCTAGCTGCCCCAGTCAGAAAGGAGAGTCACCATAGAATCATAGATCTAGAAGTGACTTTAGAGGCCATTGAGCCCAACCCCCTCATTTTTATAAATGAGGTACCTAGAGCCCAGGGAGGTTAAGTATTTTCCCCAGGATCATACAACTAGTAAGTAGCAAGGGGGGAAGGGGAGGATGGTAAATGTTTAACAGTGACTTGCCGGGAGGGGGATGGACAATGTATCCAGGACGTGTTTTTAGGTTTAATCTGTACTAACGTTTTCTCTGTCACTTTCTTAAGTCTAGACAATCAACACAGCCGTAATCAAGGCTTGATTTGCAGCATTTGTTGATTTCTGAGGTCTAGGGGGCATCTAGGTGGGGCTAAGAGGAAGTCAGACACAACTGAGCTGACCAAAGAAACATGCTCATATTGGAAGTTTGACAATCAGCTCTTCTTCATTAGAGCAGTTTTAGCACACTGCTGTTATTAACATCTAGGGTGGGATTCTGAATCCAGAACTTGGTGATTCCAATCCACGAAGCCTATAAAACAAAACATTTCCTTCTGGGCCTCAAGGAGCTCACTGGAGAAATTAGGTGTTATTACAACAACCTAGAGAGATGGGGCATAAAACTCTGAAACACCTGCGATAGAATGTTATTTCTTACTAAATTTTATGGTCCAGGCTAGGTCCAGTAGAAGTTCTTCATGAGAGAAGGCCGGATTTGAACTCAGTTCTTCCTGACTCCAGGACCGCCCTCTATCCACCGCGTCACCTAGCTGGCCCCTCATGCTATTATTTTTTTTTCTCCAAGCTAATTTGGTCTCCCCAAGCAGATTTCCAGCCCCTTGTGAGAAGTCATGACACCACCATCTTTTGTATTCCTCAAGCACATTTCAAGTCCCTTATGGGAAGAAGTCATGGCACTGTCATCTTTTGTATTTCTTGTTCTAGAGCTGACCACAGGGTAGCTGGCTATACTGACCTCTGCATTTTACCAGGGGATCCCTGAAGGTACAATGCCTTAACTTGAAGGGATGAAACACAAATGGTGCCATTTCAGGCATCGCCAGCAGGACTGTGTATTTGGCCTACAGTAAGGTTGGCCCTGTGTAGCTTCTCTGTGGGACCTGACCCAAGTTACCCCACCCTTCGGTGGCTCTACTGTACCCTTGGCCTATGAAACATGCCTTCCCCAGCCTGACATTCAGTGACCTGGAGGAATAACCCTGTCATCCGTGAGCCGGTGGGGCCCTGGAGCAGCAGGAAGAGAGTCCCTGTGGCTGGTTGCTCAATAGAGTGGGTAGTATCCCAGATGGGGACACCAGGCTAAATACCAGCATAAACAGTGTATTGTGAACCCCCACTCCCTCCCCTCCTCTCCCCCAACTCCCTGGAAGGGAAATTCAAATCATATTCATTAAGCTCTTCTGGTCCAGCAGATCACCCTCTTCCCCCCACCTCCCATTGCAGATTATACTGAATGGCCCTTACATTCAAGGGGATAAGGGTGGGGGGGAGACTTTCCCTCCCGGGCAGGCTCCCGAGGTGCCCTATTAAGTGTTTTTTTCTCCTAATAAGATTTTCCCAGGAAAGAAAGATGAGGATGACACAACTATGAATGCTTGATTAACTGGGGCCCCTTGAAAACTTGGACACTTTTCCTAGACCCTTTCACTGCCAAGCCACCATGTGCCCCAGGGCTCTGGACCCAACAGGGAGGCTCCCAAGGGCGGCAGAGTAGAGAAAACGACACACACAACCCCCCATCTTAACACAAGGAGAAGCCCCGAATGCCTAGTGGGCCCTTGGTGGCTGGCACAGGAGGGGCTTAGGGCCTTGGATGGGGGGTGGCAGGGGTGGGCAGGGAGAAGGGGGCTGCTCCCACTGCCAGGAGAACGGATGGTCGTTACTCTAATTGCTTCAGAGTGGAAATGTTCCAGAATCAGGAGCCAAAGGCATTTTTGTTGTCTGCAAACAGGGCATCTCTGTGGCTAGGAGGGCCAGGGTTTTTACTTTTTTTTTTTTTTTTTTTGCTGATTCATTGCAAAGCCCGCCTCAGCCCCTGGTGCGCCTGGGGGACGGGTCCTGGGATATCTGTTTTGCTTTGCCCAGACTGAGACAGGTGAATGGGCCAACTCCACTCTGAAAAAAAAACAAGAAAAGCCCAAGGAGGCCCCTCAGGTCTGGCTGTAGCTGGGTCTTGGAACGAGGAGGGAGAAGAAATAGAATGATTGTGTTTATTGTTTCCCTACCAGACTATAAATTCCATGAGGGCACTGACTGTGTCTTATTCATCTTAGTATCTTCCAAAGTGCCTAGGAGGGTGCTGAGCACCTAGAAAGAATCATAATCATTCTCATCATATCACCATCTACCTGTGCCGTAACCCGTAGACTAGTCATTACAAAAGGGTGACTAGATGGTGCAGTGGATGGAGTGCCAGGCTTGGAGTCAGGAAGACTCCTCCTTGTATCTCAGGCACTTACTAGCCATGTGACCCTGGGCAAGTCACTTGGCTCTGTTTGCCTCAGTTTCCCCATCTGTCAAATGAGTGGAGAAGGAAATGGCAAACCTCACCAGCATCTTTGCCAAGAAAACCCCAAATAGGGTCACAAAAAGGAAACCACTGCACAACACTAATTATAAAAGAATAATTGCAAGATAAAGGTTTGTCCCAGGCCCGCTTCTGACTGAATCCCCTTGAAGGATATGAGAACCAGATGAGAATTGTTATTCTAATAACTGTACAATATTAATCAAATAAAACATAGGGCCCACCAGCCTAAGGTGGCTATAGAAAGACTGGGAAAGGAGGAAGAGGATTGATAATTTCTTAAAGCATAGAGACAGGTCAAAAACCCACAGAAATATTTTTTGAAGGAAGCGGACATCACTTCCTCATTCGACTGTGAGTTCCTTGAGAGCAGAGATTATTTTTTGCCTTTCTTTGCATGCCTCTGCAATGCCTGGCATATGTTGTTTAGTTGTTTTTCAGTCGTGGTCCACTCTTTGTGACCCCATTCAGGGTTTTCTTGGCAGATACTGGAGTGCTTTGCCATTTCCTTCTCCAGCTCATTTGACAGATGAAGAAACTGAGGCAAACAGGGTGAAGTGACTTGCCCAGGGTTGCACAGCTAGTAAGTGTCTGATGCCCATTTTGAATTCAAGGAGAGTCTTCTTGACTCTAGGCCCAGCACTCTATCCACTGTGCCACTTAGCAGCTGCCTGGCATATAGTAGGCACTTAATAAATGCTAGTTTGTTGGTTAATTCATTAAGCAATAGTAAAGGCAAGTCTGTGCCGTTAAATTGGTCTATTATAACCAAAAGAGATTTACCTCTAAATGTAAACAGCTAAGATTCAACATTGAAATCAAAAGGCCCTCCATGGGTGACATCTTCATCAACTCTGCCAACAATACCTGACAAAGAGAGTTCCAACAAATGGCTATTTTCATTAGGATTTGTTTGTGGAAATGGAGAGGTTAGTAGTGGCAATTCAGGACTTTGTCATGGCTTCCAGAATTTACAGAAGATTAAACTTTAAGGAGTCTAGATTTGTCTACTAATGTAAATTATACACAGAAATGATACAAACTGTGTAACACATTAATGTCAGGCTATAAAAATTTGATTCCTTCTGAATACCTAATCTGATGGTTAGAATTCTCTACCAGAAGTTTACTATCTTTCATGAACTGAAAAAAAGCTATGAAACTAGACCTCAAAACATTCTGGAGAACTGAATCACATACTAGAAAGAGACTATTATCGCCATATTTAATACTCCTAATCTCTAAAGTTCAAGGAATGTAAAGCTTGCAAAATATAAAGACTTAGTGAAAGATGTTAAAACCAGATGGGAATGAGACTAGATGCCTGTAATCCCTGTCATGCTGCCTACTTATGTGAGTTGTCCTGGAAAATGCTATTGGTGGGCTTCCAGAAAATTAGCTTTCATCACAATACTCTTATTCAGATACAAAAACCCACCCATGCAATTTGTTGTTGCTTAGTCGTTTTAGTTGTGTCCAATTCTTTGTGACCCCAGTTGGGGTTTTCTTGGCAGAGATACTGGAGTGGTTTGCCATCTCCGTTACCATTTCTAGAAAACTGAGGCAAACAAGGTTAAGTGACTTTTCCAGGGTCACACAGCTATTAAGTGTCTGAAACAGATTTGAACTCCCTTGTGCAATAATCTGCATAATATGAAATATAAAAACAATAGATAGCAAGTTTTCCTCAGACCTTACTCTCTGAACCCCATTAAAAAGGAGAGATCAAGGTCATTACTGCTACTACTACTGGTACTATTACTAATGTTTATATAAAATTTTAAGCTTTATATTATAGCTTCCTCACAACAGTCCTGGAAAGGAGGTGACGGGCACTCAATTTTTTCTTTTTGAACTGGAAAAGTGAAGCAGCCCACATAGTTAACATACGTTTTCCTTTAGAGAAATAAAGCAATGTTAGTTGATCTACAGATCTCTGGGTAAGGTGCTTAAAAAGAAGTCAAATGGTTTCTGGCCTTCTTGGAAAAAAGCGTTCATTAGTGCCGTGCCCTCAGAATCATTCAAGAATGATTCCATTGTGCTGAAAAGGGGTTACGTTTAGCCTGCCTCCCAATTTGTTGCTTTTAGAGAGCTAAAAGAAGACCATCTACATCTACTCCCTCATTTTACAGACGAGGAAGCTGAGGTTTAGATCGAATAGCTTATTCGTCCACTTCAGATGCGGAAACTGAATCCAGGAAAAATTAAGTGACTTGAAAGAATTTGTCCTCTGACTCTAAATGGAATACTCTTTCTGTTTACATCACATGGTCTCCTGTGTTCTGATTTTTGGCTGCTTTGACCATGGTCAACAAGGTAGGTCATGGTCTGCCAATTGACCTAAAGCCCGGCCTGGTTGATTCCTGAGCTGCCATATACCCCGCTGTCCTACTAGTAACCTGAGAGGTCAGTATCCCTCTGCTGCCTCCATGGCAGTCATAAAACTTCCTCAGGGCAACGAAGCAGAAAGCCTAGGCATGCCTGATGTGTTACACGCTCTATAGGTTAATCCTGAATTCCCCTCTCACCATTATGGCACACCATTCCCCTTCATACTTCCCAGCCCAGCCGAACTCTGGGCTGTTTATATTTCCCTCATCTCATCCTGCTTTTCCCTGACTCCCTGAATTTGGACAAACTGTATCCCTATACATTCTCACCCACTACTCCCTCCCCCAATGCCTGGAAATAATATCTCCTCCCATCTCCATTTGCTTCCTTCAATGCTGAGCTCAGGGATTACCTGTACATTGCCCAGCACAGGCCCTGAAGCTTCCCCTGATCCCCTCAAAGGGAATGGGCTCACCCTTCTCTCTCTTTTTCATTCTTCCTGTTTTGGAGTTTTCCTATGAACTTAGGCTCATCAGATTCAGACTATTAGAACTGAAAGGCACTTTGGAGATTATCTAGACTGGCAGTTCTCAAAGTGTAGTTACAGGATCCCTGTGACCCTGACCCTTTCAGACGGTCCTCAAGGTCAAAGTTATTTTCTTCTTCTTCATCATCGTCCTTATAACCCGTTTAAATTTCTAATACAGTAAATATTGATAGATATAACCCGCATAAACAAAAGCTCTTTGGAAAGGGTCCGCATTCTTTTTTGAAGGGAGAAGGGAAGGCAATTGGGATTAGGTGACTTGCCCAAGGTTGATTTTTAAGAGTATAAAAGGATCCTCAGACCAAAAAAATTTGAGAAAATCCAACCCCTTCATTTTTCCAATGAGGAAACTGAGGCAAAAAAGGTTAAGTGATTTGCCCAGGGCCTCACGGCCTTCCAGTGGTAGAGCCAGGAACTAGGAGCTGTGTCACCTAAGTGCTAGCCAGCCTGCCCCAACTCAATTGTAAGTTTGATATCAGGGACTGAGTCTCTCATTTCAAGTGGGGCAAACCACTGTCTCCCAAGTTGCCCTTCTACCCCTCCATCCCTAATCAGTCAAATATTTTTTAAGCACCTACTAAGTGTCAGGCAATGTGTAAAGTGATAGGGGTACAAAAAGAGGTAAAAGACAGACCCTACCCTCAGGGAGCTCATAATTAATGGAGACAACAAGCAAATGTTTATGTATATGTACATATACACACATATAAACAGGCTATGTATATAGCATATTATATACGTATATATATACATTATATATATGGAGAGAAAGAGTGAGAGACAGCGAGACAGAGAGAGGGAGAGAGAATGTACAGGATAAAAGGAAATAAGGAACAGAGGGTAGGCATTAGAATTAAGAAGGGTTGGAAAAGGCTTCCAGTAAAAGATGGAACTTTAGTTGGGACTTGAAGAAAGCCAGGAAAGCCTGGAGTAGCGGATGAGGAAATAGAACCTTCTAGGCTTGAGGAGTAACCAGAGAAAATGCCTTGAGCTGGGGTATGAAGACTGGAGGGTTCAGCAAGGTAGAGTGGAAAGAGATCTAGACAGCAAATCAAAGCTGCCAGTTCAGATTCCAGTTCTTCCACTTGCTACCTGGGTGACCTCCGTATGAGTCATTTCACCTGTGTAGACCTCAGTTTCCACAATTATAAAGTGAGGAGGCTACGACCCAAGAGACCCCTACCCACGCTGAATCTGTGGAGTCCAGATCTTCCATCTGCAGTGGAAGGGAAGGGAAGAAGTATTTCTTAAGCACCTACTAATGTGTCAGGGACTGTGGGGAACACTTTTTTTAACAAATATTATTACTTTATTTGGTCCTCACAACAGCCCTTCAGGATGGGTGCTCTTATTAGCTCCGTTTTATACTTGAAGAAACTGAAGCAAACAGGGTTAAGTGACTTGCCCAGGGCCACATAGCTAGTAAGTGTCTGAGGCTGGATTTGAACTCAAGTCTTCCTGACTCCAGGCGCTGTACCTACTACCAGCCGCCTCTGGTTGAGGAACCTGAATTTGGGGGTGGGGTGGGAGATGACTAACTCATAAAACTAGTTAGTGGTAATACGTTGGGGCTGACCAAATGGGCCTGAAACTTCACGATGGCCAGCGTGGAAGGAGTGGGGGCGGGGAGAATTATGTTCTGAGGCTGATTATATATAAAGACCCAGAGTCTTTCTTTTTTTCCCTTAACACCAGCTGTTAGGGCTGTGGACACCACTTGTCTTTCTCCCATCTGCTATCTCAGAGCAACTTTAACCTCCTGATCAGCCGGAGCCTTTCCAAATTCCAATTGCTCATTCCTTAGGAACAACTAATTTGGCAGTAAGAAAAAGGATTCTGTTAACTAGTGCAGTGGGATGGGGGGACACCTCTAATCCATTGATTTCCCCCAATCCAGTTGATGTAGCTATAGAAGTTAAAGGAGCAGGGAATAGACATTTAAGATCTCAATGGAAGTGTAAAAAAAGTATTTATATGCTTTGTTACACTTAGAAAAAGTGATAATGTTCTTCAGAGCAAACCTCATGGACTTCTATAGGGGGCAGCTGGTGACAGGCTGACCGAAGATCAGCCACACCCCTGGTGGTTTTGACAAAGCAAGCTTGCCAGCTCCGATCAATGGAGTCAGAGAGAGCTCTGAGGAATTTAACCCCTGGCAGCAGAGAAGAGAACCAGCCCTGGCTTTTGAGAGGGAAGTCACTCTTTCTATCTTTCCTTAGCGCCTCTGCCAGAGGGCAAGAGAAGAGGCAGAAGAGGTTTCTTTTCCATTTTGCAGAAGAGCTTCTTGATCTGCAGGAGACAACACATCCAGTCAGGGAGCAGGTTCAAAATGAGAGCCAGAGTTGGAGACAGACTTGAGGAGTGGGACTCCAGCGGCAGAGAAGAGAGGCATGTATGGAATCTTCCTGGCTGTTGAGAGTTGAGCAGTAGAGGGGATCAGGCCTAGGGATCCCAGCTGAGTGACCCGCCCAGCAAAGACACTTAGCTCAAGGGGGAGCAAAGGGAGGATACCAGAGGAAGAGAAAGAACCATCGGGGACCTGCAGTGCCAGAGGCATTGTTGTGGTTCATCCTTTGTTCTGCTAGAGAACCAATGACATCAGGAGGGTGGTGTCTTGACTTGCCAGTGAATTAGATAAGTTGCTTTGGGCCGGTGTGTTCCTTAAGAACGTGCATACCCTATGCCTACTCTATTCTTCTCAGTGGAACTGTGTATATTTGTGGGACATTGTGCCCCAAGTTTACGGGGAAATGTTTTACATCTATTTTTATCATGGCCTCTTTAGTAAATATCTTTGCTTTGAGCTAATTGTGTCTACTAGCTAACTATTAAAAAGTAAGCTCACTGGTGGGGGCTTGTGAGCTATAGTTTTAAGACTGTGGATGCACAAAGGATCTTGAGCCTGGAAAATCCAATCTTCTACTTTTGAGATTTGAGTTGGGAGGTAGCCCAGAGAGATTACTACACCAGGATATTTAAGTATGGGATATTTAAGTATAGGATGATAGACAGAATGTCTCAGCTGGAGGAGACCTAAAAGGCCAACTAGTTAACCCCCCTCATTTTAAAGGAAGAAGAAACCGAGACATATCTAGACGTTGAAGGTGACTCAAGAAAACATAACGACTTAGTGTTAGAACCAAAAATAGAATCTAGGTCTCCAGATTTTCAGCCCAGTGGTGAGTCCACTATGTCCTGGACATGTCATAGCCAAATTCATCCTAGGGTGATGATGACTCCTAAGGTTTAATGTCTCTTAGGGACATTCGCATTTTAACTGGAGAACAAACGATGTCTTAGTTAAGAGAAATGAGTCTAGCCTGAAGAAGGTTGAGGAAGGCTCCACAAGCCAAGGGGAGTGCCCCTAAAAATTACACCTCATGGGTGTCTTTTTTTAACAATACTAGGAAAATGTTCTTTGTGTTGGCAAACAGGGGGCGGGGAGGGGTAGATAGTACGGGAGGGGTATTACCCCAGTGAGAAGATTATGGGCAGGAATGTGCTGGACGTCACTCCAATGGGCTGTTGAAATTTAAATTTTCAGGGTGAACATTTTCACCTTAGAAATCGGCAAATGCTACAAATCCAGGCTTGATTTATTGTTTTGTTGGTTGTCTAGAGTAAAGAAAGTGATGAAGAAAATGTCAATAGTGTAGATTAGATTTAAGAGAAATGGTTGTTTAACATTTACCAGCACATCAAAGGCTTTGGGGCTCCAGATAGTCCCCCCAAACATTTTAGCATCCTCAGTCTCCACCCTCAGGAAATCCTCTGGCTCTTCTCTCTTACAAATTTCTTCCTCTATTCTCTCTTTCCCTTTCCTTTCTCCAGTCTATCCTCCATCCACTATCCTCAGCCCTGGGGAAAACAAACACAACCCCACAAAACACAACACAACCATTCTCTTCCCATAAATCCACCACAAGGCAGGCGCCTAGGGGCCAATCCCTTGGGGCCATAGCCAGTCCACCCTCCTGTAGCTGGAGCTGAGAAGCCCTGTGAAAGTGCCTCCCTGGGCTTAAGCTTTCCTTTCCCCCGGCCTGTAAAATGGGTCTAATCATACCTTTACTCTATTCAGTCAAGGAGTGGGAGTTAATTGGTGTCTGCTCAGCCTTGGAGATCTCAGATGAGGTCTTGGGGATGGGTTACCCAGGAGCCTCTTAATAATTAGAGTCCATATTTACATAGCGGTTTATAGCTGCTAAATGCTTTCACATAAAGGATTTCATTTGATCCTCTCAACAACCTTATAAGATAATGATAATAAAATAGCATGCACTTCCATAGGTTTGCAAAGCACGTTACGTACATAATCTCACTTGTACTTCACAATGACCCTGGGATGTAGGTGCCCACTACTAACCTCACTTTACACACAGGGAAACTGAGATGTAGATGAGATGGCTCGCCTAGTCAGCGGTGGAGATGGGACTGGAACCCAAATTTGGAGCCCATCGATCCTACCAGCAATCCCAGAGATCTAGACTCCTTGGAATTTCAAGCATCCCATCTTCTATGCTTCTTGAGGCGCCAATTTGATAATAGCTAACATTGTATAGGGCTTTAAGATCTGCTGTTATTTATGGGATTATTGTATCATTTAGAGCATGTCATATATTTTGATATAAAGCTCAGTAGTTAATTTTTTTTTTGCTTTTTTTGTTGGGCAGGGCAATTAGGGTTAAGTGACTTGCCCAAGGTCACACAGCTAGTACATGCGTCAAGTGTCTGATGCTGAATTTGAACTCCTGACTCCAAGGCCGGTGCCCTACTCACTGCACCACCTAGTTGCCCCTCAGTAGTTAATTTTAAAAACTAACATATGCTTAGTGGTAGATTTTGGGTCCTTTAGTGTGTTGAATGAATAAAAATAATGTTCTTTATGATAGAGTATTAAATAAAATAAAAATGAAAGGGAAATGCCTTTTAAAATTTTCCTGAGGTATAAACTCTAATGAAATATCACACACACACTCACACACACACACACAAACACACGCACACCCACACGCACACACGTGCACACACACCCCCAAGCCAAAGTGAAATTTGAACCTAATTCCTCTGAATTCAGAAACAATATTCTTTCTACTGTTCCATGCTGTCTTTTACTTGTCCATGGCAAATGGAAATAGAGATCCAGGGAGGGAAGTGCCTGCCCCAGGTCACAGAGTAAGGAGCAGAGCTGGAATCTGAACCCAGGTCCTTTGACCCCAAGCTTCACCAATTATATTCACTGACCGAGATTCTTTATTCGTTCATTCAGTAAATATTTCCCACTTACCTCCTTTAGTTTCCTAGAGGATAAAATGAGGGAGAAATCAGGAAAACTCTAATTCTGATTATTAAGCAACTAAACAGAAGTTTCAAGATTCAAACCAGAATTGGAATCTCTCTCCCCCACTTCCCCAGGACTCAGCATCCAATCTGGGCAGCTTCTAAAATCATTCCCTGACACACCCTTACCTATGGGGAGATGAGGGGCGGCTAGGTGATGCAGTGAATAGAGTGTCCGGCCTAGAGTCAGGAAGACTCATCTTCCCAAGTTCACATCTGGTTTCAGATACTTACTAGCCATGTGACCCTAGACAAGTCACTTCATCCTGTTTACCTCAGTTTCCTCATCTGTCAAGTGAACTGGAGAAGGAAATGGAAACCACTCCGGTATCTTTGCCAAGGAAACTCCAAATGGGGTCACAGAGAGTTGGACAAGACTGACACAGCTGAATTGCACCAATCAATGACAGCAACAACAGGGTTCCACACTCAATTTGTGGATTCTGCTCAGGC